>NC_138035.1:64136767-64464622 GCF_964106645.2 Podarcis pityusensis
AGCTGTGCCTTGGTTTTCAAACATTTGGAAGTCAAAAGGACTTCCGGAACGCATTAAGTTTGGGTGCTTTGGTTTTTGCTATTTATTTTGCGTTTTTGTTTTTGAGGCTTTTTGGTTAATTTGTTTTTGTGGCTGTGTGGAACCCAGTTCAGCTACTGATTGATTGATTGATTGATTGATTGATTGTGTGACTGCAGAAATGGATAAAAGCCCCCCCATCCAAACAATGACTATCATCAGTGCAGGTAAGAAAAAAAAACGCAGAGTTGTTCGTGACTGGACTTAACTGTCGGGGGTCCTTTACCTTTACCTTTAAGAATTCTCAGCAGCCTTAACAACTGGCAGCTCCCAGAATCCTTTGGGGGAAGCCGTTACTATTTAAGGTGGTACTGTGGAGCTTTAAATGCATGGCATACCCCACAACATTTCTCTGATGAAAATGGAGACATGCTATTCCATCACCATCATATTTGCACCCTGCCCATCTGACTGGGTTGCCCCAGCCACTCTGGGCAGCTAACAACATAATAAAACATTTCCTTGAAGGCTGATACAGGAAGACTGCTTACCCGGAGAGACAATGTCCCTGTGACTCTGGACAAATAGAAACAACAGAGCATGTGCTTCTACGGTGTCTGTATTTACAGAGATATTTGTACTAGCCTCATCTTACCATTACTGCATAAGTACCCAGGGTGGACAGGACCTTCTTGCTGCTTTCAGATACCAACTCTGCTAAAACATACAATCTTGGCAGATTCTGCACAGCAGCGCTCAAAATTCATCAGATGATGACCTGTGCCACAAACTAGATTTACTGTATTTTTCGCTCTATAGGACGCACTTTTTCCCCTCCAAAAATGAAGGGGAAATGTGTGTGCGTCCTATGGGGCGAATGCAGGCTTTCACTGAAGCCTGGAGAGCGAGAGGGGTCGGTGCGCACCGACCCCTCTCGCTCTCCAGGCTTCAGGAGAGCCCCAGCGCCAGCCCCACAAGGTCGGGGGACAGAGGGAGGCGGAACGCCGCCATCCCGCTGTCTCCCGAAGTGGTTTGGAGGCTGACGGCGGGGAGACCCCACCGCCAGCCCCGCAAGCTCCGGGGACAGCTGGGAGACGCAGCGCTTCTTCCTGCTGTCCCCGGACCTGATCTGAAGGCGGGCGGCGGGGAGAAGAGCGCTTCTCCCCGCTGCCTGCCCCGCAAGCTCCGGGGACAGCTGGGAGACGCAGCGCATCTTCCCGCTGTCCCCGGACCTGGTCTGAAGGCGGGCGGCGGGGAGAAGAGCGCTTCTCCCCGCTGCCTGCCCCGCAAGCTCCGGGGACAGCTGGGAGGCGCAGCGCGTCTTCCCGCTGTCCCCGGACCTGGTCTGAAGGCGGACTGCGGGGAGAAGAGCGCTTCTCCCCGCTGCCGGCCCCACAAGCGCCTGGGGGGGGGGGAAATAAATTTTTTTTTCTTTATTTCCCCCCCAAAAAACTTGATGCGTCCTATGGGCCGGTGCGTCCTATGGGGCGAAAAATACGGTAATGAGCACATTTAATGTAGATTGATAGCTATAGTCTTGCGATCTACCACTCCCGTCTAATGTTCTTAACCCTTCTTTTAGACTTTCCTAGCTTCCTAGATTTTTAATTCTTATTAGTTTTTCAAATCATTTTTCAGATTTTAAATGGCTGTAACCCCCCCCCCCCCTTATGCTGGTCTATGACCGTAATAAAGATTTGTTTGATTTGATTTTTAAAAATATTAAACAAGAAAAGCTTCCCTATACAGGGCTGTCTTCAGATGTCTTCTAAAGGTTGCATAGTTATTTCTCTCCTTGGCTCAGGGGTTGCATAACTCCATGCTCTCCAACATTTCTCTGATGAAAATAGGGACGTCCTACCATACCCTCCAACATTTCTCCAATGAAAACTGGGAGGTTCTAAGGAAAAGTGGGACATTCCAGGATGAAATCAGAAACCGGGATGGCTTCTGTAAATTCGGGACTGTCCCTGGAAAATAGGGACACTTGGAGGGTCTGGTCTGGTGTTAATGAGGTCTTCGTTGAATACAATTGTGGACCTACTGTATCAATGCAATCCATGGCAGTGTTTCATAGGAGCATTGGGCATGGACAAATCTGGTGGTCTTTTAATTGCTATGTTTTGTCTTTCACACTGATGTACCATTTAGATCTAGTCGACAGCACATAAATAACATCCCTGAGATTTATAAAAGAGAAGTTAAGCTAGCGCATCCTTTCCTCATATGTAACAGAAAGGGATTCAGACACGCCACACATGTGTTTCAGAGAACTAATTTATTGATGAGATGAGCTTTCAAATATGAAGCTTCCCTTTCTCATTAAATTTGAACCCCTGTATGCAAATCTAACTTTGGGAAATTAGAAAATTGGTTATCCTCGTGAAATAAAATATGCATGATTGATGCATCTAATATCCTGCCTTTGTAATATCCCCTATTATAGTTACTTTTTCATTCCCATCATTAATTAAAAATTAAGACAATAAAGCAGTCAGTCAAGCAGCAACAAATCACAGCAGCATCTTGAATATCTAAGTACACTGACAGGGAAATGGAAGGCTGAGAGCCCTGACAGATAAGAACTGAGTTCAAAAACACCCTCCGTCACTCTTGCAGATGGTTTCCAAACTCGCTTTAGCAGAAAGACAATTTGGAAGAAGGGAAAGAAATCTAGCCCTTTAATATTTTAATATCAAGTATTTCCACTTCTGTCTCTCTCCCCCTGCCCCCCAGCATTGTTTATCAGCTCTGACTAGAGGGTCATTATGAAGTCTGATTCTGCCTCTGTGTTGAGCACTATAATTCCTATGGCTCGTGATGACAGGCAGAGCAATTCAAGAATTACTGTGCAGGATAAGGCTACAAATGAGCCTTTCCAATTCATTGGTTCTGCTCCGGTGCCTTTTCCCATTCGGCAGTTATCAAAAACAGTTATTCACACTGAATGTGGCACTGCCATAGGTTTCCTGGCTGGGAGAGTAAATAGCAAATAGATTATTCAATTATTCCATACAAGCAGAGCAAACAAATGATGGCAAATATTAAATAAGTTGATTGTAGACGGGGCTTCTGTGTTAAGCTTTCCTATAGCATTCGGGAGCCATTAAGACTTGCCTGCGTTGCCATCCTGCTGCCGAGATTCTGATTCTGACAAATGTGTCCCAGACATGATAGATGAGCCCTTTTTATATATTTATTTATTTGCAGATGTTGATTATATGACCTGCTTAACTTGCTGTCCTCCAGGCCTGTCATGTTAATAGATGCCTAGTAACGCAAATAAAGACAAATCCCCCAGATGAATAGCAGATGCCATTAATAATATAGCTTATCACATAAGATGAACGCAAACTCCCCATGCATATTCAAGGCCAACTGAAAATCTTTCTGGTGTTTTCTTTTAATCACCCACCATATATTTAAAGGCTGCAAATGGACATGGGTTCCCTCTTTTGACAGATTTCAGACTTCCTGAAACCAAATTAGATATGTAGAAACATTTGCCTGCATTCTAATTGCGTTTGGATGGATTTTTCCCTATTATGTTTTTTAAGACCTTTGCTGTGCCTGGTGTTCTGCTTGACAGATGCTCCAAATGTTTGCAGAAAAATTCTGCAATTAATTTTGGAATTGGTACATGTTCCGTTTGCACTAGCTACATCTTTCTGTTCCTCGCATTTGATCAACTGGATTTTTGCCCCTTCCTGCTAAGCACATAAATGATTTGAATCCTTGGGGCAGCAATGGGGGGTGGGAGGTACTTGTATGTTTTCCTGCATGCATTTGTTTGCATCAGTGTACCAAAAGCCCAACTTTTAATGGAGTCCTCAACATGCATTACTATGCAGATGGGAATTCACATTTACATTAGCCATAATCAGGGCTGAATCTAGGTTTGATGAGGTCCTAAGCAACTGAAGGTAATGGGGCCCTATATATGTCCAGCTGTCCTTTGTCAACAACAAATTGTCACTGTTTTCTGTGTTGAATATATGCTATATGGTATTTTATGGACCTAACAGGTTTCTAAAGTATGGTTAACAGACATCCCTGTTTCCCAGGGAGAGTCCCTGGATTTACAAATCTGTCCCCGGACAAAATCCGTCCCTGGAATGTCCCTGGATTTCATTTAATGTCCCCAGGAAATGTTATAGATTTATTAGTAAGGAATGAATCCTTTTCCTCTCTTCTTTTTCTCTGCGTTGGCCCCAGGGTTTTCCTGGCCCCGGAGCTCTGCTGGGCGGCCAGCCGGGTGGCCAGGTGCTCTCACTCCTGGCTTGATGTGTCATGCACAAGACACATCATATGAGGACTTCTGGCAAGGCAAAATGGTAGGCGCCATGGCAGCAAGCAGCTTCTGAAGCCAGCCAGTGCCAGCTGCGCTACCTGGATGGCTCTGGGCTGCTGAGACTCCTGCTGACCCTCCTCCAACCCAAATAGAGCCAGAAGCGAGAGCGCCCGGCCACCCGGCCTACTGCCCAGTGATGCCCCGGGGCCAGGAAAACCCCGGAGCCAGTGCAGGGAGAAGGAGGAGAGGAGAAAGCGAAGTAAGAGGAGGGAGAAAAAAAGAAGGGAGCCCTGACCTTGCTGCGCTGCCACTGCTACTAAGGAGGAGAGGTAGGAGAGCACCAGGACAGCAAGAACAGATGGCCGAGCTCAGGCCTGACCCGAGCCTACTCCACGGCTAGCGTGACAAAGGAGACCACAGTTTAAATAACTTGTTTTTCTCTTTTCAAAAAAAGAAAAGAAAAAAAGTGTCCCCGGATTCTTTGGAAAAATATCTGGTAACCTTAATCTAAAGCCATTTGCACATAACAAAATATTTATTTTATCAAAGTAATTGTTGAACTATACTTACCTGGCAGAAAACCTTGATCATGAAGGAGGTTTTCCCAGGGTGAGGCTCATCCATTGCACTGCGAGTGTGCTGACCCCTGCGATTTCCCCAGATGCGGGAAACTCGACTGCATAATTTGTGGTAGTGGGGGACTGCGTTCGCGCTTTCCCCTGATGACTCGTGTGCAAAACACAGAAATAAAGGTTTGAGGAATAATAATAAAAAAAGTAATTGTTGAACTGAAATACAATTAAGAAGAAGTATATTAATAGTGAAATTTGGGGGGGGGGGGCTCAAGAGAGTGGGGCCCTAAGCTATAGCTTGTTTAGCTTATACGTAAATCCAGCACTGGCCTCATTCCAGAAAGGTGATAGGTGGAATAAATGCCTAGTTTTTCCCACTTATTCCCACTGTTGCACCGTAATGCTTATTTGTGTGGGAATGTTAAGGATAGTAGGGAAGGATATATTGGATAAGCATTATCCTTCCTTAATTCACGCTAGTAAGTGATATAGCAGAGCAGATTCTCCTCAATATAGCTGGAAGATAGTTTGCAGATTTGTTTGAATCTCTTAGTTAAGATTATTTCCTGGTATCCCCTTTTATCCCTCCTAAAAGAATAAAGACACAAGAGTCTTTCTGATTAAAGTAACAAAATTTGATCCCTGAAAGGCAGGCTTTACTTAGTAGTTACACAAAGAAACTGTGAGTTAATCTCAGATGGAAATTGAACACATGTGCTGCTGGCTAAGAGCCAGCAGACAGCAAAATTGCATTAATACAAAATGGCTGCAAGAGAGCAGCATGGCAGCAAAAGAAAGAACAATACAAGAACAAGTGGAACAAAGTAGACAAAAACAGGACTGAGAAAATGGCTGCATGAGTAGCCAGCGCCACGCCCATCTCCCAGGTCACATACAGGGGGAGGAAGCTCCAGTCAGTGGAACAGGAAGTTACCCTGACTGGATGTCCCCCTGCATGTGGCCACTCTAGGGAAATAAGGAATGTTGCATATGACTGCACCAATGGATTGCATCCCATGGTTCGGGCCTCATAAAGATATATATTATTTATTTCAGCTGTGCATGAGAGAGAACACAGAAAACATTTTTAAACCTCTAAGCCTGTAATAGTTGATGGAAGTCAGTATTCAGAGATGCTACACATCCATCACTGGAAAAAGGAAAGGCTGGTTAATGGCTATAAGATCATTCTATGCTTAACTCAGTGGTAAGTTCTAGGTATCAAATGAAAATTGTTTATCTTCAGGACACTGTCTGTTCTATCAGGTTCTCCATCTATGGTTTCTGTTCTAAGAGCAAGATTTCTGGGTAATATCTCACCCAGCCGTGTTAGCTACCGCTGGATGATAAAGCAAAAGTATTAACTGTTTTCAAATTAGGTAATAATCTGAATCCAAAAGAATTCTCACATAAGAAGAAACCCGAGTTGCTTAATCAAAGGAACAGCAAAGCACAGGTCTAGAGACTCCACATGGTTACCGCATGGCAAAAAAACAACAACAACTGTTGTAGAAAATGTCCGGAAAAGGACAACCAAAATTATCTAGTGGCTGGAGAAGCTGAAAGGACACACCATTTGTAGGTTTCTAGGTTAGAAGGAAATTGAGTAACAGGGCAGGATAGAGGCAAATATTATTGTGCATGGTGTGCTTAGGGATTTTATAATACAATTTCAAAATGGCTAGGGATTTCATAATATAGAAAACTCCCACCATCCAATGAAATTCAACGTTGGAAGATTCAGGACAGACAATAGAAAGTTTTCCTTTACACAGTGCATAGTTGAACGGTGGTATTAATTCCCACAAGAGGTGGTGATGGACCCCAACTTTGGTGACTTCAAAGGAGGACTGGAGAAATTAATGAAGGATAGGACTATCAATCCTATCAATCCATTTTCTTCAACAGTTCTTATTGTTCCATTAGCCTTTAAATTAGAAAAGAATGTAATAGACTTTGTTGTGCAAGCACTGTGTGTCCCTTGGGATTCATGAGGTAATCTTAGATGTTCTAAGGGTTGCCTCTGGTTGCAGACATATGGTGCAATTTATGTTTTTACTTCTTCCAAAGTATTCGATCATTCTAGCATATACAGGTTTCTGACAAATAGGCCTAATCTAGTGAAGGTCAGGTTCACCAGCGTCCCATTGGAAGCAACAGGACTTCATTTTTTTTTTTTTTTTAATATATATTTATTCAAGTTTTTCAATACATAAACATATTTAAACAGATAACATTAATTATTTAACATCTTTTCATCATTACTTTGGACTCCCCCACGCCTCCCGCACACACTTACATCGTTAAAGAATTATTTCCAAACAAATTATCATTTTGTTCATAATCTTGGATTTGATCATTAGCGTATAGTTTAAACTTAAGTCTAATTTAGTGGTAGACAATTACTTCTACTCTGACATCCCAATCAACATTCGGCCAAATTACAATACTTTTGCAGATAAGTCTTAAATTTCTTCCAGTCTTCTTCCATCCTCTCTTCTCCCAAGTCTCGAATTCTGCCGGTCATCTCAGCTAATTGCATATAGTCCATCAGCTGCATCTGCCATTCTTCCAGCGTAGGTAGATTTTGAGTTTTCCAGTTCTTAGCAATCAGTATCCTTGCTGCCGTTGTTGCATACATGAAAAATGTTCTGTCCTTCTTTAACACACTCTGGCCGACAATGCCCAAGAGGAAGGCCTCCGGTTTCTTAGTGAAGGTGTACCTAAACACCTTTTTTAACTCATTATATATCATCTCCCAAAAGGCCTTCACTCTCGGGCAAGTCCACCAGAGGTGAAAAAAAGTTCCTTCATTTTCCTTACATTTCCAACATTTATTGTCAGACGAATGGTATATTTTGGCCAATTTGACTGGGGTCATGTACCATCTATATATCATTTTCATTACATTTTCCTTCAAAGCATTACATGCTGTGAAGTTCAGCCCAGAGGTCCATAACCTTTCCCAGTCTTCAAACATAATATTATGCCCAATATCCTGTGCCCATTTTATCATTACCGATTTGACCATTTCGTCTTGTGTGTTCCATTTCAGCAACAAATTATACATCTTTGAAAGTACTTTAGTCTTAGGTTCTAACAGTTCAGTTTCCAACTTTGACTTCTCCACCTGGAATCCTAACTTTTTGTCATTTTTAAATACTTCTTTAATCTGAGCATAGTGTAACCAGTCTCGCACTTTATCTTTCATTTTCTCTAAACTCTGCAATTTCCAATTGTTACCATCTCTTTCTAATATCTCCCAATATTTTGGCCAGTTGGCCTCCATATTGGCTCTTTTTCGGGCCTTAGCCTCTAGGGGTGACAGCCACCTCGGAGTTTTATTCTCCAATAAGTCTTTGTATCTTATCCAGACATTAAATACTGCTTTCCTGACAATATGGTTCTTAAAGGCCTTGTTTGTCTTAACCTTGTCATACCATAAATATGCATGCCATCCAAATGCATTATTAAAACCTTCTAAATCTAATACATCCGTATCTTCAAGAAGTAGCCAATCTTTTAGCCAGCAGAAAGCTGCCGCTTCGTAATACAGCTTTAAGTCTGGCAGGGCAAAGCCCCCTCTTTCTTTCGCATCCGTTAATATCTTAAACTTAATTCTGGGCTTTTTGCCCTGCCAGACAAATTTGGAAATATCTTTCTGCCACTTCCGGAAACACTCTGTCTTGTCTACAATCTGTAGTGTCTGAAACAAAAATAACATTTTTGGCAATACATTCATCTTGATGGCAGCTATTCGGCCTAACAAAGAAAGTTTTAATCTTGACCAACTATCCAAGTCTCTCTTAATTTCTAACCAGCATTTTTCATAGTTATCTTTAAATAAACTCAGATTTTTTGCTGTTATGTTTACCCCTAGGTATTTCACTTTCTTGACCACCGTTAACTCTGTCTCCCTCTGAAACCGTTCCGACTCAGTATCTGTCAAATTTTTCCCCAATACCTTGGTTTTTTGTTTATTTAATTTAAATCCCGCCACTCGACCAAAGTTTTGAATCAGTTGTAATACTCTTTTCGTACTAGATTCCGGCTCCTGTAATGTCAGAACTAGGTCATCTGCAAACGCTTTAAGTTTACATTGTTTCGCTCCGACCTGGATCCCTTCCACCAGCCGATCCCCTCTAATCATATTCAGGAGCACTTCCAGAACCGAGATAAATAGTAGTGGGGAAATCGGGCAGCCTTGTCGTGTACCTTTTTCAATTTTGAACTCTTCTGTTCTAGCTCTTCTAGCCTTTTGTTCTGAGTATATTGCCTCAATCCCATTCTCAAACCCCCGTCCCACTCCCATTTCTTTTAGATTCCCCTTCATGAATTTCCAGGATATGTTGTCAAAGGCCTTCTCCGCGTCTATAAAGATTAAAACTGCTTTAGTGTTTATGTTTGTTTGCAAAAGTTCCAGTATATCTATAATGTTCCTTGTATTAGCATACATATGTCTACCTGGGAGAAAGCCTGCCTGGTCTTTATGAATTACTTCATTTAGAACTTTCTTGAATCTACGTGCCAAGACATCTGCAAATATTTTGTAATCCACATTTAAAAGGGAAATGGGACGGTAGTTCTTTAGTTGTGTCTTTTCACTTTCCGATTTTGGTATCAATGTGATAAAAGCTTCTTTCCATGATTCCGGCGCCCTCTTCCCCTCCATAATTTCATTGCTGACCTCCAACAATGGTTGTATCAGGTAGTCTTTCAATGTCTTATAGTAGATGGAGGTCAGCCCATCTGGCCCTGGCGATTTGCCCTGTTTCATGTTCTGGATGGCCTGCTCAATCTCTTGTCGTGTTATTCTACCATTCAAAATTGTTTTGTTTTCTTCTGACAGCTTTGCTAATCCATTTTTCTCCAAGAATTGTTTAATCTCAATTTCATCTTGTGGCCCTTGAGTATATAACTTTTTGAAATATTTCTGAAAACACTTTCTGATCTCTCCAGGGTTCTGGATGCTTCTTCCTTCAATCTCTAGGTTTGTTACCGGAGGCGGCGCGATCGGCAATGGCTGCCCGATCCTGGTAAGGAGAGGGAAGCTCCGCTGAAAACGGGTCGTCCGCTACGGCGAAGCGGAGACCCACTAAGGAAAACTACAGGCGGCAGAAGCCTGTAGTCTCGGGACCCGGCGGGCGCCAGAAGCAGCCCCCAAAACGTTGAAGGGACCCCGTAAGGGGCTCCGGATCGCGGAGGGGGTAGCGGCGCTGTGGGTCGTTGCGCAATCAACGGAGCGAAGCCGCGTTGCTGTTGCCGGTGAGCGCTGACCTTTCTTCCTGCAATTTTCAAATTCGGAAAAGCTGCAACTCGTGAGTAATCTGGACTTTAAGAATTTTTGGAGACTTTTAAAACTTAGAATTTGTCTGAAAGCGGAGTGACGATAAACAGGAAGCCCGTCTTCCGCTAACACTGAACTTGAAAGCAAAGAACAGGAGGAGTGGAGACTAAAAGCGATGCTTTAATCAATTGCTGGCACCTATTTAAAATAGCTACCAGGGCAGAGAGATTTTAAGCTGTTTGCTTTTGGATTTATTTGGGAACAAGGATATCTTTCTTCTGTTGAACCAGTGGATTACAAATTAAATAAGAATCCCAGGTGCTGGAGCTGCCTGAGTAACTGAGCACCAGTCTGCAACATTGGATACTTTGAATTTAGACTTTGAAACATTCTGAGCTGGAACTTGTTATTTTGAAACATCTGCAGTCTAGGCACTGTCTGAAACACTGTTTTGCCTTACGTATACTCTGTAAAAACTTAACTCTGTGGAGGTCGTTGGATGTTGAATTAGATCTATAAATTTGAATTGGACTTGACTTTCTCCCTTAAGACATTTTAAGCTCCCTCTAGAGGATTTTGGACTTACAGCAGTGACTTTGTTTTACTTTCCTTTTCCCGGCCCTCTGTTTGACTGTTGCATCTGGGCTTCTACATTCTCATGGGAACAACTCAGTTTGACCTTGGTCTTTAGATAACTTTGGAATGAGTGGAACAAGGAAAAGGGGAAGAACCAAACAAACAACTTTAACTTTATCTGTGGCCTCACAGCGTAGATCATCTGTGCCTGCTTTGCCTTCCACTTTGCCTCCTGAGATAGAGGCGGCTTCCCTGTCACAGGCAGGGGAGGGAGAAACGGAAGAATTACAATTGGAAGATATGGCCTCAGGAGGGAGTGCTTCTGTTTTAGACAAAATTTTTGAAAAATTGGAGGCTTTGGATAGAAAGGTTGATTTGCAAACGGCTAAAATTGACCAGAATACAGAAAGTCTGAATAGATTAACTGGACAAGTTGCACAGAATGTCCAATCCATTGGAGAGTTGAAGGAGGCTGTAGGTGAAAACCGGAAATTGGCTGAGGATACTAGTCAAAGACTGGGAGAATTGGAGAAAGAAGTTAGACCACTCAGCAAACAAGTTGGAGAACATCAGATTCACTTTTTGATGACAGAGCTGCGGAACAGGGAGGCCAACTTGAGGATACGGTCAATACCAGAAGTAGAAGAAGACAATTTAATTGAGTTTTTGACCAAAGAATTTTCCAAGTTTTGGAAGTTAGAGGAAAAAGACTTTAAAATAGTATCTGCTTTCAGGCTTGGAAGATTTAGGAGGAAAGAGAAGCCCAGAGATTGTTTGATTATACTGAGATCCAAGGAGGAAAGGGACAAGATTTTGGGCCTGCACTACGGGAAGTCACTGGACATTCTGGACAAGAGAATTGAAATTTACAAGGATATCCCTAAACAACTGTTGGACCTTAGATCTGACTACACGGAACTAGCAAGATTGTTGAGGAGCAACTCAATTATCTTCAGGTGGGAGTTTCCTCAAGGATTATCTTTTACTTTCAGAGGGAAAAAGATCAAAATTAGAACATTGGAGGATAGAGACAAGTTTCTGGAAGCACACGGAGAAGATCTTCACAAAGGACTTGGAGCACCAGGGCCCGAACCTTCAGGGGAGCCTGCGCCCTCGGACCCTCAAGGACCGGAGAACAAGGTACCACCCCAGCAAGAATAACCAGATTTATTCAGGATGTCTCTGCAGCTTCTGAGCTGAAATATAAATGGCTGCAACAGTCTGGAGAAAAGGAGAAAAATCTTTCACATTTTAAAAAAGGAACAATTGGACATTATTTGTTTACAAGAAACACATGTGATTAGGCTCCACAGAAAAGTGTTAATAAATAAAAGACTCGGCCAGGAATTTATATCTTCTGACACAGTTAAAAAGAGAGGCGTAGTGATTTACGCAAAAGAGAGCCTTTCACCTAAATTTCTGTTTAAAGATGAAAATGGAAGAATTTTGGCAATAGAAATACAACATCAAGGAGAAAAAATTTTGATATTAGGAATCTATGCCCCAAATGAAGGAAAATCGGATTTTTATAAGAAGTTGCATGAGACTATGCTGGATTATCTGGATTACAACAACATCATCATGATGGGAGACATGAATGGAGTCGTATCAACCAACATGGATAAGTCACAGAATCAAAATGTTACTAAAGAGGGAAGACTACCAAAGACCTTTTTTGAAATGACTGACAATATGGACTGGATTGATATTTGGAGAGTGAGAAACCCCCTGGGAAGAGAAGGAACATTCTTCTCTGAAGCCCAACTGACTTGGACAAGAATCGACCAAATATGGATAACTAGAAGTCTGGCACCTAAGATTAGAAAGGTGGAAATCTGCCCAAAGACATGCTCCGACCACAACGCACTGAGAATGGACATGACACTGATCCCAACCGGCTCCTTTAGATGGAAGATGAATGATGGCCTGTTTAGAGATCAAGAGATTGTAAAGAAGGCCCAAAAAACTCTAAAGGACTATTTTGAGGTTAATATGAACACCAGGGTGGAAAAAAGAACTATATGGGATGCAAGCAAGGCCGTGATGAGAGGGTTCCTGATACAACAGAACACCATAAAGAAAAGATCACAGAATGAAAGGAAGGACAAAATTTTGGAAAGAATTAAAGAGCTAGAGAAGAAGTTAAGATCTAACCCAAAGTCCCAGCCGATTCTACGAGAAATTAAACTTTATCAAGCACAATATTCTAAATTGATAAACCAGGAAATAGAATGGAAGATTAAAATAATGAAGCAAAAAACTTTTGAATCGGCTAACAAATGTGGAAAACTGCTAGCTTGGCAGTTGAAGAAGAGACAAAAACTAAATACGGAAGCAACAGGACTTCACCACATAGTTAAATTATATGGTCCCTGCTGATTTCAAGCAGCTTCATACTTCATTCACCTAACATTTTCTTCAGGCAAGACTTTTACTTTAGGTATTCTAGTTCAAATAGCATCCCCAGCCCCCTCTTGTAATGTTCCTTCTTACCTTGTTTCTCTCTACTGGCTTTTTTTTCTTTTCTTTTTACCGCACAGTCTTGTTAATTTACTTTCTTCAGATGTGCTGCTCCCGTCTTTGTGATGTTATTCCAGGAGCAATCAGCCCAGGCTTTCTTGAGCTTTTGTTTCTTCTAGGTTGAGTTTAACTCTTGACTTGGGCCAAAGTTTATTTGCCGCAAGCAACCTCCCATTTCTTTTCCCTTTCTCTTTTCTTTATGATGCGGGCACCTTTTGCACTGTGAAATATATCGAGCCATCAACACGTTGTCACATAGGATATACCACCGAACAGACTGTCACACAATGACAGTTTGGCTGGTTCTTAAATTTGATAGGTCATTTACTACCTTTTTTAACCTTGTTTTTTCCTGGTCCGATTTCAATTTCACTTTTGACTCCCAGTAGAAATTTCTCACTTTCCCACCAGAATCTGCTCTCACTATCTTTGAGATTTAGAAACCCTGTTTCTGGAAGATATATTTGAAACATCAACACATCCCATTTACGGAAGAAGCTGTCTGGTGGCGTTTGATTACTAGCTAGATTTGAACCAGTGATCTCTAGAGGTCAGAAGTGTGGTGACTTTCATCTTCCTTTCAGTACGTATATAAATTGTTCTTTCGCTCACAGTGTTGTGTAAAACTTTGTTCTACTTCATTCAGTTTCTTGCAGGTAAACTCAAACAATTCTTTTCCAATATGTACCACATATTGTCAAGAGGGGGAAAAAGTTGCTTTCATGCTTATGTCCTTTTCCTCAGAACTAATTATTAGGAGTAACTCAGAATTCTTTCTCAGCAATTTTTGACATTTGCGGAAGGGAATAGCATTAACATTATTTTGCTGGAGAATCTCAGTCTTCCCCTTGAGAGTATTCTGTGTTATTGCCTCCCCAGTTTGACTATCCTTGATAAGGCAGAGGGTTTTACTCACATTCAAGTGAAGATAAATGCAAACTCCCTGCAGGGTAGCACATACAAGGATGGGGGGTCTGAATGTAGATTCCTGCCCCCAATCCACAGATTTTCCTTTGCATTTTTAATGTCTGAATGCACTTGTGATCTCACATGCATGCATTTGTTTCACATACACTTAGCATCTATTTCTTTCCTTCCCAATTTGAGGAATACCATGCTAACAACAAACTTGAAATATACTCAGAGTCGAAAGTGGATTTCATGCTCTTTATTCAGCTCATAGTGGTGAGGAGGAATGAAAGTCCCTTCAAAGTATCTGCTTATATACATTATTTACACAATGGGCTGCACGTGATTGGCTCATTGCGGAATTCTCCTGTAGGCCAATCAGGTTGTGGATTCACTTCCATCTGGAGCCGGATTGGGTAGCTCCTGCAGACCAATCATATTGCTGCATTGTTCTAGGACCAATCAGACTGCTGCATTCTGAATCCTATTGTTCTAGGACCAAACAGACTGCTGCATTTTGGATCCTATCCAACTCAGTACATAACAAAACTGTTGATGAACAAATAATTTTGTGAACCCTCTGAGGTCCCCAGCACAACTAGGGCTGCTAATGCTGATGTTATCAGCCCAGGGCACCACTGTTCTTGTGCCAATGCATTTCAGCGACTTGAGTGACCTTCTAGTTACAGGTAGGTAGCCGTGTTGGTCTGCCATAGTTGAAACAAACAAACAAACAAACAAACAAAATTCCTTCCAGTAGCACCTTAGAGACCAACTAAGTTTTGTTACTGGTATGAGCTTTCGTGTATCTGAAGAAGTGTGCATGCACACGAAAGCTCATACCAATAACTTAGTTGGTGTGCCGTTAACATATGAGAGTGCTGGAGGTGAAATAGTTAAACAGGTTACCCCATCAGGACCCGGGGGGGTGGAGTCAGAGGGACTATAAAACCAGCTCTGGGAGGGGCAAAGGGAGGAGTTCGTTGGGAGTTGGGTTGGTTGGAGTGGGAGTGAACTGGGATAGAGTTTGTGGGTAGGTTGAGTTACTGTAGCGAAATAAGCTGAGTCAGGAATAGTTAGGGGCTAAGAAGACAAGTAAATATCTGAGAGGTGGTTTAGTGAGTGAGAGCAGTTAGTGGAAGTTATAGGTCTGGATAGGCACCCCATGATTATAATTGACCGATACCGTTTATGAAACCACACGCTCGTTAAACTGCAATAAATAAACAAAAGTTTATGTTACAATTTAACCCTGACTGGACTCACTATTGTACCAGGTAGGGCCTGGGTGGTGGCAGCGAGAAATAAAATGGTAGCACAGGGATCAATAGACGGTGAAACATCCGGGGACCCTGTGTGATCGCCACAGTTGGTCTCTAAGGTGCTACTGGGAGGATTTTTGTTTTTGTTTTGATTGACCTTTGAAATCCATGATTTTGGATTCCATAGTCCATTTCAGAATATATATATATATATATATATATATATATATATGGGTGGAAGCTCATTCGTTCTGAGTTTCCAAATGTCTTTGGAGATGGGACCTTTCTATCTATCTCTCAGCTGTGAGTTTCAACTTGCAAATCATCTCTGATGGCATCCTGCTTGATCCGAGAGCAATGTGTCTTTCCTTGTTCCTACAATTCCTCCTGTCAGCTCTGTAGCATGGAACCATTGTCCTATTGGACTGCATAAATTTGGACTCAGCAAAAGACAAAAGGCAAACTTGTGGGTAGGGACGTGAACTTGCATAAACCTCTCCAGAGGTGACAGTGGAGCTGCATGAGATGCTTTGCCCTGACAGCTAAGATGCAATCTGAAGTAATTGTAGGGATCTTAATGTCTCCCCCCTCCATGCCAAGCCATAATTGGATGGAAGGTTATATTCCTGTCACAGTGTCTGCTGTTGCAGAGTCTCTTTCTCCACTACTTTGGTATAACTGACAGTGGCTGATACTGAATTTTAATTACTTTCCCAGTGCCCGGTCTGGTACAGGGGGGGGGGGGGGAATCACAATAATGCATTAAAAGTACATAAGCCATCTTTGCCATTTTTGACACTCTTATGGAGGCTTTTTATACATGCTATATTGTTTCTGCCAAAATGGCAATTATTTTAAAAAGCTAATTTCAAGTTTCCTCTGAGAAAAATGTTTCTAGTTTACTGCCTGCATTTACAAGAAGAATATCTAAATGCTACAGTCTGGATTCCATGAATTCATAATACACTTACTCTTCTCTCTAAAACAATTCTAATAATTCTTAGCCAGTCACTTAGCTCCAAACTTGTTTTATACCATTCTGGACCAAAAGCCAGATTGACATAGAATCTTAGAACTGGAAGGGACTCAAGCATTATCCAGTCCAACCCCCTGCAAGGCAGGAATCTCAAATACGCATCCATGACAGATGGCCTTCCAACCTCTGCTTAAAAACCTCCAAGGAAGGAGAGTCTACCACCTATTGTGGGAGTCCACTGCCAAACAGCTCTTACTGTCAGAGACATAGGTGGTACTGTGGTCTAAACCACTGAGCCGCTGGGCTTGCTGGTTGGAAGGTTGGGGGTTCGAAACCCCACAACGGGGTGAGCTCCCGTTGCTCGGTCCCAGCTTCTGCCAACCTAGCAGTTTGAAAGCATGCCAGTGCAGGTAGATAAATAGATACCGCTGCGGCGGGAAGGTAAATGGTGCTTCTGTGCACTCTGGTTTCCATCACAGTGTTCTGTTGCACCAGAAGTGGTTTAGTCACACTGGCCACTTGACCAGGAAAGCTGTCTGTGGACAAATGCCGGCTTCCTCGACTTCAAAGCAAGATGAGCGCCACAAGCCCATAGTCGCCTTTGACTGGACTTAACCGTCCAGGGGTCCTTTACCTTTTACTGTCAGAAAAACATTGTGTGGATATTTTTTTGATGTACCTTTAATGCTTTAATTCTGTTTTGAAGAGTTCTGCAAGTAAAACTTTGAATAATATTTTTATGGGTCTAGACAATGTTGTCACCCCCCCCAAAAAAAAGGATTCAGTTCTTAGGCTTCCAGTCACTTCAAATTACACAATATTTGGAATATTGTGTATTTGGAATATTGTGTAATCTGGAATATACCTTATTCTGGTATATCCACAAAGTCTCCCCGCAAAAAAATCTTAAGAGAGGTTGCATAACTTGCATGGGGGGTCTTGGTGGACCTTGGGGTCTCAAATTTCAGTGGCACCCTGTTTGATGCCAAAATCTCCACCTCTAGATTTGCCCCTGATGCTGCCTGCTCAGTGCGATCAATTTCATCACACTCACCTAAATCCAGTGCTTTTTTTTCTTTAAAAAAGGTCTCATTTTGACTCAAGAAAATCACCATTTTATAGTTCAAATCAGGAAAAATAAATACTGTAAATGGACAAAAGCACAAAGAACATGCCTTACCTCATATTACACAGGTGACAGCTCACAGTAACTTCCACACTGGCATGAGGTTGTCTGCACTAACATCTTCCCTCCCACTTCCAAATCCTACTTCACACATTAAACGCTCGCTTCCGTCTGAGACTCAGGAGAAACTGTGAGAGGAAATGAGGTCGTCATTGGGGGTAGCAATGGAACTGACAATTCACCGTGCTAGAGAAGAAACTATTTTTTAAAATATTTTTAGTTTCCTCTCCCGTTAGGTTCACAAAATGTTTAGGGGTATGCTAAACCCCTGCGTCCCCCCAGAAAAAAGCACTGGTTAAGTCCACTTCTGAGAGAGAGAGAGAGAGAGAGAGAGAGAGAGAGAGAATGGAACATTTGAAACTAGAAGTTGTACAGTGGTACCTCGGGTTAAGTACTTAATTCGTTCCGGAGATCTGTACTTAACCTGAAACTGTTCTTAACCTGAAGACCATTTTAGCTAATGGGGCCTCCTGCTGCCGCCACGCCGCCGGAGCATGATTTTTGTTCTCATCCTGAAGCAAAGGTCTTAACCTGAATCACTGTTTCTGGGTTAGCGGAGTCTGTAACTTGAAGCGTATGTAACCCAAGGTACCACTGTACTTTGAAGTCAGAAGAAAATAATCTGTTACATTGGAAACAATTTAAATGAATCCTTAGCCTTGTTGTGTTCCTTACAAAAACATGCCAGATAAATTTACTGGCATTTGTTTTGTAATTAAAAGAAAAGACATCCCAAGATAGTATGTAGGTTTTAACAGTGGTCTTCCAACAGAAGCATCGGAGTGAGCTGTATCATTTGTAAATGCTACCTCGCTATTTTGTGTCTATATATAAAATCAATATTTCCTTCCCCACAATCTTGACAAGTTAAATCTGTCATTTTGGTGGATGTCCCTGTAAGGAGATATTGCAAACAAACAATCCATTCTTTGGAAAGTGTTTGTTTCTCCGAAAAGTGTTGGCACACAACCTGGACAATTGAGGACATATGGAGTAAACTCTTCTGTTTCCATGCTGTTCGTATTTGGTGGATTCGTTGCCATGATCTTCATAAATGATGACATTTCTGCTGATTTTCTGCTCTGACTGCAGTTTCTTGTGCATATATGGAGAACATAGCTGCCAACTTTTCCCTTTTCTTGCGAAGATTCCTATTCAGAATAACGGAATTTCCCTTAAAAAATGGGAAACATTGACAGCTATGATGGAGAATATATGAATCTGCTTTATACTGAATCAGGCCGTTGGTCTATCAAGCCCAGCAGTGTTGCCTGGCTCTTAAATGCCTCCAGCATTTGGTCTTTCCAGGTTTTGCTGCCTGAAATCCCTTTAAGGTGTGAGAGAGTGGATCTGCCAGACTTGTGGTTTACTGCTGAGCTATGGCTCCTACTGTAATGCTCTTCCAGAGCATTTCCTAACATTCAGATGAGAATAAGGGCAGGTAAGGAGCCGCAGTTACAGGCTTTCAGATCTGTGCAACTGAGTTGTTAAAAACAAGGATAGCAGCTTTCTCTGTAAGGCTGGGAAGTCAGGCATATTTAGGCTTCCATGGTAAAGGTAAAGATAAAGGATCCCTGGATGGTTAAGTCCAGTCAAAGGCGACTATGGGGTGCGGTGCTCATCTCACGTCAGGCCACGGGAGCTGGCATTCGTCCACAGACAGCTTTCCAAGTCATGCCAGAGCACCCAGAAACATCGTTCACCTTCCTGCCGCAGCAGTACCTATTTAGCTACTCACACTGGTGTGCTTTTGAACTGCTAGGTTTGCAGATACTGGGCAGAGTAACGGGAGCTCACCCCATTGTGCGAATTCAAACTGCCGACTTTCCAATCAGCAAGCCCAAGAGGTTCTGTGGTTTAGACGACAGCACCACCTGCGTCCATGACACTGAAAGGAATGGAACACCCCTTCCTCACACAGAACATGGCATACCCATCAACTGCTCTGGTATTGCCAGGACAGTCCTGGTAATGACATTATGGTTTCCGACTTGAAGTTGGGGTACCCAATTTCAAGGCTTTGCCCCTCTCTCACAGAGCCACTCCGGCAATGGATCCTACCTTTCTGCCCCTCATAGAGGTGCCAGGTTGCTTCCAAGATTAGGGGGGGCCACCCACTGGACCTGCAACACGCATCACACAATGTGCACAGGGCTACCTCAAGATTAAGGGGCCTTTATTATAATGAGAGGGATGCAGGTGGCGCTGTGGGTTAAACCACAGAGCCTAGGACTTGCCGATCAGAAGGTTGGCGGTTCGAATCCCCGCGACGGGATGAGCTCCCGTTGCTTGGTCCCTGCTACTGCTAACCTAGCAATTCGAAAGCACAAAAGTGCAAGTAGATAAATAGGTACCGCTCCAGCGGGAAGGTAAATGTCATTTTCATGCTCTGCTCTGGTTCACCAGAAGCGGCTTAGTCATGCTGGCCACATGACCCGGAAGCTGTACACCGGCTCCCTCAGCCTATAAGGCGAGATGAGCGCCTCAACCCCAGGGTCAGCCACGACTGGACCTAATGGTCAGGGGTCCCTTCACCTTTACCTATTATAATGAGGCTATCATTGGATTGTAATTGAAAATTAAGAAAAAATATTATAAAATGTTAAGGGACCTCAAGGACAACCTCTTTCCATACGAACCTATCCGGACCCTGAGATCATCTTCTGAGGCCTTCCTTTGTGTGCCTCCCCTTTGAGAGGTCAGGAGGGTGGCAACATGAGAACGGGGCCTTCTCTGCAGTAGCCCCCTGTCTGTGGAATGCTCTCCCCAGGGAAGTTCACCTGGAGCCTTCATTATACACCTTTAGGCGCCAGGCAAAAACGTTCCTTTTTAACCAGACCTTTGGTTAATTATTTGACATCCTATTCCCTTTTAAGATGGGGCTTTTTTCTCTGTGTGTGTTATTCTGTAGTTGTTTTTATTCTGATTATATTTGTTGTGATCTTTTCCGTGAATCGCCCTGAGACCTCCAGGTATAGGGTGCTATATAAACTCAATTAATAATAATAATAATAATAATAATAATAGGCCTTGACTCCCCTTAGACATAGTTGTCAACCTTTCACTTTTTAAAAGGGAAATTCCCTTATTCCGAATAGGATTCCTCGCAAGAAAAGGGAAAAGTTGACAGATATGCCCTTAGAACAAATATTGAGGGGCGCGAGATGACTTCGGCCCCCTAGAATTGGCACACCTGGTCCCTCACAACATGGCTACCAACTCTATGCTTGGTGGCACAGCTTGATGATGTCAGTTTCCACAGTGTTGCTGGGAGCCAGAGCCAGAACTGGGAGGGATGGGCTTAAAAGGGCTGCAGTGTGGTTTGGAGCTGGCAGCTGTGGCGTGTGAATCTTGAACAGCTAGCAGGATGGGGAAGAGGGCAAGGGGGAAGCAAAGGAGGACTGGTGCCCAGCGCTAGTGTCGTGCCAGGCAACATGTGAGGTAATGAAGAGGTGGCAGAAGCATCTCTGAGCATGTACAGAGTGTGTGTGTGCCTATTTCCACACACCCCACACTGCTTTTCCCCCAGCCAGGAACATCTTGCATTCCTTGGATGAAAATGTCCCAATTTTCATCTGAAGAATGTTGGAGGGTATGAAATGGAGGGTAATTACTGGAACCAATCAGCCAGGTTTGACTGCATGCAGAGATTATAGCCTAGCTGGCCAGGTTCCATAAAACTCTTAAACTGTTGTTTGCCATATTCCTTTTTAAAGAGGAATAATGTTTTCAAGATCTGCAACACAATTTGGCACATCATGTTTCTGACCCAACCATAGGGAAAGCTGCCAGCGTTCATGGTTGACTCAGCTGAAAGAATGGAATGGTTGCATTATTTGATCATCAACTCACTATTAGTGGTGTGCAATGTCCACAAGAAATGGTTCGCTACCACACTTTGATATTTTGGGTATTTTGGGAAACTGCTCTGATTCAGCTTGTGGCCTGGCCAATTCAACTTTCTTTGTTTCTCCTCCCACCCACATTCACTAAAAAAAGTACATTTCCAAGCACAATTTAAAGTACAGTGGTACCTCTGGTTAAGAATTTAATTTGTTCCGGAGGTCCGTTCTTAACCTGAAACTGTTCTTAACCTGAGGTACAACTTTAGTTAATGGGGCCTCCTGCTGCCGCCACACCACCGACACACGATTTCTGTTCTCATCCTGAGGTAAAGTTCTTAACCCGAGGTACTACTTCGGGTTAGCGGAGTCTGTAACTTGAAGCATTTGTAACCTGAAGCATCTGCAACCCGAGAACCCACTGTATTAAAGTCCTAAATGGCCTCGGCCCAGTATACCTGAAGGAGTGTCTCCACCTCCACCATCCAACTTGGACACTGAGATCCAGCTCCGAGGGTCTCCTGGCGGTTTCCTCACTGTGAAACGTGAAGCTACAGGAATCCAGAAAGAGGGCCTTCTCGGTAGTGGTGCCCTCCCTGTGGAATGCCCTCCCATCAGATGTCAAACAGATAAACAATGATTTGATTTTGAGAAGACATCTGAAGGCAGCTCTGTTCAGGGATGTTTTTAATGGTTGATGTTTTATTGTGTTTTTAATAATTTGTTGGGGGCTGCCCAGAGTGGATGGGGCAACCCAGTCAGGTGTGTGGCATATAAATAATAAAATTATGATGATGATGAGTGATGCAACTAGGTACCCTAGACTTAATGGTCTTATTGAGGGTTGGGAACTTTAGATGGTCATATGTATTACTTCAGTTGTAAAGCAGACAATTTATCTTTGCTTTTCTCCCCCCACTCCCGAATACGGGTGTTTAGCACCTTTAACAAACAACAGGTTCCAGAATTTTTGACTGCTTAAAGTGACATGATACTGTCTTAGATATATAGTTTCCAGTACGTTTCCGAGCACAATTCAAAGTGTTGGTGATGACCTTTAAAGCCCTAAACAGCCTCGGTCCAGTATACCTGAAGGAGCGTCTCCACCTCCATCGTTCTGCCCGGACACTGAGGTCCAGCTCCGAGGGCCTTCTGGCGGTTCCCTCACTGCGAGAAGCCAAGTTACAAGGAACCAGGCTGAGGGCCTTCTTGGTAGTGGTGCCCGCCCTGTGGAAAGCCCTCCCACCAGATGTCAAAGAGAAAAATAACTACCAAACTTTTAGAAGACATCTAAAGGCAGCCCTGTTTAGGGAAGCTTTTAATGTTTAATAGGTTATTGTATTTTAGTGTTTTGTTGGAAGCCGCCCAGAGTGGCTGGGGGGATCCAGCCAGATGGGCGGGGTATAAATAATAAATTATTATTATTATTATTATTATTATTATTATTATTATTATTATGCAAATGGGACATTCAGTGGAAGGATAAGTTTGCTTCCTGGCCTCTACAACAACTGAGGTGCCATTTGCCAGCTCCTGGATGACAGTGATGACAACAATTATTATTTTCAAGCCTGGAATATGATATAATGTAAACCCTTGTCCAGAACACTTTTTTTGGTGGGGGAATAAACTCCAACAATTGCAACAGGAAGTTACACCCAGTAAAGTTAAAATGTTTTACGTCAGGGAAAACTGTAATTTAAACACTCTTTTAAAATTTATTTATTTATGTTTGCAAACTGGGAAAAAAACCAAAACCAAATTGTCTGCTGTGATGAGTTGACAACCTTCATTAGCTTGCGTCCCAGGCATATGATGAGGTACGCTACGCAGTACTTTTTTTCATATTGAGCAGATGAATTTTCAGTATTGATTTAATGAAGCAACTGCACATAAATCACAGCAATGAGTGCTGGGAAGGGCTGTTGGCCATTTAATTAATTTCAGTTCAATAGGTGTTGACCTTCTCCTATCACCTCATTCCTTACCGACTTCCTTGGAGACTTCAGTGAAATACCTGAGGCCAAGTTTATCAAGTAGGGCTAAGTCTCTTTGAAAGAACAACATGCCATTAGCGGACTCAAAAGGGGTGACAGAAAGATCAATTTTTGCTGAGGTTGTCCTATCAGTCGCCTACAACCGCATTAGCATTGCTTCATTGTGAGCTTGTCATTAGAGTCAGTCTGGTCACACGCGCAATGATGCAGTGATTATAAATGTAGGGAAGGACTAGGCCCAGATGCAAAAGGCGATCAGGAATAAACAGGGCTAGTTCATCTGGAAAGAAGAGAGGCAGCAGCAGATGTTTGTTCTGATGTGCAGACATGTAGTTCATATCGATTAAGCTCGGCAAGCAAAGACAAGGATATGTGACCTTCTAAAGCTAAGCAGCAAACATCTTACTTCAGTGCAAATAACAGTAGGTATCTAGTAAACGCATGCTTGGGGTTTTTAATTTCAGGACTGGAATGCCTTAACTTTCAGTACATAGTTGGGCTGCAGGACTTCAAACTCAACTAAATGACTGAGAGAAACTGTTCAGTCCACAAACTAGTTCAGCTTAATCTTACACACCTTATTTAAGAACATAAGAAGAACCCTTTTAGACTGGGAGTGGCTGCCTGGACCATATAACACTGGTCCTGAAATGCCTACATTGGCTCCCAGTATGTTTCTGAGCACAAATTCAAAGTATTGGTTCTGACCTTTAAATCCCTGAATGAACTTGGCCCTGTATACCTGAAGTCATGTCTCCACCCACATCATAGAGCCCAGACACTGAGATCCAGCTCCAAGGGCCTTCTGGCAGTTCCCTCACTGCAAGAAGTGAAGCTACAGAGAATCAGGCAGAGGGCTTTCTTGGTAGTGGCACTCACCCTGTGGAACACTCTCCCATCAGATGTCAAGGAGAGGAGTAACTATATAACCTTTAGAAGACATCTGTAGGCAGCCCTGTATAGGGAATTTTTTTAATGTTTAATGTTTTATTATGTTTTATATATGTTGGAAGCCTCCCAGAGTAGCTGGGGCAACCCAGTCAGATGGGTGGGGTAAAAATATCATAATTATTATTAGACCAAAGATCAATCCAATTCAGCCTCTTGTTCTCAGAATGGCAAACCAGATGTCTATGGGAAGCTCATAAGCACAACATCGCTTGCCCCATCTGTGTTCCTCAGCAACGGGCATACAGAAATTGCCTCCAATATGTAAGAAAATGGTACAAATTTATTTGATTTGTTATTTATTTGGAATATTTATATACTGCTTAATGTTTTAGGCAAAACCCGCTAAGCGGTTTACAGAAATTATGAAAGCAATAAAATAGAAATAAAGAGCAGAATGTAATAAATACATTTGATAGTCATCATTGAAAACAGTGGGTCAAGAACAGAACAGGATAACACTCTCAAATATGCAAACAGGCTGGAGTAAACAGCTTAGTTTTTAGGAGACATTCGAAGCATCTATCATATGGCAGGTACCAAATCTCTTTTTGCAAGAGTATTCTAGAGGGTTGAACTGAAAAGGACCACTGGATCCATGAACTGAAGTCAAGCCGGGTTTTGTCTGTTTGTTTTACTACCTACATAAAGTTATAGAATTTGGCCAGGATCCAAAGGGACATGCACAGAATTTTATGTGCACAACAATTCCTTTCCCACTGTTTCATAAAAAGCAGAGGGTTGGGGGCCATCTGGATAGAATTTGATGTGGTTCAAAGAGTTAGAGTTATTTTTCATGCGTCAAAGTGTGTGTGTGTGTGTGTGTGTGTGTGTGTGTGTGTGTGTCGTTGCTTGGATTCTAGCCCTCTAGAAACATGGTTGTGCTAGCTGTTTTTAATATCCTGAATGCATCTCAGGGTGTAGATTGTAAGTTATTGAGGGGTTTAAAAATAAAAAAAACTAACCTCTCAATATGAGACACTACCTTGTCACTTATGTCCTGCGGCAGATTTTAAGATCAGCCAAGAACAAAATTTTACCTTATCTGTTTGTAGGCCAAGTTCATGTGAAAATCACTTATATAAGTCCTCTGTTAGCTCTCCCTCTTTGTGCATTTTCCTTCCCACGAAATTTTACCAAAAATTAAACCCAGTTATGTCTTCAATAACATTGTACAATATTTTTCTTGGATATGGTTTTTCACAGATATGCATTGATACAGTGTGGCTTTAGCGTACAGCGTTTTATATTTTCATTAGACAGAATTATTTGTTGCATTTAATGGATTTCATGCTAAATAGTGCTACTTAACCTGAATTTCCAGGTTGGGCTGGAAAAATGAAACCTGAGAAAAATATGCACACCTTCTCAAGTTTATATCCATAGCAACTATATTGTTGCAATTTTAAGAAGCTGAACATGAATCCACAAATATTAAACACTGCATCTGTTAATCCAAAATTACACTACTCACCTGTTACAAAGCCATTTCCGAGCTTGGGAGGAGAGCGGGTACCCCCTCACACACACGCGGGGGCTGGCCTTTTGCCCCCGCGAGATCCAGGGAATCCCCGGGCATGCCTTCGACCCAGCCCGCCAATCGGCGGGCTGGGGAGGCGTGGCCTAGCCTACTTAAGGCCAGGCACACCCGGGGACCGCCCTCTTTCCCCTTTCCAGCTGAGCGGTTTTCCCATCCCACCCACCCTTAGGCTTAGCTAGCTATGACCTTGCTATGGACTCCGGTTGGTCGCCGCAAGGGGCCTGGTAGGAATTTTTCCAATTTGGCGCACTTCCAGCCTTTTGGTTTTTTCGCCTACCTCGTAGCAAACGTCACAACTTCCGCGGTATTGGCGGTTAGGCATTGGCAGGGGTTAATTGTTATGCAAATGAATGGGGGGAGGAAGCACCATCACCTTCCCCCAAGGAAAAGGGTAGTCCGGTAGAGGACTCCGGGGGGCGTTGCCTTGTCCAAAACCTAGGGAGGTAAGGGCCTCCGGCACGCCCCCGAGCGGTGACACGCATGGGATCCTAGTTGGCGTACTTCAACAGGACTCCCACGGCTTGTGGATAACCCTTCCCGGTCTCCATGCCGGGTAGTCGATAGGAGCCAATGCCTAAGGCCAATACCTTTCAATTCTGTAATCAATAAAGTTGTGGCCTTTTTATGCCCATTAACCTTAAATAATGTGTCCAGTGTCTTCATTTCACATGGGGGAGGGGACTTGCCACGCAACTGTCTGCCCCTGAAGTTACTAGAATTGTTCCTGTTTACATCTGCCATGATTTTCATTTTAGCCCATAGCTTTCTGATCTTTTGAAAAGGGATACAAAGTGAGAAAGTTCTCTGCAAGCAAGTAAAGTGATCTGAACCCAACCCACCTTTAAAAAGCTGAAGAGGAAGGGAAATAATAGCAGCAGAGAATTATTTGCCCATCTCTACATTTCCCCTTCCCTTTTTGCTGTTACCCAAACACAGCTGAAATGGCACAAGATTATATGATCTGTAGAACTGCTCTGAGCAGTATCCATGGTGACAGGTTGAGGGAAAGAAAAACAGGAAAATATTATTAGGATGCAAACAGATACATTAAAATCCATGGTTAGAAGGCAATTTTGTGTGTGAGCTTTTATTATTATTATTAATATTACCTGTATGGAAAGCAAATGCAGAAGTATAATAGCAGCAATGACATAAGATGCAGAATTTTGCTTTGCTAATATTTTAGAATAGCAGCAGCAGCAACAATTGTCCTGAAATAAGCTGCCTTTTTCATGAGTAAGAGAGTTTTTTCATTACTATGTAAACTATCCAAGAGAGATTTGAGCTGTCTTTGCTTTCCATTCAAGTTTGCCAGTTAGTCAAATTCACAAACAATATATCTAAATAAAGTATCAACCTTTGCATACAAGTTGATGGGAATGGCTTCATGCTCTTCTTATGAGCATGAACCTCAGGATTATCTTCTTTACAAACTTGACATTGGACTCCATAGACCAGAGATGGGTAACCTCAGGTCCTCCAGATGTTGTACCCCAGTCAGCACCATGTTCAATGGTCAGGAATGACGGCTGTTGTGTGCCATTAACATCTGATGGTCCAGCAAGTTTCTTCTCAGGTTTGAAACTTGGTTATGACAGTGAAGGTCATTTTGATATTCCAGTGGTCTTACCAATAAACCTTAACAGAACCTAATTAGCTGCTAATATATAACACCTAAAGGGGAGAAACTATATAAAATAAAGTGTGAAATAGCTTTAAATTATTTGACAAGCTGTTTAACTGGGATATGAATTTTTATCTCATATATGGCCAGATATGAATTGTAAGTGTAATACACAGTTGTCCTTAACGTTATTCTAAAGCCTGGTGAAGATTTTTGTGCGGTGAGTTAAGAGCGGTCTTAGCAAATGAATGAGATCAAGGCATTTTTAAGCAGAACACGGGAGCAGAAGCACATTGGCCTGAAAAAGACATTTGTAAATAAGTCAGACTGATCTACATTGGGTATTCTACAATGACTACATAATGAAAAATATCAGCCTATGAGCAGCTGTAAGGTAAAGGTAAAGGTAAAGGTAAAGGTAAAGGTAAAGGTAAAGGGACTCCTGACCATTAGGTCCAGTCGTGACCGACTCTGGGGTTACGGCGCTCATCTCGCTTTATTGGCCGAGGGAGCCAGCTTACAGCTTCCGGGTCATGTGGCCAGCATGACTAAGCCGCTTCTGGCGAACCAGAGCAGTGCACGGAAATGCCGTTTACCTTCCCGCCGGAGCGGTACCTATTTATCTACTTGCACTTTGATGTGCTTTTGAACTGCTAGGTTGGCAGAAGCAGGGACCGAGCAATGGGAGCTCACCCCATCGCAGGGATTCAAACCACTGACCTTCTGATCGGCAAGCCCTAGGCTCTGTGGTTTAATTCACAGCGCCACCCGCATCCCTATGAGCAGCTGTAGGTGAGTGCTATTTTAATAGACACTAGGCAAGGAGATGTGAGAAAGAGCCTTCTCTGTAGCAGTGTCATGCTTGTGAAATATTCTCTCTGATCTACACTTGGTGCTGAGATATTCTGTCATTTCAGTACCAAGGAAGGACTTCTTGGCCCACCATATTGAGTTTAGTATTAACTGTAGTATTAACTACAGGTAGCTAGCCAGCTCTCTAATTATGGGTGGTATCCAAGTAGTTTGTTCCAGCAAGAATTTATGTTTCTGTAGTAGAACTTCTCTCTCTCCAATTTATCCCCCAAATCTGTTATAGGTTTCGCTACCATCAGCCTCCAGAGCAGAATTGGGGAGAGCATATTAAGTACAATAGATTTAATTGAAACAAAAATGGAAAGTGTGTGTATGTTAATGAAGGTTTAAAATGGAAAATGGCTAAATGTATATTGCTGAAGGGTTGCTAACATTTTCCATAGTTGTTGTCTAAAGGACTCTGAGCTCCATAGTGGGCTAATGAATAATTGTTTGTTGTTTTCTGTTACTCTAAAATGTTGTAACCTCAGATCAGGTGACCGAGGTATTGAGTTGCAAATCTGCCATCTTAAAAGGGTGGTGGCTGTTAGTCAAAAGTTACATCCTTACAGAAGAATATAAATGAAACATTCAAGGTAAACCCTTTGCTTATAGGCCTGTGTGGAGTTATCTTTTAATTCTAAGATGCTGAGCCTGTGCTGGACAACACAAACATTGTATGGATATTTTGGTAATATCTTTGATACTTATATTTTATTTTGAAGAGTTCTGCCAGTAAAGTTTGAATAATTTATTTATGGGCCTGGACAATGCTTCATTTCCGAGAGGAGTCAGAATTTATGCTTCCAGTTGCTTCAAACTGCACAATATTAATATCCGCAACAGGGCTTGTGTGGGGAGAGAGAAACTGAGGGAAGTTCATTGGCACAATGACCGCTCCCCGCTTAAAACGGGGGGCGCCCTTTGCGTGGACGCGCGCAGCCCCTAGATCTGGAGCAGCTCCATCAGCATAGTCTTGGTTTGCCTTCCCTCAGGTGGGATACCTGGAGGTCTCCGCCTACCTCAGTCAGTTGTCCAATCCCACCTGGGGGAAGCGTTGCCAAGGAGACCAGGCCAGGTAGGGGAGCGATTACCTGCCCACACAATAGAGGGAGGATCTTACCTGGGAATCCTCACTTGGCTCCAGAGCTTCTCCCACCCTACCCACCCTCAGTTAATGTCTTATTTGCAGGTTAACTTTTCTTCACAGGTTTTGCAGGTTAACTTTTCTTCGCAGGTATGCGGGCGCTGCTACGTTAAGGTCGCTGTTAAAGGACCGGAAAGGAATTTCCCTGCATTGGCAGGTTTCGCCTTTCCCGTAGCAAAACGTCACAACTTTGGCGGTATCAGGCCTTGGGCGGAATCCTTTAGTCCATCTTCCTCTTTGCGGCGGCGATACCAGGGTTCCCCGTTAAAGGGGTTTCTGAAGGGAGGCTTTGACCGTACGCCGAAAGGTCGTCATTGCTCTCCCCTGTGGCAGCGGCGTAACGGGGGCGGCTATCTCTGCTTGAACATATGTTCTCCAGAGCCGGCCCATCCCCCCCACACACACTGGATAACCCTGATGCTCCCTAGGTCCCCGGCTGGGGACTGGGGGGGGAGAACGCCCAATGCCTGAGCCAAGGTCTACCCACATTTGAAATTTAATAAAGTTGTGGCCAATTTAATCCCATAGCACGTTGTCATGAGTCGTTATTCCACATGACGGGGGGACCGCGCGGGATCTGGGGACTCCGCCTGTCCACGCAATGGAAAATCCCTACACTGACAAAAATTAGTGCGGTATCAGAAACAACCCTTTAGCTGCTCTTATTGCTAAGTTAGTTGTTTATTATGTCACTGTTCTATGAAATTTTACCAGATCTGTATACTGGGAGGGTTGCCATATTTCAAAAAGTGAAAATCCAGACACAAAAGGGGGAAGGCAAAGTTGTTGAACTGTTTCCATTTTGCTTTGTTTCGGCCAAACTGGTTGAGGTTTCTTTTCTTTTCTTTTTTTGCAAAATCTCAAAAAAAGAAGAGTTTTTCAGCTATTTTGGGGGAAATTCACTAAAAAAATCAACACCTCATCTCAGCATTCCCAGACATTTTAACCGATTTCTGAAAATTCTGCCCAGATACTATTTTCGGTGGATCAATCACAAATTCTGCATGTATGGCAGCCCTAATACTGGGATCCATTGAAATGAAGGATATGCCTTTAATTAAAAATACACACATACATAGATGCGTAAATGTATGAATACCAGTATTTTGGGGAGCTTTTGATACGAAATAAACATGTTTATATACATTTATACGTGGCTTAAAATGAGGAGTCAAAAGAAGTTGCAGTCAATGCAGGTGGAAGAATTATGAGGCTTTTGTGAGAAATTAAGAAGTGGCAGCTGTGCACTTTGATTCTCTGAGAATTTGTGGGCTGGCTTGAAGTTCCATAATGGACAAGAACAGTCTCTTTAATTAATAGGTTTGCCCACTGCAGACATCATTCTGGAAAAGAAACTATGGACAAATCTTCTAGCAGCTGTAAATAACTCCACACTCCACCAGGGATGGTTCCAGAGGGCAGGAAGAGGGTGTGGGAGCCCCTCCAAAGTATTTCCCATTATGCCTTCTTCTACCCCACACACCTGACTAGAAAAGGAGCATAACTTCATGAATCAGAGCAAATTAATTATCAAACAATCACAGTAGATTAATGTCTGAGTTTGAATTAAAATATTGAACAGCCTGCAGGTGGTATGGAATAAAAAAAATGCCTCCTTTTATCCGAACAAGGGTAGGTAGGCAGGAGTTAACTCTTCAGCCAGCAGACCTCTGGCCATATCCCCTAGCTGCCTTCAAGAAGCAGTAGAGCCTAAGCAGCTACCTTGTACAGCCTTTTTGTGCATGTATGTGTGCCTATCTTTTTTAAAGGTGACTTTCTCATGCAAGTATAGTTGCACTTTACATCCGGCTAGAGCCAGTGTGGTGTAGTGGTTAAGAGCGATAGACTCGTAATCTGGGGAACTGGGTTTGCATCTCTGCTCCTCCACATGCAGCTGCTGGGTGACCGTGGGCCAGTCACACTTATTTGAAGTCTCTCAGCCCCACTCACTTCACAGAGTGTTTGTTGTGGGGGAGGAAGGGAAACGAGAATGTTAGCCGCTTTGAGACTCCTTCGGGTAGTAATAAAGCGGGATATCAATTCCAAAATCTTCTTCTAATGCTAGGGCTTTCAGATCAGAAGGTCGGTGGTTCGAATCCTTGCAATGGGGTGAGCTCCCATTGCTTGGTCCCTGCTCCTGCCAACCTAGCAGTTTGAAAGCACATCAGAGTGCAAGTAGATAAATAGGTACCACTCCAGCGGGAAGGTAACGTTGTTTCTGTGTGCTGCTCTGGTTCACCAGAAGCGGCTTAGTCATGCTGGCCACATGACCCGGAAGCTGTCTGTGGACAAACACCAGCTCCCTCAGCCAGTAAAGCGAGATGAGCGCCGCAACCCCAGAGTCATCCGCGACTGGACCTAATGCTCAGGGGTCCCTTTACCTTTATCTTTACTATCTATTATTTCAGTTCCTGAAACAATAGGCATACCCAAATGCAGCTATTTGTTTAAATTGCTTGTGTGTGGTAAGCCGGATTGTATACCAAAGTCTGCATATTAGCAGAAATGTTCATTATAATGCTAGTGCTTTTCATTAAGATATGAGAAGCTGATGTAAAATGAAACATTTCATGGAGAAATTAAATGAATGCGAAAGAACTGTACAACAATTAGAATGACTTTTCCAAGATGTCCCCAGTAGTTTGGTCAGTGTATAAGTGGCTAGTCACTAGGCCATTTAGGGCAGGTATCCCCAAACTTGGTTCTCCAGAAGTTTTGGGACTACAATTCCCATCATCCCTAGCTAACAGGACCAGTGGTTGGGGATGATGGGACTTACAGTCCCAAAACATCTGGAGGTCTGAGTTTGGGGAAGCCTGATTTAGGGCTTTAGGTAAGGTACGGGGCACGGTGGCACTGTGGTCTAAACCACTAAGCCTCTTGGGCTTGCCGATCAGAAGGTTGGTGGTTCGAATCCCCATGACGGGGTGAGTTCTCTGTCGTAGCTCCTGTCAACCTAGCAGTTCAAAAGCAAGTAGATAAATAAGTACCACTGTGGCGGGAAGGTAAACACCATTTCCGTGCGCTCTGGTTTCCGTCAGTGTTCAATTGTGCCAGAAGTGGTTCAGTCATGCTGGCCACATGACCCAGAAAGCTGTCTGTGGACAAACGCCGGCTCCCTCGGCCTGAAAGTGAGTTGAGCGCCGCTCCCCATAGTCACCTTTGACTGGACTTAACCATCCAGGGATCCTTTACCTTTTTACCTAGGGCTTTAGATACCCACAATAATGCCTTGAACTTAGCTCTACTGAGTTCACACTTGATCTACTACAACTCCAGAATCCCCCTTGGGCTTTTCTCAGGCACTCTGGACTTCCACCTCTATCCCTTCAGGAAGTATCCCATCATATCCCTACCGCTCTTGGTGTGACTCTTTTTGGTGTCACCCTCTCCCACTGTACTCCAACCAACCCACCTTAACATCACTATAACCCTCTCCTTTTGCCTAGCTGTAAAACTAGACAAAAACTTGATTTTGGCATTAAATAATAATTGTTGGTCATATTTAGGGTTAGGTTTGGTTTATAGCCAGTTTCGGACAATGTTTGCTTAAAGATGATTAAAAAATAGTCGGGGAGAAATGTTGAAGACATTCTCAATGTCATATGCATTATCAATTACTCCACAGTAATTGATGTGCACATTGAAACTGTCTCTATATTGTTTCATTCTTGGAAAATAATAGCTTTTATTCCAAAATAAACAAAGCAAAATACAGGGCAATAACACATATCATATTTATTAATCATATCCAACTTGTACTTTTATTTAGGTTACAGCTTGTTCTATATATGGGTATTTTGGCACTAATTATAGAACAGATTGTGCGGGGATTTCTACGGGACTGCACTATGGCAATACAGATTAAGCAATTAACCTTGATGTCACTGTAATTATTAAGATACTTTAGCAAAATGAACTAATTTCCCCACAGGATGTTCTGCTGAAATCAACTTTCCCTCTCTTTAAGATGCCAAAATAGGAAATGTTAATGGAAAATTAAGTTTGCGATTTTTAATAAATCTACAGGGTATATGGCTCTTTCTCAGTACTGTGTATTTTAGGTGTTTTGTGCATAATAATTCCAGTTAAGGCATGATAAATTACATTTAGAGAGAATTTTCTTCCATCTACATTTGCACAGAAAAATGCCTGTGTTTTGTGAAATATCCTTAATAGGATGTCTTCTAATGAAAAGATGCAGAAATACGGCTGCCCACAGTGTCCTGCTATATAGTGCCACAAAAAGGACACATTCTGCACAGTGGCACAATTTGCCCTCTACTTGCCATGCCCTTAAAGGACAGCACATAATACCATAATTCTGATCCCTTCCCTTCACAAAGCCCTTAACATGATCCCATTGTTATCCTGGAAGACCAAATATATTGCAATGGTAGCTCTTAGTTTCACTGTTTACAGATATTCTAACATATATCCTTCACATCATTCCTTACTGATACGTTCCAAATATTCACACTCCCCAAATTCCTCTAGTTGTGGAAACATTCTGGAGCAGCAGTTTTATAGTGTCTGTTTCCTTACAAGGAGAGTTGGTTGAGAAGAGAGTGGAGGTAATGGGAAAAGCCCACAATCGTGCTACGTGCTAATCTTTTTGGCAGTATCACTTGACCCAAAGCAACAGCATACATTCCCAGGGTTGAATGAATCTTTATTTGCGTCAGCCATCGGCCATAGCAATAAAAGAACAATACAATATGCAAAGAATAGAAATAAAAAGTCAGTTATATAAAATACATTTTAGGGTTTTGAATCAATAGTCAAATAGTGGCTCTTATTCTGATTGCCCCAGCTAAAAACCTTGCAATCTTTGCTGTCACCTTGATCTGCCAAGAGAAAGGACACTGTGGCAGTGGTTGGGCAACCCGGAATGGACAATAAAAGAGGGGTGATAATCTCATTCCTCAAGTCTTTATAAAGAGTGCAAGCCAGAAGGGCATGTGCCACCAATTCGGTACTGCCATCTCCACAGGGACACAAGCGTGGATATGTCATTCTAAAACATCACAGGGCATGCTTGTCGATTAAAGCACTTATTACCTTGATTTTTTCCCATCGAAATGCTGTCTCCCTGCTGCTAGTTGCTGGTTGTTCTGCTGTGCCCTCTGATGTTACACTTTAACAATGCATTATGAACTTTAAAAGTAGGACGCCATTGTTGGGAATTCCATTCCACCCTCTGCTGCAGATATGTGGGATTGTTACATGTCACATGTCTGTTTACATTCCAGCACAGATTGCTGGAGTTCCCATGAGCAGAACATCTGCTCTGTATTGCTTTGGTTTTCTCTCTCTCCGAGAAGAACGACAGGGAGAGAGGCCATGTTTTCCTTTGTCCTGATTTATGTATAATAAATGCATAGTATAGTACAGTATCCACGCCTTGAGCCTGATCTGTTGTGTGTTTACTCTGCTGAGAAATGTGTGTTCTTGGATGCACAGCAGCTTGAGTCACAGATGCACGTCGGAGGAGGATGACTGATGGATCTCTGCAGTGGCAAGGCTGAAAAGGGAGACACTCCGGCTGGGGCCAAGCCAGCTGGCTTTCCATCCCCGGTTCTGACAGTCATGTGTCCATATACATTATCAAAACTCTTCCTTATACCTTCCTTAACATTAAAAAACCGTGGGTGTAGATCTGCCCCAAGTCAGGGAAGAAACTTCACCAGACCTAGAATTGGGATAGAGAAATTGTTATCAAAACACAGACAGAAAATGACTGTTGTTGTTGTTGTTGTTGTTATAAAATTGTCCAGTAGCACCTCAGAGACCAACTAAGTTTGTTCTGAGTATCAGCATGCACACAAAAGCTTATACCCAAAACAAACTTAGTTGGTCTCTAAGGTGCTACTGAACAATTTTATTATTATTATTATTTATTTCAATTGCATCAGACCAACACGGCTACCTACCTGGATCTATTGTTGTTGTTGTTGTTGCTATTATTATTATTATTATTATTATTTTAGTGTTGAGTCTTGACATTGATATGAAATGAACATGAGGGTGCTTGCATGAAGATTAGATCTCTGAAGTAGAGTTATTTGCAAATGAACAGCTGCGAATACCCGATACAGCACAATTCTATTGTTTAGGTGAAATAAAATGAAATCTTATTAGCCATAAGAACATGGGATGTTTGTAGTACCAGCACCCCCACAACCGCCCGCCCAAGTTATTACCAATATGTATGAAGTTGACAAAACCAGAGGTATCAATATAGGCAAAGATGATTAATTCATTCCTCATGCATGGTTTGCATGCAAAACCATGCAATCTGGAATGACCATTGTGTTTAGAATGAAGAAGAAAAGATACAAATCTAAAAGTAGGCTGTAATGTTAAAACTGACAGAAATGGAGCAGAAAACATTTAAAGTCATTAATTCCTTCACTTCATTATATTTCACATTTAAACGTTTGAAAACTTCCTTCTCTGTTCCTTGTGGATTCAATTCGGAAGTGTGTTAGATTTATTTTTGCATCCTTTTTTATTATGATAATGTTTAAAAATGTCTGAAATTATGCTGGGATAGATTCTTTTTTTAGAGCATGATGAAAAGTGGAAGCCAGAGCTTAGTTTCTTTTCACCTCAGCTCCTGGTTGTGTTGAACGGAACACAATATCTTTCCGGGCGATTTTATGAATATGTACATAAGTGGGGAAGGTTTTCATCTATTTTGAAAAGAAATCCCATAGCCCTTAAGCAGTATGAAAATGAACAAGTCATTTCCTTATAGCTTTCCTATTGTAGATATTTCAAAAGTCCTTCACGATGTCTCAAAATGTGCACCATTTTGATTAGATCATTATACCCTTGGAAATTATTATTGCTGCAATGTTAAATATTAATCACACTCCACAACATTTTCTCTGTCTCTGAGAGTTTATAAGGTGATATGATTTCTGGTCTGAAATACTATAGTTATTTCCCCAAAGTAGAAGTGAAGAATACTACTGCCTCCTCCAAAACCTACTGAAACTCAAAACTGCATTAATATTGACTTCAATAGGCCTTGATTAACGTGTATTACCACCAAAGCTGCTACAGGGTAACTTGAGGTAATAGATGAGCTCTCTCTGTCCTTTAATAGTCATGGATCTTTTGTTCGCTGTAAAATTGGAAAATGTGGAAGAGAAGCTCGAGTCCCTTGAATTCGTTAACTTGGCTTGCCAGCAATCGGCACATTTTTCTACTCCTCCACTGAGCATCAAAAACCCCTATACGATACTCCAACAAATAGTCTGTCCAGCAGCCTCAGCTTTTGGAGCTGGAGTCAGTCAACGCCCCCATCCTTGGTCAGGTAGAAAAGGCCTGCAAGGCAGGGAGCAGGTCTTCCAGGACTCACAGCCAAGATACCCTGCATGCCATGAATGCAGTGCCTTTTTTGTTCTCTTCTACTCTTATGCAGTTTGGGACGCAGGTGGTGCTGTGGGTTAAACCACAGAGCCTAGGGCTTGCCGATCGGAAGGTCGGCGGTTCGAATCCCCGCGACAAGGTGAGCTTCTGTTGCTCGGTCCCTGCTCGTGTCAACCTATCAGTTCGAAAGCACACAGTGCAAGTAGATAAATAGGTACCACTCTGGCGGGAAGGTAAACAGCATTTCCGTATGCTGCTCTGGTTTGCCAGAAGTGGCTTCGTCATGCTGGCCACATGAACCGGAAGCTGTACACTGGCTCCCTCGGTCAGTAAAGCGAGATGAGCGCCGCAACCCCACAGTCATCCGTGACTGGACCTAATGGTCAGGGGTCCCTTTACCTTTACTCTTATGCAGGCATGTAAGGGTGGGGACCAGTAGTCTCGGTTGCACGATTTTGAGGGGGCTTGAACCAGGCACACCCAAGCAGGGATCTTCATCCCACCCTGCCTGGATCCCGGAGTCTGGCCTAGCCTTGCCACTATGTCCCTGGTCCCTTCACTAAATGGTTGTCTGGCCAATATTGGGGGTATGCCCACCAAAGGCCGTGTAGACCAGCCGGGCTCCCCCCTGGGCGGGTGGACAGGCAGCTTGGCATGGCCTTGTGAACTCTCTGTGCCCCACACCCATCCGGCAGCCAGGGCTGGGCTGGTGCAGCGGGTTTCATTCACCCTCCGTTGCCCACCCAGCGTACATGCATGCCCCGGGCACCAGCAAAGAATGCAACGCCACTGCTCCTATGTATTGGAGTCCATGGGGAATCTTCAAGAATGTGTTGAGCATTTCACTTCAAGGGAAAGACCCTGCATATGTGGATTTTTGTCTCGATTTCCAAAGTGTTTAAGTTTTCATAATTTTGTTATGGATCTATCTTTGCTGTATATGGGAAGTACATAGGAAGCTGTCCGATGGTCCAATTAGCTCAGCACCATCCGTAGAGATTGACAGTTGCTCTCCAGAGGTTTAGGCATGAATCTTTTCCACCCTACAACAGATGCCAAAAATGGAACCTGAGACCTTCTGCAGGCAAGGCAGTTATTCTAATACTGAGATATGGTCCTTCACCTAGGCCAGGCATAGGCAAACTCAGCCCTCCAGATGTTTTGGGACTACTAGCTAACAGGACCAGTGGTCAGGGAGGATGGGAATTGTAGTTTCAAAAATAACTGGAAGACCGAGTTTGCCTATGCCTGCCCTAGGCATTATCATTGCATCTCAGAAGCTACTGTTTCACAATGTCTTAATACTTATTATTTATTTATGTATTTATTTATTTCTAGGAATACAAAACCTGGAAGTTTTGCAGCCTTGTGTGGTCATTGGGTTAGCTGGTGCCATTTTATATAGACAAGCCACACTTTATAAAATTAGAAATGCTCTGTAAAAGAGAAATGTATAAAATGCAATTATGGAAAAATAAATGATGTCTTCAGGATATATCTTTATTATATTGTTCACAATGCATAGCTATTGCTGGACCATTTCCAGCTTCAAACAAGGTTGTTGTGTGCCACTAATACATCATAAAACCCCATTTTAAATAGCTGAAACTTGGCAGTGAGAAATTTGCTCCAGGCTATTTCACATACAAATGTCAGCTTGAGAGCACATTGTTTAAAATACTTTCCGCATTGTTAAATAATAAAAGCAGAATAGTACATTCAAATAGAAATCTAATAGTAAAGTTTGGTCTTTGCTTTATGCTTTTAAACTAGGAGGATTGCAGAACAGCAGACTAGTTGAGTGGGCAAATATATAATATAACAGGCCAGAAATAGCAAAGTGAAATGAGCCTAAGATCAGCCAGTCAATTAAGCCATCAATCAGTCAGACAAGACATCTAAGATAAAGTGATTAATTTCACAGCAAGGGATTCAACATTTTGAGGAAAACTGAAACATCGAAGTCTCTCTTTCTGAAAGCACATGTTTAGGGCTAGCATGTTTAGCCCCAGTACTTTATTAGATAGGTGTGTTTCAGTTTAGGGTTCTTGGTTGTTGTTTTTTATAAGGAGATTATGAAAGAATATTTTAAAATAACTAACCGATAGATGGGTAAAAACCTCCCATCTCAGTTGGAGAAGACCCAAGGATGTTTCTTCACAATTGTGGGATCTAGGAGGAAAGAAAATAGCAAAAAAAAAGGATGCTTTCTAAAGGTCTTCCTAGGTTTCCAGCCCTAAAATGAAGCCTTCTAACTACGCTTGGATTGTCCAGTTCTGTGAACTGTCCTGTTTATTAGGGCTATGCATTGACTGTGGCTGAATCCCAGAGCTTGAACCAAACTGGGTTGATTTGGGTCAACTTGGGATTCAGCCAGAGTAGACTGAGGCCATCTCAGATCACCCTGAGTCAGATAAGATCTAACTCAGGGGTCAGCAAACTTTTTCAGCAGGGGGGCGGTCCACTGTCCCTCAGACCTTGTGGGGGGCTGGACTATATTTTGAAGAAGAAAAAAAAATGAACAATTTTTGCCCACCCTCAAAGAGTCCTGAAGATGCTTCGCTTTACCTGTCCCAGTTGTCATCCCAATAGCTGCAGTTGGGCTTCTCCAACCAGCCAGGCACCGTGGCAGGGTAGGAGGCTGCATTGGCCGGAGAAGACAGAAGCTGCAGCCCTGGTGGAGGAGCCACGGATGGAGGTAGGGGAACCGGGGCGTCGCCAGAGCTTTTACCCACCACCTGCTGCTGCTGCTTCCTGAGAGGCACTGCAGAGAAGAAGACAGAGCCGCCCACCCGCCCGCAAGCAGTGGCCTCGGCCAGCACAACAACCTGCTTGAATGCCATGGGAGGAATGAAGGAAGGAGGGAGGGAGGGAGGCAGGCATCGATGACGAAGGAAGTGTGCAAGGAAGCGACGCAGAAAAGGGGCGTGGAGAAGGAAGGAAGGGTGGACTGAGGGAGAGGGAGGAGAAGCAGGAGGAAAATGCCACACACACCCTTCACAGCGCCGCCCTGATGTGGTGGGCAAGCAGGTGAGCCGACTCCTGCTGTCGACGGCACCCGGCACGGGACATGATTGCTCCATCCCTGAGGAGAAAAGTGCAGCCATGTGAGGGAGAGGGAGAGAACGTGTGCGCTGGCGATCCACGCAGCGATTCCCGGACTGTCCGCGGGCCGGATCTAGAAGGCAATTGGGCCTAATCTGGCCCGCGGACCTTAGTTTGCCAACCCATGATCTAACCGGAACAATAGCAAGTGATATTGAGTGGACTAGATAGTTCTCAAAGACCAAGCATCTCATAGCTACATTTGTCTTTTAAAATACGGTGTGTTTTCTCTGTTTTTACTCCATGCTTTTTAAGATACTGACATCCAATGTAGCCTTCATGCATTGGGGCTCCTTCTTCATCTCCTCCCTGTGCAGCCCACCCCACCCCACCCCAAACACTTGCAGATGATTGGAATACTCTTTTGTGCATTTTGTGTATGCCTGGTTGGAGCTATTATTTCACAATTGACTTCCATTTCTGGGGAAAAAAATATTTTATTTATTTTTACTTCTAAGAGATTCTTAACCACACAATCCTACCCAATTGGGAATCATGTAGTGAATGTGATGACATCACAGCACCATGTAGCTAATTGGATTTGGCTTCCTGATGATGTCAATGTGGGAAATCCTCTCACCGCTTCCTGATATTTCCTGCCTAACCACAGGGCTGGATTTAGGTTTGATGAGGCCCTAAGCTACTGAAGGTAATGGGGCCATTTATATGTCCAGCTGTCCTTTGTCAACAACAAATTGTCGCTTTTTTGTGTGTTGAATATATGCTGTATGGTAATTTATGGACCTAATAGGTATCTAAAGCCATTAGCACATAACAAAATATGTATTTTATCAAAATAATGGTTGTACTGAAATACAATTAAGAAGAAGTATATTAATAGTGAAATACAATGAAGAAGTATATTAATAACATTACTGACATCATAGGAGCCTACACAACACAAAATATTGTTGTTGTATGTAGGTTTTATTTTATTCATTTTTAATCTTATATTTTGGAAGTGTACATCCAGTTGTTTTTTCCCTTTAATTTTTTTGGGGCCCCCAAGAGAGTGGGGCCCTAAGCTATAGCTTGTTTAGCTTATACATAAATCTGGCACTTTCTAACCATAGCTTAGCTTGAATAGCTTGGGCTGTGGGAGTATGGATAGCATATTTTTTCTTTTGCCATGGTGTGCAAGATGTTTACAAAAATAAAATAAAATTTGAAAAGGGAGCACTTGTCCCATTAATTCTTTTGAAAATTCAGTGCAGAAGGTTGTGTTGGATAAGTTGCATTAAGACTATGTCTTGTAATCATTAATTTTTTCAAAAAAATTTTTTAAAAAAACTTAGACACCAACTAAGTTTATTCTGGGTATAAGCTTTTGTGTGCTTATCCATCCAAGCTCCCAACTCGAGCAGGTACCATATTGTTGTATTATCTCTGACTTCATGAGCTACCCCATCAGCTCACAACTTTTTGAAGTGTTGCCCCTTTGAACATCATTTACTTCTTTCTATAGATGAGCTTTGACAGAAAATGCTGAACCTGTCTTTGAACTTCTATGTATTTGGACATTTTGGATGCTTCCTTTGATCTCCCTAGAAGAGGAAAAGGGACTCTCCCATCGTTTTCCTCTTTTATGCAAAGCTTCCCTGGTGAGGGCAGGTAAATTTTTAATAAGGCCCACATGAAAGGTACTTAAAATTCAGCTGGGAAATGAAAGAGTTAAGGTAATGGGTTAAAGAGTTAAAGAGGCAGGCCTTGATCTTAGACCTTTCAAGTTGAGTCAAAACATGGATAGAAGGAAGAAGAAGGAAGCAAATCCCCAGTTATACTGAACATGTGTACATAGCTTTGGGAATGTAAATCAGTAATATTCTATTCTATATCACAATATAACTAGCCTTCAGTGATTGTTTGGTCCTATTAATTTAGGAATTACTTTCTACTATCACTTTTTTTTAAGCCACAAGGTCTGGTGTATTAATTCTTTGTGTGCTTTCTCCCCAGTATGACCACTCAGTCCTTGTCATAGATAAGAACCTGCATTCTTATTTAGAAGATCTGATGGGGAATAAAAATTCATAACAAAAGGCAGTAGAGTGAATAGGGGTGTTGGGTTTGTAAAACTGGACCAGTTTTAAGAAGGATAGAACTTTTTTCATGTATGCCACAACAGCAGCAAGAATACTCATTGCAAAGTATTGGAAGACACAAGATTTACCCACTCTGGAAGAATGGCAGATGAAGTTGATGGACTATATGGAACTGGCGGAAATGACTGGCAGAATCCGAGACCAGGGAGAAGAGTCGGTGGAAGAAGATTGGAAGAAGTTCAAAGACTATCTACAGAAATATTGTAAAATTAATGAATGTTAGAACGATGTTGGATAGAAATTAAGTGGTTTCCAGCTGTAATGCTTTAAGGGAATATGAAAAATGGGTTGTTAAGAGGTAAAAATCTAATGTTACTATTTTAAGACCAAAGATTAGGACAAATAAAGAGGGTAAGGATTTGCTGAACCAACAAACTGAACTGGAATACAAAAAAGGGAGGTATGAGGAGGTCCGGGAAACAAGCAAATGAAAGATAAGTGATTGAAAGACTGAATTGTTTTTAACTATTTTTATTTTGTATTTTTCTTTTTTCTTTTTCTATTTTGTAATATTTTGAAAATCCTAATAAATATCTTATAAAAAAATAAATAAAACTGGACCAGTTTTTTAATATTGAATGGAAACAAAATTCCTAGTAGAATTTATTCTATTCTGTTCTGTTCTGTTCTATTCCGATCTGTTCTGATCTCTTCAAAAAGGGGAAAAGAGAAGACCCAAATAATTACTGCCCAGTCAGTCTGACATCAATACCAGGGAAGATTCTGGAGCAGATCATTAAGCAAACAGTCTGTGAGCACCTAGAAAGGAATGCTGTGATCACCAATAGTCAGCATGGATTTCTGAAAAATAAGTCATGTCAGACTAACCTGATCTCGTTTTTTGACAGAATTACAAGCCTGGTAGATGAAGGGAACGCAGTGGATGTAGCCTACCTTGATTTCAGCAAGGCATTTGACAAGGTGCCCCATGATATTCTTGTAAAGAAGCTGGTAAAATGCAGTCTTGACTATGCTACCACTCAGTGGATTTGTAACTGGCTGACTGACCGAACCCAAAGGGTGCTCATCAATGGTTCCTCTTCATCCTGGAGAAGAGTGACTAGTGGGGTGTCACAGGGTTCTGTCTTGGGCCCGGTCTTATTCAACATCTTTATCAACGACTTGGATGATGGACTCAAGGGCATCCTGATCAAATTTGCAGATGACACCAAACTGGGAGGGGTGGCTAACACCCCAGAGGACAGGATCACACTTCAAAACGACCTTGACAGATTAGAAAACTGGGCCAAAACAAACAAGATGAATTTTAACAGGGAGAAATGTAAAGTATTGCACTTGGGCAAAAAAAATGAGAGGCACAAATACAAGATGGGTGACACCTGGCTTGAGAGCAGTACATGTGAAAAGGATCTAGGAGTCTTGGTTGACCACAAACTTGACATGAGCCAACAGTGTGACGCGGCAGCTAAAAAAGCCAATGCAATTCTGGGCCTCATCAATAGGAGTACAGCATCTAGATCAAGGGAAGTAATAGTGCCACTGTATTCTGCTCTGGTCAGACCTCACCTGGAGTACTGTGTCCAGTTCTGGGCACCACAGTTCAAGAAGGACACTGACAAACTGGAACGTGTCCAGAGGAGGGCAACCAAAATGGTCAAAGGCCTGGAAACGATGCCTTATGAGGAACGGCTAAGGGAGCTGGGCATGTTTAGCCTGGAGAAGAGGAGGTTAAGGGGTGATATGATAGCCATGTTCAAATATATAAAAGGATGTCACATAGAGGAGGGAGAAAGGTTGTTTTCTGCTGCTCCAGAGAAGCGGACACGGAGCAATGGATCCAAACTACAAGAAAGAAGATTCCACCTAAACATTAAGAAGAACTTCCTGACAGTAAGAGCTGTTCGACAGTGGAATTTGCTGCCAAGGAGTGTGGTGGAGTCTCCTTCTTTGGAGGTCTTTAAGCAGAGGCTTGACAACCATATGTCAGGAGTGCTCTGATGGTGTTTCCTGCTTGGCAGGGGGTTGGACTCGATGGCCCTTGTGGTCTCTTCCAACTCTATGATTCTATGATTCTATTCTATGATTCTATGATTCTCTTCTCTTAATTCCTTTTTATGTCACAAAAGGACATAAATGAAGCTTAGAAAATGAAGTAAATTATTTAAATGATGCACTATACTTAATGCCTCAATGTAATGTAGCAGAAGGCTTCCTCTTTTTCAGAACAGGGACACACACACCCATACATATGATGTCTCACTGTTTTGACCCACCTTATTGAGCCAGCTGAGGCTCAGTTATGGGTCCTGACCAACCTCCCGAAGAGCAATGGCACAAAGTATATCATTTGACAACAGATACTTTTAAAAATCTGGTGGATTTACACAAAAAATTGTTTAGGACCAAACAAGCTACCATGAGTCACTTCTTCCAGGAAACCCAGCCTATAATATAGCATTTGCCCCAACATCTGGGAATATAGGCACAATACACTGATACAGAATTACGCTATGGCCATAACTTTCCAACTGCCAGTGTGGGTTAGCTAGAGTTTAGGGGAAGTTTGAGAAAGCCTTTCCTCCTCCCAGGAGGGGAGGGGTTGTGATCGGGAGAAGATTCCTGCATCATGCAGGGGGCGCTCCTGCTTCAACTCCAGGGCTGGCGTGCCACGCCCCTCCCCGGTTGGGCACCCAATAGGGAAGCTCGGTGGGGGCGTGGCTTGCTGCTCAAATGCAGCCGCGCCAGCCTCCCTGTTCGGGTGACCTCTCCTGCCCTCAACTCAAAGCCTGATGTCACATGCTGTCCCACTTGTCATTGCGCACTCCACACATTTTAAGATATGCTGAGGACAGACTTGCCTTAAAACACACACACACACAAGTAAATACGCCTTGGGTGCTAGTAAGACAGCTAGACCTATCTGGAGATTAGAAGCTAAGAAGCTTTACAACAATACCTATTGCTCAGTGGTAAAGTGAAGCTCTTCCATATAGAAGATCGCAGGTTCACTGGTTTTCTTTCAGGTAATAGGTTTGGTCATGATTGCCACCTGAGGCTTTGGAGTGCTAATTCTTTCTAACCTCCCCACAGCCTTCAAATTTGTTTCTGTGCCCAGTTTAAAGTGCACGTTGTTAGGAAAAATGTATAAGGATTTATCTAATGTATGCTGGAAGTGTAAAGATAAAGTGATGCCTTCCATCAGCTTCGGCTGGTGGCCCAGCTACGCCCCTATCTGGACAGGGATAGCTTAACTACTGTTGTCTATGCTCTGGTAACCTCAAGGTTAGATTACTGCAATGTGTTATACGTAGGGCTGACTTTGAAGACGGTTCGGAAGCTTCAGCTGGTGCAGAATTCAGCGGTCAGGTTGCTCACCGGAGCAAGATGGTTTGAGCATATTACACCGATCCTGGTCCGACTGCATTGGCTACCAATTAGTTTCCGGACCCAATTCAAAGTGCTGGTTTTGATCTATAAAGCCTTAAACGGCTCAGGGTTGCAAGACCTGAAGGACCGCCTCTTTCCATATGAACCTACCCAGACCCTGAGATCTTCTGAGGCCCTTCTTCATGTGCCTCCTCCTCAAGAGGTCAGGAGGGTCGCAACACGAGAACGGGCCTTCTCTGCAGTGACTCCCCATCTGTGGAATGCTCTCCCCAGGGAAGTCTGACTGGCGCCTTCATTATACACCTTTAGGTGCCAGGCAAAAACTTTCCTTTTCAACCAGGCCTTTTCCTGATTTGATCTACCTCCTATACCCTTTTTAAAAAAAAAATAATTAAAAATGCTGGCTCTTTTTTGGGGGGTATTGGGTTGTTGGTTATTTTTTTCATTTTATGTATTTGATATTTTATGTGAACTGCCCTGAGACCTTCAGGTATAGAGCAGTATAGAAATTAAATTATTATTATTATTATTATTATTATTATTATTATTATTATTAGGTGGTCGTGCAAAAAGGTAATAGGTTTCTGGGAAATGATTTATAATGAATTGAAGAAAATGTTTAAGATAACTTTTGTTAAAAAACCAGAGGCCTTTTTATTAGGAATAACAGGTGAAGACATACCAAGAAATGTTAAAAGACTATTTATGTATTCAACTACAGCCTCAAGGATGTTACTTTGCCCAGAAATGGAAAAAAGAGGAAGTACCAATGAAGGAGGAATGGATAACTAAGATGATAGAATATGCCGAAATGGCAAAGATGGCCATGAAAATCCACGACCAAGGTAAAAAAAAGTTTGTACAAGACTGGACTATATTTATAGAATATCTTAAGGTCCACTGTAAAGACTTAAAAACATTAGCAGGGTTGACATAGCATCTAAGGTGCTAAAATTAAAGGTGTGTGAGGTAATAAAGGGGGGAAATTGGAAACCAGGGGTGGGGGGAAGTCTAGAAGGAATGAAGAATTAAGTAATTTGGATGTTAAATTGTTACATTATTGAAAATTGAAAATAATATATGAAAAGTAAAGTGCACATTGTTTCCTCACAACAATCTAGTGAGGTGGGTTAGGATGAGGAGTTGTAATTGGCTCAAAGTGACCATGTGAGCTTTACTAAGAAGCTGGAATTTGAATCAGATACCTGAGTTTGTTGGGCATGCAGGCAGTGGTGGTGGTGGTGTGGGACACTGAACTTGCACAATCTTCCTTCGTATCAGAATTGGATTGCTAAAAGCAGGTAAACTCAAGTTCCAGAGGGCAGAAAACACTACAACTTGATTTCTTCAGACTTCATTGTCTGGGGACTACAGCGTTGTGTTTAAAAGTCTAGTTATGTACATTTTTCAGATAAAGCCAAATTTCTTCCATTTCCTCCATGAATTGTGTGTGTGTGTGTGAATTCATGGTTCACCTCAAGTGCCAAAATGTCTTGGGCTGGCCCTGTTCCAAAGCCTTACTAATTCTGATTGTGAAGGCAAAGTATTGCAACCATGGCTGGTAGCCATTGTTTTCCCTCTCCTTCACTTTCTGATCCTCCTTTAAAGACATCCAAATTGTTAAAATACAGCGGTGTCCAGACCGGACTAGGACCCAGGTGTCTTGGGTTCAAATCACCTCATGGCTATAAAGCTCCCTGATTGACCTTGGACCAGGTTTAGTCTCTAAGCCTACCCTACCTCACAGAGTTATTGTGAGGATAATTTGGAGAGAGGAATTGCATCTTGTACACCACATTGAGTTCCTCAGAGAAAAGATGGAGTTTTCATGTAAACCAAGAAAGGTGCAGAAACATGTTTTTTAAAAGGTGCCTAGAGGTGGCGAATGTGGGTGAGCACCCAGGCAGAGAGAGAAGGTGCCTCCATAATACAGTGGTACCTCAGGTTAAGTACTTAATTCGTTCCGGAGGTCCGTACTTAACCTGAAACTGTTCTTAACCTGAAGCACCACTTTAGCTAATGGGGCCTCCTGCTGCTGCCGCGCCGCCGGAGCCTGATTTCTGTTCTCAACCTGAAGCAAAGTTCTTAACCTGAAGCACTATTTCTGGGTTAGCGGAGTATGTAACCTGAAGCGTATGTAACCTGAAGTACCACTGTACAATGAAGCCCCCCTCCCCCCAAAAAGAAAACATTTTTAAAAGAACATTCAGCCCACTGTAACCTATGACCAAATGATGGAGGTTCAGCCCACTATGACCAAATGATGAACCACTATCCTGTCAGCAGGTGGGCAAACAGGTGAGTTTTAAGGAGGTGCCAGAAACTGGACCACAGTCATGACTTGCCTTATTTCCTCGATTCTCCAGAGGGGTGCGAGGTTTTGGAGGAGCTCTAAGGGGAGCTTAGATCCAGCTTCCTGAGCCTTCTAGGTAAAGGTAAAGGGACCCCTGACCATTAGGTCCAGTCGTGGCCGACTCTGGGGTTGTGGCACTCATCTCGCTTTATTGGCCGAGGGAGCCAGCGTACAGCTTGCGGGTCATGTGGCCAGCATGACTAAGCCGCTTCTGGCGAACCAGAGAAGAGCACGGAAACACCGTTTACCTTCCCGCCAGAGCGGTACCTATTTATCTACTTGCACTTTGATGTGCTTTTGAACTGCTAGGTTGGCAGGAGCAGGGACAGAGCAACGGGAGCTCACCCCGTCACGGGGATTTGAACCGCCGACCTTCTGATCGGCAAGCCCTAGGCTATGTGGTTTAACCCACAGCGCCACCCGTGTCCCTGCTTGGGGGTAAATGCAGGGCTAGGCCAGATGTTTGGCAGCTATCTGAAGGTGCCCAGGTGACACAGGCCTGGCAGAGAGAGCGTTCCTGGAGCCCAGAGCCCATTGGCTTCAGTCCTTGGCCAGGCTGTGACCTCACGACAGGCTGCGGAATCCTGCGGAATGTTTTGTTTCCTAGGAGACCAGGTGAATTGTTTCAAAGGACCCCTGGGTCAGTTGAAAGCCCAGACAGTTGGATTGGTTGAAAGCCATTCAGATTACGCCTTCTGTTCTGGTGTTCGGATTAATTGACTGTCACATAATGTGCCGCTGGTTCTGCAGACAGTAAAGCCGTGGGAAAGAGGGGAGACATTGCCTAGTGCAGCAGGTAAACAGACAGCTGAAAAATGTACCTCTTAAGTAAGTAAATATAAATAAATAATACCCGTAAAGAACGCTGGGGCTGATGAATTAACGGTCTGACTCAGAAAAAAAGCAGCTGCTTATGCTGCTTCAAGACCAAATAGAGCACATTAGAAAAACAAAATACTGCAAGAGGCATTTCTCTTTTCTGTGTTTCTTTGAACTCTGCTATGAATCCCCTGAAGAACTCTTGTGGGGAGGGGGGAGAATGCAAATTGTACAGCAGGAACATTAAGATATCCAGGCACAACAGTTTCATCCAACACCTCAGCAAATGAACAGTCACAAAGTTGGTCCCAGAAGATTTACCGCCGCAGTCATCTTGCAACGAGGTAGAACTATTTAAAATGAAAATGAATTGACTCTCTGCCGTGTGTATTTTGCAGGGAAATCACCTGCTTGGGATCTGCGGGAGCGATTTGCTTCTCTCTATTTCCCAAGAAAACAAGAATCCAGGAATCTTAGCCAAAAAAAGATATGACAACTTGAAATGCCTAATTTAGCAGGATTCCTCAGGAATTGCAAGAAATATTGTTGTGAAGGAAATTTCTCACAGGCATCTTACCACTAAGTAAACCTAGATTAGCTAAATGGCACATTGACGTGTAGGCTTTTTTCAGTTGCCTCAAACATGTAATTAGTGAATGACCAAAAAATGGTGGGAAATCTGAAGTGCATCTGAATATGAGGGATGGGTGATTGCCACTTCAGTTTTCCTTGATTGTTTCCAACTAGCTTTACCCAATTGCCCTCACTTTCTCAAGGTTTCCTTCCTCAGCCACTTTCCACTGCTTCATCTACTCAACTACTTCAAAACTCTGTTTGAGGCAGGTAATCCCTAACAAATGGCTGCCCAGTCTCTAAAGACCTCTCATGAGGCAGAAAACATTGGCCCTTCTAGTGATATCTTTGCTGAAACATTGCTCTGACCGTTTGTTAAAAAATCACCAAATGTCCTACAAACATCTCCACCCCTGTAGTTTAAACCCATTTGATGTAGTCTTTCCCTCCGAGGCAACATTTAGTATTATTATTTTTAGCTAAATAGGAAAATGTCATCTTTTTATACTACTGTGTCACCGTGGCCAAATCTGTTGTCATTTCTACTCTTAGATCCATTATTTGGCTGTATTGTTCTTCCCTGCAATTACTTTGTGTAGGAAGGTTCTCATACCTCACACGCACAAATACATTGCGTTCAGAACAGAATGAAGTAACAATAGGCATGTGGTAGTTTGTAAAGTGCAAATGCTTTGGCGGATTCATATATTAACAACAAATAATGGTTTCCTATCCTGAGCTGATAAACTCTGCTTTGAGAAAAGTCTTGATGGCATGACAAACAGCTGTTAACTAGAGTTGAAAGCTTCCACTTCATCATCATAATCATCATCATCACCCTCACAAGCTGGCGCCTCTGGCCCTAGCTGTTCCCCTATGATAAATTTCACCGCACACCAATGACCCCCAACCTTGCTACCATTCCATCCCAGCCTGGTTTAAGTGGCGAATCAGGGGATTTTGATCAATACGGTTTTGTTTGTTTTTAGTTTTTTATTTATACTTTTTCAAATTTATGCATTTCCTTAGTTTTACAATCAATTTAACATTTCAAAATTTGACTTCCTTCTCCCGCTTTCTGCGGTTCCTGCAATTAATTTTTTTAATATCTTCTGCATAGCCAAATTCATTTAACTCGCTCATTTAACTATCTATTGTAAATATATGTACTCTTACAAAACTGCAGGTTATTACAATAATCCTGCTAATGTTTTTATCTGTTTACAATTTATCTGCAAATATTCTGTAAACCATTTCCATTCTTTTATAAAAAGTTTGGTATCTTGATTTCTTATTCTTCCAGTAAGTTTCACCATTTCTGCACATTCCATCAGTTTTTGTATCCATTCTTCCTTTCCTGGGACTTCTGCTTCTTTCCATTTTGGGGCGAGTAACATTCTAGCTGCTGTAGTAGCATACATAAATAAATTTCAATACAATTTAGGTAGTTCTGTCCCTATAATTCCCAAAAGAAAAGCTTTTGTTGTTGTTTTTTTAATAAAAGTTATTTTGAACATCCTTTTCAATTCATTATATATCATTTTAGCCAAACAGTTGCTCCCTTGCCAAATAAAATAACTTTTCTTCTGCAAATTAAGCTGACTATCGGGACTGGTAAGGAGCCAATGGGTGGAGACCGAGCCAATGACAGATGACAGCCATCTAGTTTGACTTTTCCCCACATCCTGCTCTCTCTGTTCTACAGGAGCAAAACTGATACAGTGGAACCTTGGTTCTCCAAATCTGTTCTGGAAGTCCGTTCGACTCCTGAAACCATTTGAAAACCAAGGCGTGGCTTCCAGTTGGCTGCAGGAGCTTCCTGTACTCAAGTGGAAGCTGCGTCAGATGTTCGGCTTCTGAAAAACATTCAAAAGCTGGAACACTTTTGGGTTTTCCACATTCGGGAGGTGATTTGTTCGTCAACTAAGCCGTTCGAGGATGGAGGTTCCACTACAGTAAGGAGGAGGAAGCCAACAGCCATGGTCATTCCTGGGATTGGTTGTAAGTCAGACATCAGGCAAGTTTGGGCAGCCTGGAGACAGACCAAGATTGGTAGCACTGGGTCCCATTCACTCTGACAGATCAGCTTCCATGATGTTCTGTGCTCACCATTGCCAGTGTACTAGAAGAAGCAAAGATCACCAGTGTTGAAGCAATGATTCTTCAACACCAACTTCGCTGGACGGGTCATGTTGTGTGGATGCCTGATTATTGTCTTCCAAAGCAACTACTCTATTCCAAATTTAAAAATAGAAAGCATAATGCAGGTGGTCAACAAAAGAGGTTTAAAGACTGTCTCAAGGCAAATCTTTAAAAATGTAGTATAAACACAGACAATTGGGAAACACTTGCCTGCGAGCGCTCCAATTGGAGAACAGCCTTTACTAAAGGTGTCAGGGCTTTGAAGACACCCAAACTCAGGATGCAAGGGAGAAATGTGCTAAGAGGAAGGCACGCTTGGCAAATCCACACCGTGATCAACTCCCGCCCAGTAACCAATGTCCCCGCTGCGGAAGGACGTGTGGATCCAGAATTGGCCTCCACAGTCACTTACGGACTCACTGTTAAAACCGTGTTTATGGAAGACAATCTTACTTGGCTACGAGTGATCGCCAAAGAAGAAGAAGAAGCCTTCTCTGAGAAGGAAAGTCCTTTAAGATGACTGACACAAAGGCTTGTCAATCTATCCTTGCTGTGCCAAACTGGGTCCTGCTGCCAACTTTGCTTTTTCCAGGAATATAACTGCATGCATTCTCAAAATGTGAAGGGTACACTACTTTCTTAAACTTACATTTTTCAGCATACACACACATTCTAACAAAACTCTGAGATGGTCACAAGCATCAAGAGGTTGCAGAAACCAACCTGTTGTACAGCAGTTTCTCTTATTATTTTGGACAGTTTGCCAGGCATCCTTGGCAACTACTTGACGTTTTTAAGAAGAGGCACCATTTTAATGTGTTAGATGAGGAAAGATGGGAACTCTTATAAAAGCTTAGCCATTTCACCAATTGGCAGTAAAGAGAAGGGATTGTGTTGTTTACTATTCACACAGCTCTAATCATAACATTTATATCCAAAAGCATCTGGTAGATAAAAACCACAACACTGCACACTGGAAAGTATTTTAATTGTCCCATATTCATCCCACCTCTCTATTATTTTGTTATCTGAAATTAATATGGTTTGGAGGGTTTTTATATATCAAGCTCTGTTCCATTTTGGACACAGGGATTTTACATCCTATAAATAAAATATTAAGCTGGACCAGTGTACGGTGAGCAGAAATTGGACAAAATTATCACATTAATATTAACACAGAGATACAAGGAATAACCAACATGAGGCCGAGCGAACTACCGTTTTATGACAACCATTGCCCCTCTTTGCTTCAAAACGCGCCTTAATGCTTGTTATTTATACTGTTTCACACAGTTTAGCTTATGTTTTAAATATAAACTCTTCCTTCTACCTAATTAGAAGGGGGAAATCTCCTCATTTAGGAGGTTTCTGCTGAGAGATAACCTTTTCTGCATGAGATAACAGTAGACGATAACATCCTACCCACTTGGGAGGCTTGTAAGCGACTGCAAAATTTTGTACTTGTATGTTCACCTATAGAAAGGTTATACAACCCTGAGGAAAGTATCATAGTAGTTAGTATATGAAACTACATCATCTGCTTTATTTAGTGCTGCGTTGAAACCTGCCTGCACTTTCTTAAAACATTTCTTCCCCTGTGGAAGAGGGCTTTGATTTGTCTGTGTTTTCTTTCTCGGGACACTTTAGATATTTGTCTTCAGATATTTGGTGGCGCAGTGTTGAGCTTACTATGTAGTTGTGAAGTGGCAGTGGGTGGTGTGAGCATATCTCTCTCTCTTTCTCTTTCTTCCTATTAAACATTTCTCGAGCGCTCTGCCATCTCCCCTGCTGCCTATGCTTCGTGATCTGAAATAGTCCCATGGGAGAAGTTACCTCAGGTTGTCTTCCCCTGGGCTTTAAGTGAAGAATGGGAAAAGGAAGAATGGAAATGAAGAAAGGGAAGTGCCTTAGATCAGTGCACTCAATCATTCGGTTTTTTAAGGAAAGTTATTCCCTTTAGGTTAAAATAATAATAATCTGCATTTATTTCTTTAATAGTGTGTATGTATATGGGCCTTTTCCCCCCAGCTGGAGCTCAAGAAAACTCAATTTCAGCACCTCTCAGGTGGGCGCCATTCTAAGAGAACAAGGGTGAGCCCTGGCATCACTGTTTCTAGAAAACATCACTGTTTCTAGAAAAATAGCACTGTCTATGTATTTGTGTGTGTGTATGTATACACACCCACAGACACACAGCCCAACAAGACAACAAGGCCCTGCCAATAGCATGCGAATCATTCTCGCTAACCTGACCCAAACACACACACACACTCACACACAAAAACAAATTTCGCTACAGCCAATCAAAAGACAACCAACCACACCCTAGGCCAACCCCAACCTCTCTCACCACCAAAGAAATACAAGAGAATAGTAAAGAAAACCCACACAAGTGACGCTGACACAAAACCCCACTCATACACTAAGTAAAAGCACTGCCACGTGACCACACACCCCTCATCATTCTCCCCTCTACCTCTTCCCCCTTTTTCTTCCTAATGTAGCACCAATGTCTCACGGCAAATGAAACTGTAGAAAACGCAAAACATTGCACATACTTTTGTAAACCAAGAAATCTTTATTCACACAAAAAGAGAACGTATGAGATGAGCAACTGCCAGGCACACAGCAGGAAGCTTCCATGTCTTCTCGTGATTATAAGAAAGCCTAGCTGAGGTTGTCCTGGAGTTGCCAGGAAATTCAGTCACCCAAGAGTGCTACAGAGTGCTTATTCAGATGATTTTTAGAATGAGAAAAGTACACTCTTCTCTGACACATACTTTGTTCACCTTAAGAGGAAGGTAAGTGCCAAACCCCAGAGCCCCGCCCCCCCAAAAAAAACCCCATGCATAATTTCTGAAAATGGTCTGGAAGCTCCAGTTAGTGCAAAATGTTGTGACTGGACTGTTGATGAGGACAGAAGAAGAAGAAGCGTTTGGATTATCACTACCGCTTTATCACTACCCGAAGGAGTCTCAAAGTGGCTAACATTCTCCTTTCCCTTCTTCCCCCACAACAAACACTCTGTGAGGTGAGTGGGGCTGAGAGACTTCAAAGAAGTGTGACTAGCCCAAGGTCACCCAACAGCTGCATGTAGAGGAGCGAGGAAGCGAACCCGGTTCACCAGATTATGAGTCTACTGCTCTTAACCACTACACCACACTGGCTCTATCCCCAGAACCTAACTGTGGTGCTTAAACATTCTCAGGTGACCTGAGCTGCTCACCTTGGCCCCAAGGAAAGAACTGGGCCACAATGTCTCGGGAAGCTCTTAAATATTTACTCATTTCCACAATTAGAAGTTTCACGCCGGAGGCACTGAACAGTGAAAAGATAAGTTTGTGTAGGGTAACCGTGACTTGCCGGTATGTGTTTGCGTTCAGTTACTTGGCTGTATCGTTCATCTGCTCTGTATTTCTCTGCACCGATGGAGAAAAATAAAAATCACTTTTGAGAGTTGCAGAAGCCAACAAAGTAACTTCACCCTGCGGGGTTCCAGAGGTCCTTAATTTAAACTATGAATCACTTGCCAAACCTAGAGAGAGACTTCTAAAGCGCCTTCCGTTGGGGGTGATTCTGTCTTTTCTTCTGCACTATATATTTCCGACATTTGGAGCAAGTTAAAGCACTTGAATAGCTGACAGTAATCTTCTCACTTAACTGTGGTTGATCTGCCTATTATTTAGCTGCCCTATAGAAAGTACATGACTCTTTGTTCTTGCCCTCCTCCATTTGCAATGGCAGACCCCCAGGAAAGTGATGTCACCCAGTATTTGTACAAATCAGCTCAAAACAATCTATCGAGTTTGTTTGTTGCTGTTCCCTTGGAATGGAGAGAGGGTGACTCAGAGGATGTTCTTTGGTCAGGGCAGTAAATATCTGAGGCCACGGCAATCTGAGTAAAATTCACAGATCTGTGTGGCATCCATGCAGGCATTATTCATGGACAGGAATGTGTAGTTTTCATTTGTGAACTGGATTAAAATTCTTATTAATTTACTGCAGCTAATTCTGAATCTGGATGCTGGACATATATGGTTTCATGGATTTTTTTAAAAAATGGTAAAAATGAAAGGATGTTAAGCGAATTTTTTTTTTAAAAAAAAATATTTAACTTTATTGAATTCCAGTAACAAAAACCAAACAATATCACAAGAAAAAAGGAAATATAACAAATTACACTAAAATAAAATAAAAAATACATACCAAAAAATACATAAAAAATAGATGTCCTTCCACCCATGTTTGATCTCTTTCCCTTAATCTTATTTTATTCATTGTGTTATCAGGTTTACATTGTTTTTGTTCCACTTCCGTCCATTTCCTCAATATTTCTACCCTGTAAACTTTATTCATTGCATATTGATATATTTGTCCCAGAACAATGTTTTTCATGTACCCCTTTACACAATCCCATTCTTCAATTAATTTTTGATCTGTTTGTCCTCTTATCACTGCCTTATCTTCAAGTCCCATTTTAGATGTGAGGGGAATAGGAATCTTGTCAATTTTGATTCTGCAACAATTATCTCAAAAGAAACAACAGCACCTAATGACTTTTCCTTTTGCTAACATTTACTCAGTGTAGACCCATTGAAATTAATGTATTGAGGTTGATCATGGCTATTAATTCCATTGACTTTAGTTAAATACAACCCTGTGATAATTCATCTGCATTCTAGTGTAGATTTCCCCCCTTTTTTGCATCTTTGGCAAGCAATTTCCACTAATACAATGCATCTTATGTTTGTTTGTTTAAAAACAAATATATGCATCTTATGACACCTTCCTCCATTATTATTTTTTTGGGGGGGGGTACACACTGGTTGGCTGGAGAACTGCATCACAAAATTTGGAGACTTGTGAATTTTGAAAGTTAGCTAGGTTTTGCTTCACATATTCATTCAAGAAATGTGAATTAGATAGTTTCTCATGAAATGCAAACATGCTCTAATTTCTCCACCTTTCCTAGAGAGGGGCTAGCACTGTGTCTGGACTGTGCATCTGCACGCTAGCTGCGTACACAAACGGTGTGTAACCACAGTTTAGGATTTGCGCATAACACTTCCATGGCTAATGAAAAACAGAAGTGGGAGCTTCTGACCTCTTCCTCGTAGCCATACTGGAATTGGAGGGAAGGGAGAAAACCATGTGAGTCTGAGGCTCACTGACGCTCATCCTCACCATGGAAATGCAGCCAATGTGACAGCAATAGTTCAGGAGAACTTCCAATCCCTGCTGAATTCTTGGTCACGTTTCTAGCAAGCACTGTTTCAATAATGTCTAAATGAATAGCAATTGGTTCCGCGCTGAAAGACATCATCAATGGCAACAATAACAGAGAACAAATTCCATTATCACTACCCTGCCACCTTTGCTGCCTCCCAGCCTTCAATATTGCAATGAGCGCTCACACTTTACATTGTGGGTGCCCTTTGCAGGATCACACAGTACTACAGTTCCCAGGGAGCTTAATGGCAAACAGGGGTTGGCCTGCCTCTCAGTGTTATTATTTGGAGGTTCACGTCCAGCCTCAGCAGTCAAGTTTCATTGCTGGGAGGTGGGGCCAGTCCCATTTATAAATAGGGGGTGAAGCCAACAGTAGCCAGGCAGTCGGCTTTGGAGATTCACCCTCCCTACCCTCCCTTTGTTTAATGTTTTCTTGTTTGCAGGTTAACATTTTCTTCCTACTTAGCGGGCGCTGCTACAGTCCTTGACTGGTTGCTGTTGAAGGACCAGGAAGAAATCTTCCTGCATTGGCAGGTTTTGTCTTCCCCATTGCAATCCGTCACAACTTTGGCCTTGGGTGGAATCCCTTTCTTCCCTATATGGGGTGTGTGTGAAGTGGTGACTCACCCCCCTGTGGTGGCGATTCCAAGGTCCCCCTCTTAAAGGGGTTTTTTATATATATGGGTGTCACTGGCCATACACTGAAAGGTTGTCAGTGAACTACTCTGTGTGTGGGGATATGGGCTGAGCTGCCTGCTACACTTACGTCTCGCAGAGCACCCCCATATCCCATTTACCCTGATGTCCCCCAGTTTTCCCCAGCTTCCCCAAGGCCTAAGCCAAAGTCTTCCTACATTCGGAAGTTTAATAAAGTTGTGGCCTAATTTTAATTCCATAACACGTTGTCAGAGTCTTTATTCCTTTCTTGTGATCCCTGTGGGCTAGGGCTGTCACTGGCTGGTCGCGCAATGCAGTCAGCCCAAACAGTTAGTGAGTGAGTCTGTCCTTTCCGTTCAGGGGCATCATTTTGTTTTTAATAAGATCTGACTAAAGTTATATGGTATGTTTTCTTTGAATGGTGCATCAGCTGTTATCGTCACTGCCGTATTGTGTTTGAACTTGTCATCGTGCGCAGTACATATGTCTCCGTCAAAGCTCTTCCCATGGAATAATGATGTATAAATGTTGTTGTCGTTCTTAGCTGGGATGAGGGAGGGAGCGAAGGGAGGCAACACCTTTCAATAAATTCGCTGAAGACTTTGTATCAGATTTAAAAGATACATCTAATATTGGGTTCCTTGTTTCAAAGACGCTGTAATTTGACAAAATGAATTACCTGCCAGAGCTGTGTTATACTTTCATCAAGATATGTTTCATAAGAAAGAAATGGCTGAAGAAAGAAAGAAAAACCTGGTGATAAAGTAGGATTCATTTAGCTCCTATGAATGGAAGACACATTTTCTTGAAGGTATTATTTCATTTGCCTGCTTTATTAAAACAGACTATCTGCTACCAAAAACAAAACAAAAAACACACCCTAATAGCAGCTTTTCAGCAGAACACTCTTCTAGTGCATTATTACTTTCATTTATATTTTATTTGGTTCCTTTATTGAGGGGAGGCACAAGCCAGGGGGAAAGATATAAAGCTCTATTAACTTTGTACAAGACACTGAATTGGGAAGCTGCAAATGCAATTCATATGTGGAGTCCCATTTCGGCACACATTATCCAAAATAGACATACGTATATGGCTTGAGCACACAGATGTTGTGTGGGACAGATTTATGTATACACTCGTTCAATTCTGCTACGTATTTCGCAGCCTGGAGTAGGATTGCCATGTAGATTGGGTGAGGCAGGGATCCAGAACTGGCCCACTTTCTGTGGGATGTAAGAATCAGGTGCAGTCAAACACAACATGGGTAGAGTAGACATGAAGGTTATCTCAGTCCTCCAGCTGTAACTTCCTGCTTTCCAGGACTGAGACAAAACTTCCTATGTGTAACGTGAGATGGGTGTGGACTCTCCTGAAGTAGAAAGAACCAGAACCACAGGCAGGTGACCATCTTGTCTCTCTTGTCTTTATCGATGCCATCTTAACAACAGCACTACTAAGATGCACCCATGGCTCTAGGCCAAGAGAAGAAAAGGGAGGCTTTCTCCCATAAGGAGATAGTCACCACATTTAAACTATGTTCTAACCTTTTAAGTCTGCCTTCTGGGAACCTTTGTGTGAACAGATGATTACTTGTGAGTAAACATTTTATGCTTTACAGAATACTGTGTAGCATCTTATTTTAGGAGAGATTAAATGGGGAAAATACCAGGAAATATTTACAGAGACTCTAACGAGTCTGAGCAAGCTATCTGCTGTGCATGTGTTTAAAAAGGGGAATGTTAACTCTGCTGATTTTGTTGAACTTGTAAAGACAAGTTGGGATAGGATATCTTAGACAATATATCCTTTCCCGCATCCCTAAACATTCCCACACTTTCCAGGAATCGTAGCATGTGTGAAAGCAAGGTTTGTCTCTTCGTCTCAAGCATGCAATTCAGAACCTCCTTCCCTGCCCCACCCCCTGCACACAGTTCCATGGGTTGGAATTTGGCACATGTGAGAGCATGTAACTGTCATAGCTGGTTTGATTCTGTGTGTGTATGTGTGTTTGTATGGATTGTAGCTGCAGAGAGAAGTGATAAACCTCCCCGCTCTGTGCCCCTGAAACCCCAGTGTGTAGCTTGGCCCTCATATACTGTAGAAGCCATGGGTGTGAACTTGAATCACTAGATTAATCAACTTGCATTGGAGGGGCAGCTTAAATAATTGAAGTCAGTGGGAGTCTGATAATGTCCAGCTATGCAGTCCTCATTGATTAAACAGTATTAGCTTTACTGCTTATTTTGTCCAGTTGTCAGACTTTCAGAATTGATCTCTTCATTGCTGTTTGCTAATAGGTTATGCAGGCTATTTCATTAGTCTTCTTCTAAAGAGAAACTAAAAAAGAGTAAGGCTACTCTCACACTCTTTTTAACAGATGTATTCATAGGAAAGATACACAGATCCATCTGTCTCCCATTTATCAAAAAACAGTGTAAAGAAAAACAATGTTAAGGCCAAGTATTTCCACATTGTTACTACTATTATTATTATTACTACTACTATTATTATTTTTATCATAACCATCATAATTTCACCATGTAACACTTGGATTAGGTTCCATAGGAGTCCATCCAAAATACCTTCCTCTAAATTTTGCTAGATTAAGTGAAAACAATGTCTGCTTGTTTGTTTTACTCATTTATATGCCACCATATGACCAATTTCTCAGGGTAGCTACCAACAAGAATAAAAGCAAATTAAAATTCCAAAAGATGTTGACAATACAACACAGAAGAGCAGTATAAGGACAGGTTGCAAAAAGAAAACTAGCTAGACCTAGGGCAAATTTCAAAAAGTCTGAGAAAATGTAAAGGTATTTGCTTTGAGTTAAATTGAGAGGGTTGGCACTACCATTAGTTAGAGTGAACCGACTACCTCATGATAGACAAGATGCTGCAGGGTAATTCACTCATGTTGAATTAAGATTTCAAATGTCAGTCCAGTTGGCTTTTAAAAGAGGAGGGAGACAGAGTGACATATTGTCCTGTGCTTCAGGCAGCAAAATGTCTTGAGCCAGCACTGCAAACTGAGAACAACCTGGGTGCTAGTGAGGAGGACATTTGGTAGGTAGAGTCTCAGCACCAAGAAGGCCTTTTCTCCAGGAGCCCAAATATGGCATTTAGAGAAGAGCTTTCTAAAGTCTGGGTAGGACGCTACATTGTCTGATCTGCAGCAAATGGGATCATCTTTAGAATGGTCCTGGTTGCAGGCAGGCCCCCAGCCCATTCCTCCCCCCACCTTGGCGTGGGTGGAGCAACGCTTTCATGCCAGGGTGGCATCACGATCACCCTAGACCTATTGGCCAATCATTTTTGAGCAGTGGGATTGTGAGGAGTTTAAAAGCGGCAGCGCGACATGGTCTGTGTACCTGCTTTGCGCTGCCGAACACACACACACCCGCCCTGTAATTTATGTGTTCTCTGGCCTTGCTTTGGACGTTGGTTGGTCGCCTGTCTTGGAACAGGGGCCAGGTAGGAATTTTTCCATTTGGCAAATTGGCATGGGCCACTTGGTTTTTGTCTACCGCTTAGCAGTCGTCACAACTTTGTAAGGTTTGGCGGTTAGGCATTGGCTCATTGAATTCTGGGGGAGGGTAGGTCAGCCATCGCCTGCCCCTCCATTGACCAAGGGTATTCCGCTAAAGGAATCCAGGACCTGGTTCCTGTCCAAAGTCCGCTTGAGGGGCTAGGGTCATGCCAGGCCTTTGGGAACACCAAGGAAAGCTACAGGACAGCCCCAATTTTACAGAAGCTGTTTTGATTTAATCCTGGGATTTCTTGCTTTTCCTTAGGACTCGACGTTCCTATTTTCATTGGATAAATGTTGGCGGGTATGGTAGGGCACCCCTAATTTCATCAAAGAAATGATGGAAGTTGCAATCTTTAGAAGACATCTGAAGGCAGCCCTGTATAGGGAAGTTTTTAAATGTTTTATTATGTTTTTATGTATGTTGGAAACTGCCCAGAATTGCAGGGGCAACCTGGCCAGATGGGTGGGGTATTATTATTATTATTATTATTATTATTATTGAATAGGACATCACTACAGTAGTACCTCCAGCTGCGGATGGGATCTGTTCCAGAGCTCTGGTCAGAACCCGAGTTTTCCGCAACTGAAGATCCCTGTTCTGCACATGCGTGCAGCGCATAGAGCGCTTCTGCACATGGGCGAGTGGCGAAACCCGGAAAAATACTTCTGGGTTTTCCACTTTCACAACCCAATGTTTACGTTACCCAAGGGTAATCCAAGCCGAGGTCCTACTGTATTTTCATCAGAGAAATGTTGGAGGATATTGGGGTTTGAGCAGCTTTTTTAATTTTATTTTTGGTAGGCTGGCTTCAGTAATAGTAAATGTGGGTATAAATAAATAAATAAATAAATACCATGAATTGTATCCAGAAGTGCTTCCTGTTTATGGAAATACCTTTGATGGAGCAGAGATTCTTCTGACTGGAAGGGGGATAGATAATTTTCCTAAATCTGCTCCAGAGGGTATGGGGACTCTCCAGAACAATATGGGATGTGGGAAAGTGAACCAGGGAGGGGGAAAAAACCCTTTCCTTCTTCTGTTTGCAAGATTCTCTTCTGGACTGAAGGTCCCTCTGGCTATGACAAGGCACAGTTGAATCCAGTGCTGTAGGTATACCTATAAAGCACAGGGGGGAAATATTTGGGTGATGGGAGCAATGAAAGACGACAGGGACGAGTCTAGGATGCTGATCTGGAAGAACCTAATTACTGTAGTTCCACTTGTCTCATCAAATAGTACTTTTATGCTTATCGGATTTTTAAAAGGCCCTTTTTCTTCCTCCTTGTTCAGTTACTGCAAATTAATAGCAACACTGCCAAATCTAAGCAACTGTTGTTGCATTAAGGTATTCGAAATGGGTACAAATGTCTACTGATGGTATAGAGTTACACTTTAAATGAATAGCAAGGGTAATTTCACTCCATTGTAAAATGATTTTAATTTTAATTTTACTGTATTACTGAACCAAAAAGAGACTAATTTTGTATCTAATTTAGCAGAGCAGAGTCGTAGCTATTGTTTTTAATGGCATCGTGGTGTTTTGCTGGTGGAAAATGCAGAACGCAAGAACATTTTAATATGTGAAATTATAACAAGGCCATTCATTCATCTGATGGTAGCTGTAAATGGAAGACAAAGTCAAAGGAGAGAGAGAGAGAGAGAGAGAGAGAGAAATGGAAAATGCAGTTTTTAAATATGGATACCCACAACAAAAAAGCTATGCCACTACAAAAATCAATATTAATTTAGAGTGCAAGTATTATCCTTTTATGTACTGTGCTCTTGGGGCTCAACTTACTTGTTTAATCACTCATAGTTTGGGGAGGCAGGGGTTGTTCAAAAAAGTAGGTAGTGGGAAATGCTCAACAGGACAGACAGCCATACAACAGTTTGGTGGTCTCATGTGCAAATTTTATTCCCCAGGAAAGGAAAATAATGTTTGTGTGTGCCTCCCTTCCCAACCAAGGTTTGCCAATCCCCATGAGCAGGTAACAAGGTTATTTATGACCATGGCAATATCCAAGTCCATTGCCTATCAGATGAGAAGATTTGGTGCAGGATGCATGCGACAAAAATGAAAAGATTGGGCTGAATTTTATATCTAAATGTTGAATTAATAAATTGACTCATATACCAAAGAGCATCAAGATGGGGATGTTACTATAGTCCTCCTAACATAGAGGTTTGGCTTGACCCCCAGAGTAGCACACCAATGCTGTATTATTTTTAACACTCGATTGGAAGCTGCCCAGAGTAGCTGGGGAAACTCAGCCAGATGGGTGGGGTATAAATAATAATAAATAATAAATAATTATTATGTTTCTTGAGACAGACAGATGTCAATAACAACAACATCATGAGAGAAATTGGTAAATCATGTTTTCCCATGTGTCACTGTTCCAGTCTTGAATAGTTGCCTTGTGCAGTTGTTATTTAAAGGGGGGGGGGAATCTGATGTGTTAAATGTACCTGGTGTGTTTGGTTCAGCTGTGATCAGCATGCTGAGTGCATATTGCAAGGGTGCTAATCGCGCTGTGGAAGAATCAGGCAGCTGGTCATCTGAACAAAACACATGTTCTTTTCTGAATTCCTTTTGCCCTGACGTCACCTCATCTTCCTCTCCTTTTGTTCTTTCCAGCGGTGTCAAATGTAAGCTCCTCAAGTCAGGAACCTGTTCAATTTGTGAGACCGTTTCCAGAAAGAGGGTTCTTACCACTACCCAGCAGCAATGATCAAATCTGTTATTTTTTGGTTTGCTCTCATTTTTCCAAGAGTAAATTCAATTCTTGACAGCTCCACATCACTTCACAATTCTTTTAAACAAATCCTCATGAAAATCCATCAGCATGTTAGTGCAAATTTATCCTGGTATAAATATTTGCGTACAGAATTTCCCCCAATGTACACATCCTTGCAAAGCAATTTTCACTAACGTAATGCATTTGGTATGGTTTTTAAAAACCAGTACATGTACTTTAATCCACACTTTACCTGATATGTGCATTTTGAGCACATTCCTTGGCTTAAAAACTGCACTACAATTTTTAAAGAAATTTTGAAGAATGGCCGTTTCTGTTAGCAAATTAGAATTAGTGCAGGGTTTTCCAGACTTGGGTCTCCTGCTGTTTTTGGACTACAGTTCCCACCATCCCTGACCAGTGGTCCTGAAAGCTAGGAATGATGGGAGTTTGAGCAGGAGACCCAAGTTTGGGAACAGCAGGAGACCCAAGTTTGGGAAACAATGAATTAGTGAAACTCAGTTCACCAGGAGCAAGGAGATTTGACAACTTCATAGCACAATGCTACACATTTACTCAGAGGTTGTCATAATAACAGAAAAAGAGGCAATGGCCCATCTAGTCTAGCGTTCTGTTCTCGCAGTGACTAATCAGCTGTCTATGGGATGCCTGAGTACCTTTTGAGTCCTACTAAGCCCAGGCTGCAGGCCTGACCCTTTATTACCTTAGAGTAAGCCCCATTAAAGTCAACCAAATTTTCTTCTGTGAATACATGATTCAGATTGCGCTGTAAGGCTCTGATCCTATGCGCACTTTCGTTGGAATAAGCCTGATACAACACAGTGGCATAAATATTGGAAGTTAGCATTTGGGCTAAATTTGCATTGTGTGGAAATGTATTGTCTCTCTTGATAATGCAGATACTTGGAAAATAATGAAATTACTCTGCAATTACCCGGGCATTTTGCTCTCTCCCACTTCAGTAAAAGCTTCTAGCAACAGACTCACACCTTCTTCACTTGAGAAAGCTGGAAAGAAATATGGAGATAGAGGGGGTGGCGATGGGAGTGGGATTTCAGACAGGAAAGAGATGCAGGAAGAGAATTATGTACACAGCAGATGACAGCATGAATCAGGAATTTAGAGAGCTTGGAGCTCAGTATTATAATATCTTTTTGTCTTGTAACTTTATAATGTCTTTCTGTCTTGTAGGTTTTATCTTTTTGTATATGCAAAAACAATTCATCAAAGAACAATAAAAATGCAAAGAGGGGAACGATTCACAGCTTATATCTGCTCTCTGTGTAATTACAGGCACACATTTGTAAACCGAATAGGTCTATTAAAGCTGTACGGACTCAGTACAATCCTCCATAACCGAGCTTTTAGAATTGGCATTGCAATATTAAAATATGAAAAAAACAAAAACCCACCGTAAATAGAGACTACAGAATGGAGAAAGAGGAGGCTGGCAGAGAATAAAAAGCCCTGGAATGTGATCAGTCAGACTAGAGGTCAGCAAGGAAATGTAGCCAATCACAGCTCAGCTCCCTGATGAATGGAGTTTCAGGATAGCTATGTTTGTAGATTCATCTTTTTTCACATTCACTCACCAGATGCATGCTTAAACATCAATGGGACACGGGTGGCACTGTGGTCTAATCCGCTGAGCCTGTTGGGCTTGCTGATCAGAAGGTTGGTGGTTCAAATCCGTGCGGCAGGGTGAGCTCCCATTGCTCTGTCCCAGCTCCTGTCAACATAGCAGTTAGAAAGCATGCCAATGCAAGTTAAGGTTACCAGATTTTTTCCCCAATGAATCCAGGGACACTTTTCAACTTCCTACTAAATAGGATTTTGTCAGGGGACTGATTTGTAAATCCGGGGACTGTCCCTGGCAAACAGGGACGTCTGGTAACCTTAATGCAAGTAGATAAATAGATACCGTTGTGGCGGGAAGGTGAACAGCATTTCCATGTGCTCTGGTTTCTGTCACAGTGTTCTGTTGCACCAGAAGCGGTTTTGTCATGCTGGCCACTTGATCTAGAAAGCTGTCTGTGGACAAACGCCGGCTCTCTCGGCCTGAAAGCGAGATGAGAGCCGCAACTCCATAGTCGCCTTTGACTGGACTTAACTGTCCAAGGGTCCTTTATCTTTACCCTTTTTAAAGCATCACATATGCCCAGCTTAGCAGTGCAATTTGTGAAGCGGCCCATAGTAAAGGTAAAGGGACCCCTGACCATTAGGTTCAGTCGCGGATGACTGTGGAGTTGCGGCGCTCATCTCGCTTTATTGGCTGGCGTACAGCTTCTGGATCATGCGGCGAGCATGACTAAGCCGCTTCTGGCGAACCAGAGCAGCACATGGAAACGCCATTTACATTCTTGCTGGAGTGGTACCTATTTATCTACTTGCACTTTGACGTGCTTTCAAACTGCTAGGTTGGCAGGAGCTGGGACAGAGCAACGGGAGCTCATCCCATTGCAGGGATTTGAACCGCCAACCTTCTGATCAGCAAGCCCTAGGCTTTGTGGTTTAACCCACAGCGCCACCCACGTCCCATAACAAGGTATTATTTGGCAATGGTGAGAAGGAGCATTGAACCAGAAATGGTGCCTCTCTTTGGTACCCTTCTAGACTAGTGGCTATTCAGATGAAGTAATGTGATTTACCCTGGTCCTGTGGATTGGATTCACGTGCTGCACTGCAGCATCTGAAATGGAAAGGAAAGCTAAGTGAGATGGGTGAATGAAGTTGTAAAGAAAGTAGGAAGAGCTCCAGTGGATCAGGAGAAAGGCCCATCTAGTCCAACATCCTGTCCTCACACTGGCCAACCAGATGACTATGGGAAGCCACAAGCAAGGCATGACTCCCTGGGTGCTCACCCTACTTATGTTCCCTAGCAACTGGTATTCAGAAGTATACCACCTCCAACTATGGACGTAGAATACATCTGTTAGGGCAGGGTTAACCAAACTTGGGTCTCCAGCTGCTTTTGGACTACATTTCCCATCATCCCTGGTCACTGGCCCTGCTAGCTAGGGATGATGGGAGTTGTAGTCCAAAAGCAGCAGGAGACCCAAGTTTGGGAAACTCGGCACGAGGGAAGATTAATTAGTAGCTACTACTCCCACACCAGGACCATAGCTCCCTAAATCCTATGACACTTGTATATTCATTCATTCATTCATTCATTCAACCTTTATTGACATAATTTAGACAATAAAAATAAAACAGCCATGGAACAATGGTAATCCGGACATATTAAACACATAAAACATGTAAAAGACTCAGCAGTAGTTTTAAATAAATTAAGTACAGTGGTACCTCGGGTTAAGAACTTAATTCATTCTGGAGGTCTGTTCTTAACCTGAAGCACCACGTTAGCTAATGTGGCTTCCTGCTGCCGCTGCGCCGCTGGAGCACGATTTCTGTTCTCATCCTGAAGCAAAGTTCTTAACCCGAGGTAATATTTCTGTGTTAGCGGAGTCTGTAACCTGAAGCGTATGTAACCTGAGGTATCACTGTAGTTTTAAATTTGCCTTTAAAAATCTCGACTAAGTATCCTGAAACAATCCCAGTAGTTTCCGGCATATCATCTCTCAACAGATATTGGATTTCTCATACCCTGAATTACAGATTCTTTGCAGATGCTGGCATACAAAGTAGCCATGCCATTTCCACAACACTACTGTGGCACGGAAATCTTGACTCCTGGTTTTAGGACTTCTATTTCCAAACATGCTTATTTTATTAATTAAATTTATATACCGCTCTTCATCCAAGGATCCCTAATGCTTAGCGAGGAATTAAATGTTGCACTATCATGATTGTCCGTGCAAGCATTTCAGCTTTCCAGATGAAACAACCCCCCTCTTCTTCCCATGTGCTATTTTGGGGTTCTCCCAACCTTTCAGAGTGAATTTTGGTGGGGAGTGTAGAGGGAGGGGAGGGGAGAAAGATCCATTTTGCTAGTGGGACCCTTTGTGCTTGCTACCACACTGGGCTGGTTGAGTTCAGCCCTTAATATTTGGTTGATCCAGCCTAATCTAACCACCTGTATTACTTCAGGGTGTGAGAAAGTTAAAACAAAGAAGTGGAAACAAGAGGAATTACCAACAAAGTAAGAATGGCAATTGAAGTTAATGGAGTATGCGGAACTGGCCAGGACCACAAGTTCATCAAGGACTGGACTAAATTTGTAAATTATTTGAAAGACAATTGTAATCAATCAAACACATTGGTAGGATTGCAAGAGGCTTTGTAAGGAAAGGTATAAAAATCACTGCAGAGAAGAATAAGAAAATATGATGCTTTGATGTTTTTTATTTGAAAGCAATGGTCAAATAGTGAAAATGCAGAAATTTGAAATGAAAGATAGAAAATCATAAGGAAGGTTTGAAGGAAGTCATGGCCCTAAAAAGTCAAATTGTGTAATATAAGAGGAGAGATTGTAATGGAAAGCATTATTGTAAAATTAATAAAAATGATATGGCAAAAAAGAAAGGAAGTTAAAACACGTGGGCTCCAAAGTAATAGTGCATGCACAGTTTTCATGTCCCTGAAAACGTAGCTGGAATTGTGCCAGTCAGCTGTTTAGCAATGGGAATGGTGGAGACTGAATCCAGCCATTGGGAACAGCTAATTGGTGCAACTCCAGTTTCTTGTACAAAGTTATGCATGCATGACTAGTGGACTAGACAAAAGAAATTGCATGAGTAGCCCTATAGTTCTCTCCCACTGAAAGTTACAGGGTTTAAATGTCTTTAACTTTGTCTGAATCATGTCTGCTGTTTGTGAACTTGATACACAAAGGAATGACACACTCTTATATATGCTTGTAGTGTTCTCTTGCTTTGGAACTGGTTTTCATGGTTGCTGTTAGTTGTTCTATGAAAAGCTGTCCTGATCACGGAGATAACGCCACATGTCTCAGTGGATTGTTTTGCATGAATATGTTTGGGCAGATAGGTATGAATATGCATGCCTGCTATAATTAAATCTCAAGGAAATAGGGTTTCATCTGGAAGTCTACATAAACTGAAACTCTAGGTCAAATATTATTTTAATCACATTAAACACTTTCAGACACCGATTTAAGTTTAATTACAAGTGCTGCCTGAAACAATATTATTAACACAAGTTGCTTTCCATCGTTTGCATATCTTGACCCCAAGTAATAATGGGAAGTTGTCACTAGAATGTAACAGTGCTAATTATATTAATTAGTTTATATGGAATGGCTCAAGGAAAACAGCACATTTCTGACAAGGTAATCCCAGATCAAACCAATCCTCTAAGGATGTAATTCATTGCATTTATAAATTGGAAGGTGAATTCTGGTTTGCAGCCCAGTTGTATGTGTTTTTATCAAGAAGCGAACTCTACCTGAGTTCAAAGGGGCTTCCCAATTGAGTGTGTACAGAATTTCTGCCACGAATGTTTGCTAATAGCAGAAGTTCCAGCTAAGTCACTGTAACCCTGTAGAATTGGTCAATCAGACAAAAGGTCCCTACCAGCACAACCTTAAAGAGGACTCCAGGAAGCATAACTGATGGAGAATGTTCATTTATTCAAATATAACGAAAGAGAGGACCTGCAAACAACCAAATAAACATAATTAGACAAATCCAAGTATACTCTAGTCAAGGAAGTTCCTTGGATGTGTTTACAGGCTGCACCTATGGCCCCACAGCAAAAGGATTGGGAGGAATTATTCCTCTTTGCTTCGAAAACCTTGGGTATGTAATCTGACAAGTGCATGGTGGCCCTGCTGGGTACGCATTCACTGGCGAGCTTGAAAAGCAACCAAAAGCACCCAAAGCCAAAGCAGTGATGGGTGACTAAGAACAAAGATGAGGAACCCTTAACACTCCAGGTGCTGTGGGACTCCAACTCCCATCAGCCCCAGCCAGCATGGCCAGTGGTCAGGAATGATGGAAGTTGTAAGTCCAACAACACTTGGAGGGCCAAAAATTCCCCACACCTGCTCTATTTTTGGGTGCTAATGTTGGGGGCATGCAACTGTGTGGCTGGAATAATACAGTGGTACCTCAGGTTACACACGCTTCAGGTTACAGACTCCACTAACCCAAAAATAGTGCTACAGGTTAAGAATTTTGCTTCAGGATGAGAACAGAAATCGTGCTCCAGCGGCACCACGGCAGCAGGAGGCCCCATTAGCTAAAGTGGTGCTTCAGGTTAAGAACAGTTTCAGGTTAAGAACGGGCCTCCGGAAAGAATTAAGTACTTAACCCGAGGTACCACTGTACAGAGAAAAGCAAAATGGCTGCCTGCTGTTTTCCATCTCCTCTTCTCATTTGTGTGGTCCCATAAATCCATACGTTGGCTTGTTGTGTTGCCCCAACTGGGCCAGTATTAATTCTAATGTCATTCTCAAGTTCCTTCAGGTTCTGTCCTTTCAGAAGAAACGTCTGGTAGCCTCTTACAATTCCAATGATTCACCTTTGTGTGGACAGGCGGAGCCCCCAGATCCCGCGCGGTCCCCCCGTCATGTGGAATAACGACTCATGACAACGTGCTATGGGATTAAATTGGCCACAACTTTATTAAATTTCAAATGTGGGTAGACCTTGGCTCAGGCATTGGGAGTTCTCCCTCCCCAGTCCCCAGCCGGGGACCTAGGGAGCATCAGGGTTATCCAGTGTGTGTGGGGGGGGGGGTGGGCCGGCTCTGGAGAACATATGTTCAAGCAGAGATAGCCGCCCCCGTGACACCGCCGCCACAGGGGAGAGCAATGACGACCTTTCGGCGTACGGTCAAAGCCTCCCTTCAGAAACCCCTTTAACGGGGAACCCTGGTATCGCCGCCGCAAAGAGGAAGATGAACTAAAGGATTCTGCCCAAGGCCTGATACCGCCAAAGTTGTGACGTTTTGCTACGGGAAAGGCGAAACCTGCCAATGCAGGGAAATTCCTTTCCGGCCCTTTAACAGCGACCTTAATGTAGCAGCACCCGCATACCTGTGAAGAAAAGTTAACCTGCAAAACCTGTGAAGAAAAGTTAACCTGCAAATAAGACATTAACTGAGGGTGGGTAGGGTGGGAGAAGCTCTGGAGCCAAGTGAGGATTCCCAGGTAAGATCCTCCCTCTATTGTGTGGGCAGGTAATCCCTCCCCTACCTGGCCTGGTCTCTTTGGCAACGCTTCCCCCAGGTGGGATTGGACAACTGACTGAGGTAGGCGGAGACCTCCAGGTATCCCACCTGAGGGAAGGCAAACCAAGCCTATGCTGTTGGAGCCGCTCCAGACCTAGGGACTGCGCGCGTCCACGCAAAGGGCACCCCCCGTTTTAAGCGGGGAGCGGCCATTCTAGAGCTCCACAGTCTGCCCTTTCAAAGTATTGTTTAGTACAGCTAATAATATGGTTTATTAAAAGATTAATATGCATTACTCTCTTTTTATCAAGGAAAAATGTTTGCATAATGAATTCCATTAAGCAGAGCTGACATGAATTTATTTTCCTTAGTCCTAACAAAAAAAGAAAAGAACCAAAAAAACATATTTGCCATTCAAATTTGGCTCACGCAAATTTATTAAAATGTAATCTGGTTAAAACGTTTTATGTATAATTTCAAAGGCATGTGTGAGGGGGAATCACTACTGATGTTTCTCAAACTATGAATTGTACTATGAGTAGGTTTCTGGCGGTTCTAGAATGGACGAAAAGACCCTATTATATAGGCAACATGGGCTCTTACATACTGAGTTGTTTTAAAGTTCTTTCAAATAAAAAAAATCTTCAAAAAAACCACACCATTGAATGGTTACACTTGTGAATATATAATAGTATGCACAAAGGGGATAAGCCTCATATGTACACATGCAAAAAGATGGCATATGAAAAACTAGGGTTGCCATAAGTCCGGGTTTTTCCAGACATATCCAGGATTATAACCTTGAAAATTGAGTCCGGGGGGAATTTCCAGTTTGTGGCAAAATGTCTGGGAAAACTTGGATGTATAGCAACACCACTTTTTTTTTTTTAAAAAAAAAAAAAAAAAAAAAAAGAGGCTCCAAAAGTGGCAAAAATAAGCTCCAAAACAAAGCGAATTTGCCCAAAGGGGTCATTGCTTGTGTCGGACGGTGGCAGCTGAGGCAGGAGGAGGTGCCCAGGGGATTGTCATCTTGTAGGGAAGGGGCTTGGGGGCACTGGAAGGTGAGAATAGATAGGTGCGTGTCTGGTCAAGCAGTGAAAAACTGACCCTCAGCTTCACCGGGCTGAGGGAAGAGAATGTGCCCGGGGCTGCAGCTCAACTTTTGCACTTGCCTCTCAGAGGCAGTGGCTGGGGCACCCCACGCTCCACCGCTGCAGGTGAGAGCGCCAGTGTGGCGTAGTGGTTAAGAGCGATAGACTCGTAATCTGGTGAACCAAGTTCGTATCTCCGCTCCTCCACATGCAGCTGCTGGGTGAGCTTGGGCTAGTCACACTTCTCTGAAGTCTCTCAGCCCCACTCACCTCACAGAGTGTTTGTTGTGGGGGAGGAAGGGAAAGGAGAATGTCAGCTGCTTTGAGACTCCTTTGGGTAGTGATAAAGCGGGATATCAAATCCAAACTCCTCTTCTTCTTCCTCAGCAGGATGTCGAGGCAGAACCCGGGGAAGGCAGCGCCCACTCTGTGCCAGGCCATGCCATCGAGCAAAGCGAGCTGAGGAAGGTGGGGAGCAGGCTGGGGGGTTTGAGGGGAAGACAAGAAAAGAAAGTAGTGTGAGGAGCGGTAGCTGAGGCAGCTCTCAGAGGTGGCTGTTCTGGCTCCAGTTGTCGAGTTGACAAGGGCTGCAGGAGGTAAGCCCAGCGGTGGAGAAAGCCTATCAGGAACCTGGGCCGGCACACAGAAGAAGAAGAAGAAGAAGAAGAGTTTGGATTTGATATCCCGCCTTTCACTCCCTTTAAGGAGTCTCAAAGCGGCTAACATTCTCCTTTCCCTTCCTCCCCCACAACAAACACTCTGTGAGGTGAGTGGGGCTGAGAGACTTCAGAGAAGTGTGACTAGCCCAAGGTCACCCAGCAGCTGCATGTGGAGGAGCGGAGACTCAAACCCGGTTCCCCAGATTACGAGACTACCGCTCTTAACCACTACACCACACTGGCTCTCATGCCCTGCACCCAGAGGCGGGGCCAGCTGCTGGCAGGGCCGGGCCAACTGCCCACAGGGCGGGGCCAGCTGGGGCAGGACGCACTGCAGAGCCAGCGTGGTGTAGTGGTTAAGAGTGGTAGACTTGTAATCTGGTGAACCGAGTTCACATCTCCACTCCTCCACCTGCAGCTGCTGGGTGACCTTGGGCTAGTCACACTTCTTTGACGTCTCTCAGCCCCACTCACCTCACAGAGTGTCTGTTGTGGGGGAGGAAGGGAAAGGAGAATGTTAGCCGCTTTTACACTCCTTCAGGTAGTGATAAAGTGGGATATCAAATCCAAACTCTTCTTCTCTTCTTCTTCCAAGGAATCTGCCTGCCTCTTCTCACTCAGCCGCCCTACAGCAGAGGGGGAGGCAGTGGGCGGACCGTTTGGGGCAGCACGGAGCCTGCGGGCTCCCAAGCCACCACGTCACTCCCAGGAGAGACGGGTGGTTCAGGTTCGCTGCAGGCCCCGCAGAGAGTGCCACCCGGCATTTTGTCACACACACACACCCCAGTGGTGACACCCAGGGTGGCCCACCCCCACCGCAACCCCTTCCTCCGCCCCTGGGCGAGCCAGTCACCAGTGCGCCCAGATTTTCACTTTTTAAAATATTGCAACCCAATGAAAGACTACTGTGTTTGACAGTGCATACACTTCTGCTACATTAAGGCACAATACATGTTCAGCCTTATATTAAGATTGCCACACTGCACATTTCCATTTGCAAAACAGCTGTAACATGAGGAAGCGACTCTGTATTTCCACATTGTTGGTCTGTATGAGTTTTTTCTCTCTTCCCTCTACATGGAAGGCCGCACAGCAATGAATCTATTAATTTTCCATAGTGGAAAAGCATATATTAAATGCTTATTATTGTATTGGTCAATTGTATTTTTATATTTCCATTTTTTCTATGCAAGGCTCAGGTCTCCAGCACCACCCACCTCTCAAACCAAGATAATTAAAGATACAAGACCTCTTCACCCTGGCCTTTGACAGTTGATATGTATGTGTGTGTGTATGCAGCCTCTCTAGTTGTTATTGTATTTCATTTGTAATTGTTATTAATGCTGTATTTTATAATGTTGTAACCTATCATGGAACCTTCTGATGAAGGGCATGCAATTAATCTAATAATAATAATAATAACAGGACTATTAACTATTATAAGTAAGTTTGAAGTAGCCCATACTAATCATTATTTTCATCCTTTTCATTTTTATTTCTTACAAGAGTCTCTTTTATACTTACAATGAGGTTTAGTTCAAACACTGCTATTTAAGCGTTGGGGTGTTCAAGATCTGACCTGCAAGCACTGTAAAGGGACGAAGGCTGACCCCGTGAAGTAAAGGGCATCTTATTGGTATGCTATTGCCATTTAACCGATTAAGCTTGAACTATTATTTAAAACCTCTCACCACCTTTTATCAATTACTACTATTTATTATCCCATTCTTCTGCTAGAGGAAGTATGAGGACCTAAGGGAGAATACTATATTAGCATAAGTAAGGAGACATTACAGCTTGTTGAAGTAAGAGTAGCGAAAACGCAGCTAGGAAGCTAATTTCCAAAGAAATTAATTTAATTAATTTCTTTGGAAATTAAACCAATGTCCAGACTTTAACATTCAAAAACTTTACTTGCAGAAACTTATAGTTCTAGACCAGGCACCCCCAAACTTGGCCCTCCAGATGTTTTGGGACTACAACTCCCATCATCCCTAGCTAACAGGACCAGTGGTCAGAGATTATGGGAATTGTAGTCCCAAAATCTCTGGAGGGCCGAGTTTGGGGATGCCTGGTCTAGATGAATTAAAACATAATATTTTAGTCACATGCTTATCCAAGCATGGGCTTACAGTCTATTCTTCTTACTTCCAAACAACTGTATTTTCCTCCCTTTGCAGAGCTCAGCACTTAGCCTTCTCAGTTAGGCCATGTCTTGCAGCTCCTATGAGAGATTTCCGCTTTTACCTTCTCCTGAAGCTTTGCACTCCCAACACTCTATTCATCTTAGCAGTGTTCACAGTGGATTCTAAAACACAGTCAACTTGCTTTATATAAAACAGAGTCTCTTCTTCACTAGATACCTCCCATGTGACTGATGTTAGCCAATTACATGAGAACGACTTAGCAGTGTTCACAGTGGATTCTAAAACACAGTTATCTTTCTTCACATAAAATGGAATCCCTCCTTCACTAGATACCTTCCATGTGTCCAACGTTAGCCAATCTCATGAGAAAATGCTTATTATTGTATTGCTCAAGTACTGGTTATATTTCCATTTTTTTCTATGCAAGGCTCAGTTCTCCAGCACCACCCACCTCTCAAACCAAGATACTCTCTAGAACTCTCTAGAATTCAGTTACCAACCAATCAAATTTAAACACATAGTAATGCATACAAGAAGGGACATGGGTGGTGCTGTGGGTTAAACCACAGAGCCTAGGACTTGCTGATCAGAAGGTTGGCGGTTTGAATCTCAGCAACGGGATGACCTCCCATTGCTCAGTCCCAGCTCCTGCCAACCTAGCAGTTCGAAAGCACGTCAAAGTGCAAGTAGATAAATAGGTACCACTCCGGCGGGAAGGTAAACAGCGTTTCCGTGTGCTGCTCTGGGTCGCCAGAAGCGGCTTTGTCATGCTGGCCACATGACCCGGAAGCTGTACGGCGGTTCCCTCGGCCAATAAAGCGAGATGAGCACCGCAACCCCAGAGTCAGTCACATCTGGACCTAATGGTCAGGGCTCCCTTTACCTTTACCTTTTTAATTCATACAAGCATTTACAATTTCAGTGAATTAAATTACTATATTTAGCATATTCTTATATATGTGCATGAACACACATTTATGAATAATTACTAGAATTTAAATAAAAGTTCAGTACATTTTACCATAGTGGGGACACAAATGTTACCAGTCTGCTTGCCTCCTAGGTCTGCTTTCCAAGGACTGACTGTGGATGGACAACTTGAGGGTCTTGACTCTTCCTGCTAATGGTTCTTTATCTTTAAACCATACTTTAAACCTTTAATTTTTATGGGGCTTGAAGGCAGCCTGTTGTACCAAAGCAAGAGCCATATCTATTTCTCCACAGGCTTTTGCCTTGCTTAGCCTGGAATGGGGCCTCTGGAAGGCTCCTCATGAGGGAATGGGGCCTTCAGGCTGAAAGAAGTTTCCCACCCCTGAAATAAATCATCCCAGCTTAGCGAGATTAATCAGCTAGGAAAGCATCTGTGTAGTCTGCTGTACAGTGGTATCTCAGGTTACATTCGCTTCAGGTTACAGACTCCGCTAACCCAGAAATAGTGCTTTAGGTTAAGAACTTTGCTTCAGGATAAGAAGAGAAATCTTGCTGCGGTGGCACAGCAGCAGCGGGAGGCCCCATTAGCTAAAGTGGTGCTTCAGGTTAAGAACAGTTTCAGGTTAAGAACGGACCTCCGGAACGAATTAAGTACTTAACCCGAGGTACCATTGTACTTCTCCAAGAACCCAGACAACAAATAAAAAGATATTCAAATAAAAATATATAAGTATCTCACTTGTTCTATAAGACATAATGACAATACAGTTTGGGTTTCCCCCTAAAACTCTAATGGTAAAAGTGACCTTATTAAAATTCCACTTCCTCCATAGCTTAAAAAAAACCAAAAACCCACAAACTAATTACTGGTAGTAATTGGAGCAGAAATGACATTTGCAGATCATTAATATTCAACAAATTGTTTTTGAAGATGTTCTTCCAGGGTTAGTCAATCTTTAGCATTTCTGTATTTCGAAGTCATCTAGGATAATAGTTTGCATTTTAATAGGACTTGTCTTTATTGAATTGACTTTATTTATAAAGTTTTAAATTGCTAATTAATTTGTGAGAATATCTGCTGTAATATTTGTAACACATGAACTGAAAGGTGAACGTAGTAGAACAGCTAGTGACTCATGCTGTGCCACTCTAAATGAGTATGAAAGATGTAATATTGCCTTGATAAGGATTTTCATTATTCTTCCTTAGAAATGTCAAAAACAGGTTTAATGTGTCACACTTTTATGCACCTGAATTCAGAAGTCAATTTATTTGACTCTACAGAGTTGAAGCATATCAAAACAATGAAGTATGGAAAATTTTCCTAATTAATAAAACCCAGCTAGGGTCCTATATTAAAGGAAAGTAAACTGTTTACGTTGCATAACGAAACCCCACGTTTATGTTTTTCGAATGTTTGAAACCTAGGGCAGAGTCGTTTAAAATTTGAAACACTTTTTACTCTTGCACTCAAAATGATGTACCTTTGTTTTCATGACACAATCTCCAAAAACTAAACACGTACCCCTCCTGTAACAATGGAATGGCCAATCTAATATTGGTTTCATTTCCCCATTCATTCAGAATCAGGAAGTGGCACAACTCTCACAGTCCAACATTGTAACTAGGCTTGCTCTATCTTCCCCTCACTATACAGTACATGCACAAACCACCTGTCACGGTCTGGTTTACGGGCAGTCGAAGTCCCGGCTGAGGATGTCGGGACCGGGGGCAAGGTGGCGGGGTGGGAGTAGGAACCAGAGTCCAGAAATCAGGGGTCTGAGGGTCGAGAAACAAGGAGTCATGAAGTCAAGGGTCCGAGGGGCAAGAACCAAGGAGTCACAAAGTCAAGGGTCCGAGGATCAAGAAGCAAGAAGCCACACACAGCAAGGCAGGAAACGTGTTGCTGTGGCAAAGAGCCAAACAGAAACGCTGACCTTATATCCCTTCCCGGCTCTTGCCACCAGGTGCAGGGAGTTACCATGTGGCCTTACCTGTGCGGCCACACCTTGCCTCCCCAGAACAAACTTAGGAAGGCCCCAGTCCTGCGAAGCCCTACTGGTCACAGGGCCTGGTTCCTGCACACACTCTTGACATCACCTACTTGACAGTTGGACCAATTATTGGTCTCTTCCGCTCAGTCTACCAGATCTTCTCTTCGCATGCAGTGGAAATCTCTAATTTACAGAGGATTTCAGGACCTATTGACTACTTTCATCTGGTTTAACTGGCCGGTTGAAGCCATTCTTGGGGTGTGGCTGCTGTCACATGCTGATAGCTTCTAGGAGCCACAGGTGAGAGTGGACTGCAGGGTGGGGACCCAAAGTGCACACACTACTCTGGAAGGAACACAATGTGTCCCCTCCACCTACCCTTGCCCTAACATCCCATTCACACATTCAATGTGTCTGTGTGTGTGTGTGTGTGTGTGTGTGTGTGTGTGTGTGAAGGAGAGGAATATACCATACTTTTCCATGTATAAGACTAGGTTTTGTTATCCAAAATTCCTGTTAAAAATTGGGGGGTCGTCTTATACATGGATAGTGCATTGTGGTGACATGGGATTGGTTGCTGCTGTGAGTCGGAGGTTGTTATTGGTGGTTGCAGCAAGGGCTGGTGTTGATTGGCTGTTGTTGCAGCAAGTGGGCGGGCAATTTGCTGCTTTTGTCAGCGAGGGGACAGAGGATAGGTGGCTTTTGCGACGTGCGCAACTGGCATTGTCGGTCTGGCGGGTGAGCGATTTTCAGCAATCCTTCCCCGAAAAGGTTCAACAACTTTGGGGAATCTCCCCCCCATTTTCTTAATTTTGAGTCCCCCAAAATAGGGGGTGTCTTATACATGGGGGCATGTTATACAGTCATACCTCATGTTATGCTTGCTTCATGTTACGTTCTTTCAGGTTACGTCCTGCGGTGACCTGGAAGTACCAGAAAGAGTTACTTCCGGGTTTTGCCGCTCGTGCATGCGCACAAGCACTAAATTTCGCTTCACACATGCGCACAAGTGCCGAATCGTGCTGCACACCTGTGCAGATACGGCGCTTCAGGTTGCGCTCTTTTCATGTTGTGAACGGGCCTCTGGAACGGATCTCGTTCGCGACCAGAGGTACCACTCTACATGGAAAATACAGTAAATGTATCGAACACTGCAGCTTTGCTGACAGAAGTACATTCATGTGTGCAAATGGAGTTTCTCCTCCATCTCCCTTCCAAGCTTCTTTTCATATACCCTCAAAATAAGCTCTGGAGGATTGTGAAGCCCCCAAAGCTGATGGGGGGAATTGAAATCCCATTGCACCCACACAATGGTGTACCCAGAGCATGGAATAAAACCCTATTTTTAGATTTGTTTGAAAATCAGGGTGCCTTGAACTGCAATTTTGGTAGATGACTGGCTGACTGGCAAGCCTATACAGTGGTACCTCGGGTTACATACACTTCAGGTTACATACGCTTCAGGTTACAGACTCCGCTAACCCAGAAATTGTGCTTCAGGTTAAGAACTTTGCTTCAGGATGAGAACAGAAATCGTGCTCCAGCGGTGCGGCAGCAGCAGGAGGCCCCATTAGCTAAAGTGGTGCTTCAGGTTAAGTACAGTTTCAGGTTAAGTACGGACCTCCGGAACAAATTAAGTACTTAACCCGAGGTACCACTGTACATGCCAGAAGTAAGCCTCATTAACTTCAGTGATGCTTTTTTTTTAAGGTAAGCAGGTCTATGTGTGAGCAGCTGTTGAGGCTTTATCACCTAAAGTTGTCCAAAACACAGCGCCATATCAGAATAAATTGCACATTAGTCTCCTTTGCAAAATGAATTTCAGTAACAGACATATAGAATAACACTCCCTAAACCTGCATAATTTTGAATCTTCATTAAACATAAAAACAAATAAAGTTAGGTGCTTCAGTGCTCAGTGAGAAAGTGTGTGCTTCACGCAGGGAGACAGAATAAATCTTCCTCGGGTTTTGAAACTATCAGTTATGGCCTTCCACATTTCCCTTCTTTCCTAAACTCTGTAGAATATTAATTTAATCAGTTTCTTCTCCACTTTGGAAGAATAAATATCCTGACGTTATTTCATCATAATATTCATAATGATTTGGACTCAGGTGTAGTAATTTGAGGCAGAGTGTGAGGGAGCGAGGGGGTGGAGATAAAACAAAACAAACTTTAAAAACCCCAAACACCCAACCCTTCCATAGCTCTTGAGAATCATAATGGCCCTTAAATGCAAATTCTTGTCTACAGCAGGGCAATTTTCCCCATTAAATTTTTGAAAGGATAATTCTTTGTCATACAACTTATTCCTACAGCAATCAGTCAGATTAATGATACTGTTAGTTAAGGAGTCTGCTTATACAATAGAAAAGAGATGCGAGTGCAGAACCAAAAATCCTACACTGCTTGCTTAATCCCCCGCGTGCATCCCAAGCACACAGAGACGTACAAATTTTGCAGTTCTTATGCTTGTGCTTAAGGGAGTCCTTGGAGCACCCCATAATTGCCTAACCTTGGCTCCCATGGGTTCAGGTCGGGGGTCACAAGCAAGAGACTTCAGCCAGACGATCGAAGCAAAACAGCAGCCAGTAGGTCTGATCTTTATTGTTGCAACAAGACTTAGAAGAGGCAGAGAGAAGCCCCGAACAAAGGATGGCTCCCTTTTGTATATATATAGAAGTGTTATGTACTGAAGTTCTCACCCTGGGCCAGCAGGGGGATACTGTAGATAGTTTTCACTCAGGTCCACAAATGCAAATAAGGAATTGAAAGTGATGTTCAGTGATTGAATAGTTACAGAAAGTTGTTACTGTTGCTTTGTAGTTGAGCTCTATATAAGCAGGTTGACTGAACGCTTCAGTTCTGTTCTGGCCTGTGACTAAACAAGAGCTGTCTGAAGAATCGCTGTGTCGTCTGATATGTTCACCCACAACTTAACAATAAGTTTCCCAAATTACCCACAACACCCTTAGTAAAACATCATACATTTGTCATAAATTGGGTCTTCTGGCAGAAACTTGAGCACCAGGCTTGCCCTGTCCCTCGCATGTCCTCCACCTCCCAACCTTTAGGTGAAACAAAGTAAGTATTTACATTTTCCTGTCTTCCCAGCCAAGTTAAGCACACCCTTTGTCTTGACCATCCACTGAGGTTGGGTTTGTGATTGTTCTTGGAATGACTACCTGTCTGGCCAGTGATGATCACCCAGGCAGTGGGGCAGCTGAGTACATGGTCTCAGGTTTCAGGGATTATGGCTGTCCCCACCCATGTCCCAAGCTCCTCCCTTCCAGCCATTTTCCTTCTGAGTAGAACAACGTTGGAATGGTATAAATAACTCACTGGAGTGATTTTATATGAATGTCTTAAGTTTTCCCATTGAGCCAGTACATAGATACTTTTTTCTGTGAATTGCTACATTTTTAAGGTCTATCACCCCGCTTCCAATTCCCCAATAAGACTTGACAGTGCAATTCTGAGCATATTTACTCAGAAATATGCACTATTGAGTTCAACGGGATCTGGTGAATTTGACAAAGCACTGGTACTATACGATCTTTTGCACTGTGAAGACGCCGACTTTCATATGAACAGGCAGTGAAATATACCCCCACTGCAAGTGCTGGTAAGTTCGAAGGAAATATTTATCACCAGAGTTGACGTTAAAATACTATCCCCATATCTGAATGATGGGATATGGGAAACGTCTTAGAGACTCTGAGGAGACAGTCCCCGTTCCCTTTCCGAGATCAAAGCAAACAAGGGTTGAACCATGTCTCTTTAAAGAAGGGAGTAATCTACTGGATTGTTCCTACACGGTAGAAACTCAGAACCGTTTTAACCCTCTGATTGATTGCATGTCAGTACTTAAAGACGAAGAGCGAATAATACCACAAATAACAAGTGATGTGGACAACAGTAAGAGTGTAGTCTCTCCTCAGAAGGAGGAATTGGTCCTTGGCACGGCCAATCATATGACATTTGAACAGTCCCATTTAATAATCAAAACCTTGCACTGTATATTCAAAAGACTAGATGATCTTTCGACCCAGCTGCACAGCCTCCAACAAAAGCTAGTTACGACTTCTCCATCGTCAGCTGGTGTTAAGTCCCTTGAAGAGAGGAAGGGGACGAGGAGTTTGTCCTTAAATAACAAACGTACTGACAAATCTAAATACAACCTTAACCTTCAATTAAGTCATCAATCCTTGATTTTAACACCAAGAAAAGTGAGCCTAACTATACAAAATGGAGACCCAAGATGGAGAACTCTGGGCGGTGCCAAGGAACTCCTTAAGGTGCTTTTAAATATGGAGGCAACACAAATTGACCTCTGTGCAGTCCTCCCCCTTGTCCATCACCATAAATCCCAGAGAGTCCTGCTTGCGTTCCAATCCACAAAAATTCCCACTATCATATTACGAAGGAAAGCATTTTTGTTTCGCTGTGGGATAGCACCAACTAGAGCCTTTATAGACCCTACGCCTAAACCCCTACTGTTGGTGGCAATAACCAAAGAGGGATCAAAATCTGCCAAACCCGATCCATCAGTGGACACCGGAGTGGATGTTCTACCCCAGGAGAAGAGTTATGTGGCCTCCACTCCCCTAGCAAAGAAAAATGACCATCCGGAAAATGGCCTGACACCACCAGAAGAGATCGAACTCATTGCCTCCTTTGCAGATTTACCAGTGGCGGAACAAAAAGAAATTATTAATAGGCTGGAATCGCTTAAAACCCAACTTATTAGGAAGCTTAGCTCCAGAACACCCACGTACAGCGAACATGACATCCTAGAAGAACCAGATCATATGGATCTCGAAATATCTAATGCTAAGTGTATGTCGGTAATGGAGGACAAGATAAAACCCCAAGAAGCAACTACCTGTCCTCCCCTCCAAGCAGAACAACCCTCTGTGCTCTTAATAGATTTACATGACCGTCCCTCGACAAACATACCTGAAGAAAGCAGCTCACAACAGGAAAAATCCCCTTCTACACATTCATCGATGCCAGACCTGGAACCTTCTTATAGTACTGTCCAATCAAGAGAAGAGGTGCCTTTCCCAACCTTCTCAAATAGCCCACTCGCCCAGCTTGATCCCTCATTGCGGAGTATCATGGATTCAACAGCAAGACCAGTGTCGGAACTAATTGAAGATCCAACAGGCCACATAAATCAAGTAGCCCAAAAGACCAATAGCAGGCCACAGAGAGACCAAACTTCTGACGAGATAGCTGGACCACACCGGGTGGCCCACCAAACTCTTTTGGAAAAGGGGTCCTCCCCAGCTCAAGGTCCTACACCTAGTAGATCGAGTGGCCAAGTTCCACAGTCAGATAACCTTGTAAATCCTCCCACTCAGCTTTTACGAGAGGTTTGTCGTCAGAGGAAGATAACTGATTTCTTTATCGGCTCCCCTCTGCCCGTATTAAAGCTGAGCCAACCTTCCGAATGACAGTCAATTGGAGGAACGAGGAAACCCCAGCCTTCAATATTAAGTTGGAACATTGCTGGATGGAAAAGTAAAAAATTAGATCCAGAATTCCAAAAATATATTAATTCCTTTCTTATCATACTATTACAAGAAACTTGGGTGGAGGAGGAAATTGAGCTAAATGGCTTTGAGTTTATATGTCTGCCTGCTAGCCCGTCAACGAATGGTGGCCGCCCTAAAGGTGGCCTTACAATTGGTATCTCCCTTAAACTTCGGGCTAAACTTTCACTAGTGCATGCATTACCGCCTTATGCTATTACCGGACTGATCTCTGGTGGAAACTTTTCTTTATTGGTTACAAATGTCTATTTCCCCCCGGGAGGGTTAGCAGCTGATCTTACTTCTAGATGGGAATCCCTAGAGGATTTTTTACTTTCTTGTTATCTTAAATATCCTAATGTCCCCTCCATTACTGGAGGCGATTTTAACGCTCGGATAGCCTCAAATCGGGAGGCTCTTATAAAGTCCAAATGGTGGGTTGACCCCGGCGCTCAAACTTACGATCTAGTATATACCCCCACTAGAATATCAAAGGATGTAAAAGTCAATAAGGCGGGAGTGTTGCTTTATCAGATGACTTTACGCCTTAATTTAATTATATTAAATGGCAGGTGTCCTCCAGATATACCAGGAGAGTTCACCCACCTGGGGTTAAAATCAAACAGTGTTCTCGACTATGTATTGGTTTCCCGGGATCTATTTTTGAATGTCACCTCTTTTAAAATTGATAATGCTCAATTTAGTGACCACCTTCCCCTGACAACCAAGCTATGTGTTGACTGGCAGTTGCTCGAGCGCTCCCACCCAATCCCGGTGATTGTGGAGTCGTCCACTAAAATAAAGGGGACTAGATGGTCCCCTGCCCTCGCCCATAGATATACGGATTTTATCCGAGAAAAGTTTCTTGGGGATCAGCCGGACATAGGAATAGTCCCGCGTGACCCTATTACCTGTATGAATTCTTTTTCTTGCCTGATAGAAGTTTTAACTCGCTTTTTTACTTCTCCATCCTATGGAGTTAAAAATGATTATTTTAAATTTGGCGCCCCTTGGTTCAACTCCGCTTGTAAACTTGCCAGACTCCATCTACATACAATATATAATGACTATAAACTTTCTGGAGCTCCGGCCTTACCTCCTTCTTATTCCCTGGCTAAAAAAGCGTACAAACAGGCCCAGAAATTGGCCAAACGGGAGTGGCATTTAAATCGCTGGCAGAATATAATTTCTGCCTCAAAATCTCATAACTCCCGGAAATTTTGGTCCTTAATAAAGGGAAGAAACACAAAATATCCCTTAACGGTGATCCCGGCCCCTACATGGGAGCAGTTCCTGAGAAAATATTTCTCAGTGGCAGAAGCTCCGTCCACTCACTGGAGACCTTCTAACCCCCTTCCCGTCTGGCCCAATACCGACCCTGCTGAAATCCTAGAATTGATAGCTGAACTGAAAACTGGTAAGGCCCCTGGGCCAGATTTGGTCCCTGTTGAGGCTATAAAGCTACATTCTGCATGGTGGGCAGGGATTTTAGCTAAAACGTTTGACGCAATAAATGCCACGGGCTTAATACCAGGAACGTGGAAGGAGGCCGTTATAATTCCTATCTACAAAAAAGGCCCTCCCGGCGACCCAGGGAATTACCGGAATATCAGTCTGCTATCGTCCATTGGGAAAATATATGCCCGTTTTTTGCTGGCAAGGTTGATGAAGTGGTCAGTTGAGGCTGACCTGATTGGGCATGAGCAAGCTGGATTTAGATTAAACCGATCCACAACAGACCAGGCAATTATTCTTTATCACTTAGCCCGGAAATACTCAACACCTCGACGGGGCCAACTTTGCGCAGCCTTCATAGATTTGAAAGCTGCGTTTGATAGTATTCCGAGGAAATTACTATGGGATAAACTTGCCGGTTGGGGAATAGAAAGAAGGCTCCTGTGGCTTATCTCCCAACTTCATGCCGGGTCCGTGGCCAGGGTGAGATTATCCCCTGCTGGTGACCTAACTAACCCAGTGCCAGTAAACAAGGGTGTACGCCAGGGTTGTATTTTAGCGCCACTTCTTTTTAACTTATTTATTAGTGATATGAGGAACCCATTAGCCGACTCACAAAAATTTATCCACACCCCTCGTATAGCAGATTATCGTTGTCCTTTACTTCTCTACGCAGATGATGCGGTACTACTCTCTTACTCCAGAGTGGGTTTAAGGAGGGCACTAAAGATTTTTGCGACATACTGCCATTCTAATCATCTGTCTATCAACCACACCAAGTCCAAAGTACTGATATTTTCAAGGAGTCGAAAACTTTATCCATGGAAATTGGAGGGCAAGAAAATTGAACAAGTACATAAATTTAAATATTTAGGAATTTATTTTCAATATAATTTAGGGTGGAAAGCGCACGTTGAATACCTTCAAAACAAGACAAAAGCCCTATCACACTCCCTCCTCCGTTTTTTCTACTCTGAGGGGGCCTTATTCATCCCTGCGGCCTTGAAAGTGTATAGCATCAAAGTGATGGCCACAATGGCCTATGCTGCACCTTTATGGGCTGCCTTTGCTAACCTCTCACCTTTAGAGTCGCTTCAAAGCCAATTCTTACGCCGACTTCTAAAATTACCAACATGCGTAAGTAATGCGGCTATTCGCTTAGAAATGAAGATCCCCTCAGTGGAGTTAGTTCTATGGAGGAGAGTTTTGATCTATTGGATATCCCTATGGCATAAACTCCCGAACCACTATCTCATTCAATGCATGTGGCGGGATGACTTCACAAATTTGTGGTCAGGAAAAATCCATGCCAAATTGCTGTCCTATGAGATCTCGCCCACTGAATTGCTCAAACTGGATCTAAATGTGGCAAAAAGGTGTATAAATCAAAGGCTGGATGATGTGGAGCTATACCAAAATTTCTTAGCTGGTGGTGGAGCCTGCTCGCCGTTAAATTTCGGCATAACCCCAATCTACCGTGCTCCGTCTTACTTAACATCGCTTATGACCGCGTCTCACCGTTATGCCTTCATTAGAGCTAGGTTCAATGTTTTTCCAACAAACGTGCTGAGACATAGATTCACTAAGGGCCAAGTCTCTTCAATGTGTGCTTGTGAAATGAAAACATCGGAATCTCTACATCATGTTATGTTTATCTGCCCTATGTACAGTTCAGCTCGTGCTAGTATACTAAACTCCATAATCCAGCCTATGGCTGATAAACCAGTAGATTTACAGCTTGCCTGGGTTCTTCAAGATGTGGATCCTTATATTACCCTTCAGGTTGCTAAATTCCTAACAGCCGTCCTCTCGTACAAGAGACGGAATGGAATGTTAGCTGATTATTGATATAATAATTTTTTATAATGACATCAGATATTGATTTTAGCGTAGTGCCTAAATTTTTAATCTTAATCTTAATCTTAAATTTTTCTTTTGAATTGTTAATATCTGTTCTTGTGTGCTGTGAGCTGTATTGTATTGCTTATGGCTTGTGCGAGTCCGCTGTTTTATTCGATTTGTTTTGTTGTGTTGTGTTTTATGGTGGGCGTAAAGCCGAATAAACATTTTGAATTTGAATTTGAATTTGCACTTGATTTAACTGGCTTTTCGAGACTGTATTCAAAGGCAGTGTCAGTACAATTTAGCGCGGTAGTCCGGTTTCATATCGTCAGATACCAACTACCAAATCATCAGCACTGAAATCAAATTTCAGAGTCTGATATCCAAATATTGATATTGCGCATTGCAACATGCAGTGAAAAATCTGACATCAAGAATTCTCTGAAGCGAATATTTCGGTGCAAATAGATTTCAGTTCTGTCAGCCTAATCCACCTCCTCTTGGGTCTGTTGTGAGAATGAGTTGAAAAGCATTATAGAAACTATTACAAATACAAAAACCTTTATTTTACCCAGTACCCAGTGCTTTTTTTATATTTAAAAAATGTTTAGGGGTACTCTCATTTTGACTCAAGAAAATCACCATTTTATAGTTCAAATAGGGGAAAATAAATACAGTAAATGGACAAAAGTACAAAGATTCACAAAATGTTTAGGGGTATGCGTACCCCTGCATCCCCTCAGAAAAAAGCACTAATTTTACCCCTTTGAATTGATCCCTCCAGGCTATCAGGGAGGAGCAGCAGAAGTGTGTTTTGCTGACTATCAAAAGAAAGCACTTCATAAAGCACATAGTTAAACTATAGAATTTACTCCCAGAAGATGTAGTGATGTCCACCACTTTGTGTGGCTTTAAAAGAGAACTGGAGAAATTTCCAAATGATAAGGTTATTAATGGATACTAGGCATGAGGGATAGGTCCTCTCTCCACTGTCAGAGGCAGTAAGTCTCTGAATAGCAGTTGCTGTGAATTTGTTCCTGTTGTGTTCAGCTATTGCTTGTGTCCTTCCTATTGTAGGGTTGCCATATTTCATACAGTGGAAATCCGGACGGAAAAGTGGTTGAATTTTGTGGGGGTTGTTTTGGCAAAGTTGTTGAGCTGTTTGTTTGGCCAAAGTTGTCGAGCTTTAGGGCTTTTATTTATTTATTATTATTAAGTTTTATAAACAAGAATAATATTATACAAATAAGTATACCAAGTTTTCTCATGTCATATGTATATCACAAAATAGCATAATAAATGTGGGAAAGTATCTACAATGTATGTTTCATTATTACAGTCGTACCTCTGGATGCGAACGGAATCCGTTCCAGAGCCCCGTTCTCATCCAGAAGTGAACCCAACCCGCATCTGCGTGTGCGCGGGTCGCTATTCACCGCTTCTGCGCATGCGCGTGATGTCATTTTGACCATCTGTGCATGCGCGAGTGGCGAAACCCAAAAGTAGCGTGCTCTGTTACTTCAAAACCCAAAAGTATCTCGCTCTGTTACTCTGCTGCCACAGTGCACAACCCGAAAGTACTTATCCTGAAGCTACTTCAACCCAAGGTATGACTGTAGTCGTCAATGTATGAGTTCTTGGTTTATGAATTGGTTTAAAAAATTAGGAGGAGGAGGAGGTGGGTGGGGTGGGGTCGTGTGGTTATGCTTCTTTATTCTACTTAGTGTGTGTGTCAGTATTACTTGTATGGGTTCTCTTACTATTCGCTTGTTGTATTTCCTTGGTGGTGAGAGGAAAAAATGCAAAAATGGCACTCCTTACATGGGCTGCCATACGTCCAGATTTCCTTGGATATTTATCCAATTTTCGCCCCAACGCTTCTGATGACTGCAGTATTCCGGATACGGCCAGGAAGATCCAAACATCTGGCAACCCTAGAGATCAGGATGCTGTTCTAGTTGAGCCTCTGGCCTGATCCAGTGGTGCTCTAAGGTTCTTCTGCTGCTTGCCATGCCCAGGTGAGGGAATTCACATAATTTCCCCCTCCATATCATTCCATCTCTTTCCAGTCAAGCCATTATGCAATTCCATCATGTTTCTCCACGTTATCCTCACAGCGCCCGATTTCTAATTTCTGTTATCTTCCCCCCCCCACCCAACAATCTTTGTTTACACAGCTCTACAGTACACGGCCATGCATTTCACAAAGGTACCTGCCTTAATAACTTTCTCCAATAAAGAGGTCAATAGGAACAGCGCAGGCGGCCCCATAATTGGATCAGAGCTCTTTGCTTAAAGTGATTAAGCTTTCAAAGTCATGTGCAGACAGCTATGCTCATACATCCCAACCAGGGCTTAAGAACACATCTCTCTCCCAGTCCTGATCCCTAGAATTAGCACTCCGTGACCTGGGATGCAAAACCTACTCATGAAAGAAGCTATCAGCAATCACATGGCTCCGGGAGAATAATAATTAGCGACAGAGCGGCTTTGGCAATGGTAAACAGTTTTGTGGCTAGAGTTTAAACCAAAGTGAAGCAAATATTTATAACTTTATAATTATTTTTGACAGGGCCGTCTTAAGAATATCAGGCACCGTGGTGCAAATATCCCTCTGTTCCACCCCCCACCCCTGTTTCCCAGAGTTGCCAACATTTTTAGGGCACTGCCGGGAGCTTTGCGGAGCTGGAGGAGGCGGGCAGCGACTGGAGGGTGGCACCTCCGGTGGGGAAGAGGCAGAGGCTCCGGGCACGGCACTGCTTCAGCGAGGCGGGCTAGGGCGGCGAGCTGATGCCAGGAGACACCGCGCCCAGCCTCCGCCTCTTCCCTGGCACCTGTGCCGCAGTGGCCACGGCAGACATAGGCTATGGGCGCAGCGTTGCTTCGGCGCGGCATGGCAGAGGCGGGCGAGGGCAGCGAGCTGATGCCAGGAGCCTCTGCTCTTCCCTGGCACCCTCCAGAACCTGGCGCCCTGGCGCCCCACGCCACTTGCCTCTATGGGCAAGATGGCCCTGGTTTTTGAATAATTAGATGCACCCATTAGATGTGGGTTTATAGTGATCTTGTTTGTAAACATATTCCGGACTAGTGAAGGATTTTGCCATTAAATACCAATTTTGGGGAGATGCGGATGAAGCATTCTCTGTTGCATGCAACATTTTCTCTCTTATTTCTCCACTTCTTAATCATTTTTTATTGAAAGTTACAAAATAATCTTGTCTTAAAAAAAAAAAAAATATGCTTTTCAGGTTTATACATTTCACTAATTTTACAATCATTTCAAAACTTGACTTCCTCCCCCCTCTTTCTGCGGTTCCTTAAATTTATTTTTAATATCTTCTGCATATCCAAATTAACTGAATTGCTCATTTATTCATCTAATTTAAATATATACTCTTATATAACTGCAGGTTATTACAATAATCCTGCCAATGTTCTTATCTGTTTACAATTTATCTGTAAATATTCAATAAACCATTTCCATTTTTTAATAAAAAGTTTGTTATCTTGATTTCTTATTCCTCCGGTAAGTTTTGCCATTTCTGCGTATTCCATAAATTTTGATATCCATTCTTCCTTTGCTGGGATTTCTTCTTCTTTCCATTTTTGGGCATGTAACATTCTTGCCGCTGTAGTAGCTTACATGAATAAGTTTCTATACAGTTTAGGTAGTTCTGTCCCTATAATTCCCAAAAGAAAAGCTTCTGAGTTGTTGTTTTTTACAAACATTATTTTAAGCATCCTTTTCAATTCATTTTATATCATTTCCCAGTAAATGAAAGTGGAAACAAAATAATCTGTTTTGGGACTATACAGCTGCAAATATAACCTTTTAAGTGTGTTTTAAGTGCAATATACAGTATGACACTTGATGGCGATGGTGAGCCTTATGGAAAATTCAACGCATTTTTTAAAACGCTTTTTTAAAAAAAAGCATTTCAGAACTTTTTTATATGTGTGTAGATTCCACTTTGGTACAAAACAGCTTCTTCTGCTCCTATGATTGTCCCTGTGCAAATAATAGCTCCACCTAAGCACATAAATGTGCTCACCAGTCAATAAGAAAACTATGAGAGCTTTCTGGAAGGTACTTGGAATCAGCACTTCTTCCTTCTCAGATGTCCTTATATTAACTAAATTCCTGGACATCCTTTATACAGAAAAAGAAGTGGGGTTGAATTCATATATTGCAGTCCGTAGATAGTCTGTCACACAAATAAGGCTGCTCCATAGTGTTTCATTAGTGTGTGTTTTTCCTCGGGGAAACATCCAATTTAACGTCTTTATTTCCATCCATTGGTCTGGCTCCCAATATCCAGTTTTCTGGATTATCTTCCAATTGGGCTGGATCTCCCTGGTTTCTGATACCTGCCTTGACATGACTCCATGTGTCCTTGACTGCACCCTGAGATTTTCCACCATTCCATCATTCAAATGCAGATCTAATCTGATCCTTAATGAAATTGTAAGTGTAAAGGAAAAAAAAAGGGGGGGGGATAACCATTTTGACTAGGCTTTGGAATTATATTTGATTTCTCTTAGATGTTTGAAACATATTACCGGAAAGCAATAAAATACTGCTCACGCTGTAATGCCTTGTTGGCAATGTGCAGAGATGATAGATAACTTTCTTATTAAAGACAAAATCCCATTCCATTCTGGGTACCTTATCCATATTCTAACAAAAATATGCGTAATAACACATTGAAGCTAGACAACCAGCCATTAATTCTAAATGAAAGTGATTAATTATGCCTGTTCTTGTTCCCCTAACAAAGAGAAACATAGCTCAGTTTAGGGTTGTTTTTTACAGCAAAATTTAACAAAGTATATTTTAACATAATCTATAACAGCATAGCCAACAGAGTAATATAGTTGGACCTGGAAGCCATGGTTTTAAAACCCCACAGAACCAGGAACAAGCTTTTGACAAGCCATTTTTCTTCAATTTCATCATCTCATCTGAGGTCACTCCTTATCTCACAGAGGTATCATGAGGAAGAATGAGACAAATATCTACAGTGATTTACAAAAGAAAAATATCTACAGTGATTTACAAAAAAATATTGACTTTTTAAATATATGGAAGCTTAATAATAATAATAATAATAATAATAATAATAATAATAATAATTTATTTATACCCCGCCCATCTGGCTGGGTTTCCCCAGCCACTCTGGGCGGCTTCCAACAAAACACTAAAATATAATGACCTATTAAACATTCAAAGCTTCCCTAAACAGGGCTGCCTTTAGATGTCTTCTAAAAGTTTGGTAGTTATTTTTCTCTTTGACATCTGGTGGGAGGGTGTTCCACAGGGCGGGTGCCATTACCGAGAAGGCCCTCTGCCTGGTTCTCTGTAACTTGGCTTCTTGCAGCAAGGGAACCGCCAGAAGGCCCTCGGCGCTGGACCTCAGTGTCCGGGCAGAATGATGGAGGTGGAGATGCTCCTTCAGGTATACTGGGCCGAGGCCGTTTAGGGCTTTAGATCATGTGTTTTTAGTTTATTGCTAATTTAATGTTTTGAGCGTTTTCATTGTTTTTATTTTTGCTTAATCTTCTTGTAAATTGCTTTGAGGGTTTCTTTGTTTGTTAGCTTGTTTACAACCAAGTGGTATAGAAATTTTGCCAAACAAACAAACAAATAGCCCCCCTCTCTCCCACTTCAGAGATGGACTTACTTGAGATATCTTATCCAATATTCAGTATTCAATCTGTTGCTCTTTTCCATTTTCTAAAGTTCATTGCCCTTCAAATATGTTGCTTTTGCTAAAACATTACGCTTTTTTTTTCCTTATGAGGGAAAAAGTTTTATCCCAACAGGGGGCTGCTTGATGGCTCAGAGCTTGTCTAAAAGCAGCCCGGCGTTGGGTTGTGCTAATGCATGGTTCACAGTTGTGATGAGGGACCCAGGAAAAGAGAGCCTCTTTGTTCCACATTGTAAAGCCCTGTTACTAATGGCCAGAGTTTTATGTCACTGTGCAGCAGCGACTGAAGAAAGGACCCACAGGGAGTTAATACTGTTCTTAGGTCTATTAACTCCCAGCCAGATTCCTCCGTAAGTTTACAGCAAGTCTGTGGAGAATGGCACTATGGAACATAACCCGGATCCTGGCTTCATCTCGCTACTGATTTGAGCTGCGTGCTTATTCTGCTTTCCTAACAAATATTTTGAAAAGCAGTAAATAAATAAAACCTAAATGCTTGGGAACTACAGACCGTAGCAAATGGCACAGCCAATAAATGCAACAAGGTAGTGGAATTTTACTTCATGACACTTTTGAATCGTGTTGGTTCAGAATGTGGGTGTTCTGTGCAAATACTACCCCCCCCAAAAAAAATATCCCTGCCTAGGGATGTTAGGAAGACAGAAGGCTGCCTTGTATTGAGTCAGATCATCCGGACATCTAGCTCAGTATTGTGAGCTAGGGCAGGAGTCAGCTTCACCTGCTGAACGGCAGCCTGAAGGGAGAGAAGACAAAGTGACTCCACCTGCCTTCAATGACACACAGGAGATGGCGCTAATGAGAACCAGCAGCTTCAGCCTTCTTAAGCAGAGCTTCCAGCAGCAGTCAAATGCTGGGAAAAATGCTTGTAATGCTAGCCCTTCCTTGGGGCTTCCTGCTAATCTTGACCTTTGACTCATGATCATTGGATGCCTTGACTCTTGGACTGTCTGACCACATGGATTGCTGTTCACCTGACCCAAGGCTGGACCTGACTCTGCCTCCAGCCTAGTACATCTCAAAGACTCTTCTGGTTGGCTGGCCTCACAATCCACTGATCTCTGCACATGATTGCTCAGCGATGAGACTGTGACATATTGCCCATGTGGCAGAGGGAGATCAATTCCTAACAGAAGAGGAGGGGGAATATTCACCCCCCCCCGCTTCCAGCATTCCCAGAAGCAGGCAGACAGGCAGACACAGAAGCTGCACACTTGAGAGAGGGGCTACCTAGCTATGAGATAGTAGCTAAGCAAGCGGAAGGGAGGGAGCAGTTGGGCGATACATCAATCGAGAGTGGGGAGGGACCCCCTCCCTCCCCCTGAACTCATAGGTCCGAGCGTGTCAGAGAACAAAGAAGACGTGGGGGGGAGGGACTTCCCTTTGGCGTGCTTCTTGCTGTGGAAGTGGTAAGGAGTCAGAGTAGGCAACTGATATCCTTGCAGAGAGTTCCCTGTTTGTGCTTGTAACAGAATGCTGTAATAAAAAGACTATAAATCTACCAAATGCTTGTTAATTCTTATTGGTGAGCCAATGGAAGGTAGAGGGGAACTACCGTACATGACATGTTGTGCTTGCTTGTTGCATACAGAGACCTTAGAAACTCAACCACCTCTGCCTGCTGTCTGAAATGTTACACTCTATAATTCCAGCCTTCAAATCTACCTTTTAATTCTGCACAACGTAAAGAATGGTTGTGACTTAGCTTGGCAGGCGAAGTCACCCCAGGGCCTGAGGATGCTAAGCTGCAAAATGCATTTCAGCGTCTCAGCTCATGGGGGAGGCATGCGCAAACCCAAAGGCTCCCTGCTGGAGCCCACATTAGCTTCCAACCGTCCCTATGCTTGGCTTTGCTTCTGATCCTGTGAGACACTGTGTCAGTGAGGTGGAAATGCTCCAAAATGCTGAAGGATGGTGAAGTTATGAGTCAGTTATGAGACACTTGCTGGTGTGTTTGTTCTTCCTACTTGATTTTCTTCCTTTGTTTCCCCCCACCCCACCCTCAGTTGCTGCCACCTGGATAGATCCAATGATAAGTCTAATGGGCTCTGCATTTATCCAGGGTAAACTCGGCCTTCAAATTGTCATTACGGTCTTTGAATCAGTTGCTCTCTCTCTCTCCATCCCATAGGCTGCTTTAAGATGCACCCGTGTTTTCAAATGTCTCTGTTAAAATCCACAGAATGCAACACAAAGGAGAGAGCAGCGTGCCAGAGCATATAAACCTTGCCAACCTGGTTGTAGCAGCACAATGCTTTTTTTTGCCCCACTGGGTCTGGAGTGCAAGCCTTTGGACTGGGTTGCAAGCAATTCATCCTGGTTGAGCCTTGAATTATGTTCACTGGGAGACTTCACATTTTGCTATTTAGCCTGACTGAAATGGACTGCCAGCTGCCTGCGTTAAAAATGTCCAGCGCTGTCATTGTTTCATATCAGCTTATGACACCTGTTTGTATTTTCTTCCAGAGGGAACCTATTAAAATCCTCTTCATTAACCCACTAGAAAGCTCTGTGCTTCAAACTCTCTGATGCTTGTCTTTTTGGTTTTGCAATTAGAAATGATTGCCACGGGGGGGGGGGGACCCTCTCCCTCATATTTGTCACAGAATAGTTGTAAACTTCTCATTGTGTAGTTGTGTGTAGATTTGCCTAGAATGTCAAGTTGCCCTCTGTAACAGCAGCCTGTAAACAGAAACAATCCTTTGAGGTCTTCCTGGAGTACTTAAAGTCACTTTTGGAGTAATTATCTGAAGGCAATTATCCTTATTACTTTAAGCAAATAAAGCAGAACTTCCACAGAAGCAGGGAAGTTAGAAGGAAGATAAAACAGGCCAAGAATAGAGATGAACGAGTCTATTTCTGGCCTATGTCACTTGTGCATCTTTTTGAACACAGATCAGCAGCATCTGACTGGGTTCCATAGAGCTGCTTGGTTAGCTTTCTGGCAGGTGGTTGCTCAAGAGAAGGAGCAAGGCAGAGGAGAGGTCAGCATGGTGCAAACACTCTGGCAGAGTGAAACGCAAGAAAACTTGGATGCAATTATCTAAGACGCATGTCGAAATAGAAACATAAAAGAACTAAATGATACAGACTTCCAACAGATTTATAGTCGTCAAAAAACCGAGCTGAAGAAGGCGTGTACTCCGAAACAGGGCCCCGTCCTGGTTACCACCACTGAACCGTACATCTGATTCACACTCCGGATACTCCTTTTGGCCCCATTTGATCCTTCATTCTTTATTCTAATTTTATATAATGTGGACTCGTTTTGACTGCTATTGAGACTTGTATAAAACAATTGTTGTGCACTGGTATTTCATGTACCTTTGTACTATATCATTGTATATTTGAAACGACATTATTTCTGCACTTAAACGTTGTATCCAAACTTACCATTACTTTAAAACTATCATACTTATACGTTGTGTTTAAATCTACTACTAGCTTCAAACTGTTATTCTTAGCAGAATACACACGTTTTTCATTTCAACTCTTGAGTAGGAATTATTCCTTATATTGAAACTTTTGGCCAGAGTTCTTGATATATCCTTTTCAGTGTAGTTTCAACAAGAACTCCAATTTCTTTAAGGAGTGCCAGGTTGGCTTAAGGTTACCAGATTTTTTTCAATGAATCCAGGGACACTTTTGATCTATTATAGTATTTTAATATTTTTTTGGAAGCCACCCAGTGTGGCTGGGGAAGCCCTGCCAGATGGGCGGGGTATAAATAATAAAATTGTTGTTGTTGTTGTTGTTAAACTTCAATGGATTCTGTATGGGGACTGATTTGTAAATCTGGGGACTGTCCCCGGGAAAAGGGGGTTGGCTTCATTGCTGTGTTTGCATTGTGGTGATCTCCTCTCCTCCTGTTAAGCAACAGTGACCCCACCTGGTGGCATGCTAACATGGCAGCTCCACCCCACCAGCTGGTTCTGCCACAGATCCATTCTGTTTCCACATCAATTTGCAATATTTGTTTAAAAAGTCTCTGGGCACATATTTTGAACATGGTCTGGGAGTTGTACTCCAGCAACACCTGAAACATCATAGAATTGGAAGGTACCCTGAGGATCATCTGATCCAACCTCCTGCAATGCAGGAATATGCAGCTGTCCCAGGGATCGAATGAGGATCAAACCAGCAACGCTGTTGTTATCAGCACCATGCTCTAACCAGCTGAGCTATCTAGGCTGACAGGCACCACTGTGAATACCCCTGGTCTATACTGGCTGGCAGGAGCAATCCTAGGTTTTATTTGGGGGGCTTTAACAAGATTGACTGGAGATAGAAGCAATTGAGCCTATGGCTTTCTGCCTACAAAGGATATACAGTGGTACCTCGGGTTAAGTACTTAATTTGTTCCAGAGGTCCATTCTTAACCTGAAACTGTTCTTAACCTGAAGCACCACTTTAGCTAATGGGGCCTCCCGCTGCCGCCGCGCCGCCGGAGCACAATTTCTGTTCTCATACTGAAGCAAAGTTCTTAACCTGAAGCACTATTTCTGGGTTAGCGGAGTCTGTAACCTGAAGTGTATGTAACCCGAGGTACCACTGTACTTTACCACATTAATCACAAACATGTGCAGAATGCTTATTTATTTGAAATATTTATATCCTTTCCTATATACTTGTACCTTGGTTTTCAAACAGCTTAGTTCCCGAACATTTTGGCTCCCGAATGCCGCAAACCCAGAAGCGAGTGGTCCGGTTTGCGAACTATTTTTGGAAGTAGAATATCCAGTGGGGCTTCCATGGCTTTCAATTAGCTGCATGAGCTTCCTGCAGCCAATCAGAAGCCGGACTTTGGTTTTCGAATGTTTTGGAAGTCGAACGGACTTCCTGAATGGATTCTGTTCGACCTCCAAGATACGATTGTATAGGGCAGGGGTCAGCAAAGCTTTTCAGCAGGGGGCCGGTCCACTGTTCCTCAGACCTTGTGGGGGGCCGGACTATTTTTTGAAGGGGGGGGGATGAACGAATTCCTATGCCCCACAAATAACCCAGAGATGCATTTTAAATAAAAGGACACATTCTACTCATGTAAAAACACACTAATTCCCAGACCGTCCGTGGGTCAGATTTAGAAGGCGATTGGGCCAGATACAGCCCCTGGGCCTTAGTTTGCCTACCCATGGTATAGGGCTTCTCACAATGTCTTAAAACAACAGCAACAAATACTATAGAAATCCAAAGAAGAACAGAAACGGATCACTATTTTTTAAAGAAAGAAATATTAAACAGAGTTCACTTAAAGCCTTCAACCTAACCAAAAACTACAGACAACAAGCAGCAACTTAGTTAATAACGGGAGGCCAAGAGAAAGTTGCCTTCCCTGGGTAGCCTAGAATGTGTTTCTTTCTGTGTAAGTCAACATTTCATGCTGTCTCGATGGCTATCTTCAATCAACAGGGTTTAATCAGGGCATGGCTGCATTTCATGCTGTCACAAACACAATCCTGGATCAAAGGAAGGAAGCCCGGAGACCAAGGCGATGGTACCAGTTTTCAAAATTGAAGAGAGCTCTCAGTCATATAACACATTCATACATGCTCTATGGGGATAGAGTTGCCAAAGACAGATCCTGTACCTAACTAGATGGTCAAGCTAGGAGCACAGAGGGATGGATGGAGCTGGGTGATGGTGGAAATTTCACCCTGCTCCACGGGGTGTTGCAGAGGTGTTTGAACCTAAAATATCCACATATTTCTTATACTTTGATCTTGCTCTCTTTTGATATGTCACATATAGGTTGACTGACATGTTGATTGCAGACATTCTTTTGTAACGTCTCAGTGTATGACAACAGGTCATTATGATCTTTTGGTCTTGCCAGGGTGCCTCTGGGCAAACAGGCATAGCCGTCCTGGAACGTGTTATTTCTTTCTACGAAGAAGGTTGTTTTGCCGTCTCATTTTCCAAGAAATGTTTCCCTTTAATCTGATTAAATCCATTGATCTAATGCAGCCATCTGCAACTCATCTTTGGCAACCCTGCACAGCCTGCTTTTACTACAAATACTCCCTCTTTTTCTCACATCCATACAGCTTGGAATTGATTACAAGAAAAAACCCAGTAATAAAGCATCCCAAAGATACATGGACACATATTCACAAAATCTTCAGAGGACTCATTTTACCAAACCACATCTAATGTACAACGTGTAATGATCTCAGGCAGGCAAGCAAGCCCTGATAAGAAGTAATGACTCTCCACCAGTTTTATGTTACGTTTATTTACATTAAAAAAAAAAAAACCACATCCAGAGCATGGCTTCTCGCCTGCTCACATTGACGATAGCTGGTCAGTCTGAATCTTCACCCCTTTCACAGCAGGAAGGATGCCAAATTCCCGCCCTTCCCCTCTGAGCTTATCCAGTCTCCTAGAATGGGGACTGAGAGGCTGGTCTTCCCCCTCCCCACTTCCATTTGGCACACTCTCAGTCCTCTGCTTATCTGCTGATTGCCTAGCAACGCTCTGGCTGCCTCCCAACTCTCCCGCTTCTTGAGAGCTAACAGTTCTTCGGGAAGGGGGGTCGACTAGCTTGCTCCATGACAATAACCCTCCACATAGACCCTGTCAACCCTTTCTTGGCTCTGTCAGCTAGCTCTCATCTGCAGAGTCGGTCTCTCTCTCACTTAGCTCAATTTCTCAGTCTGACTCTTCCCCTGTGCTCGGGTGAGCCACGTTCCTGGAATAACGGGTACATGGCAAAACTCTCTCCCCTCCCCCAAAGAAAACAGGGTACAAGGATTGAGATTTGGACCCTGGGTTGTTGCTTTTGTTTGGAAATCAACCACTGGTCCTAGCAAAGACCACAGATTTTCCTATACGTGCAGCTCTGGGTTGACAGGGTCTGTGTGGAGCGTTATTGTCATGGAGCAAGCTAGTCAGTCAATCACATAGTTTCTCATTACTAGAGAAATACAATCTTCACAAACTTGGCTGAGTTTCAGGCCTAAGGAGCACAACAGCTCATGCCCTGTTGGTCCTACTCTGTGAAAGCAATTGCATACCCTCCAACCTTTCTCTGCTGAAAATAGGGACACCCTGTTCAACAACAACAACAACAATAATTTTTACTATTTACAGTGGAACCTTGCTTCTCAAACTTAATTCATTCTGGAAGTCTGTTCGACTCCTGAAACCATTCAAAAACCAAAGCGTGGCTTCCGATTGGCTGCAGGAGCTTCCTGCACTCAAGTGGAAGCTGCGTCAGACATTTGGCTTCTGAAAAACGTTCAAAAACCAGAACACTTACTTCCAGGTTTTCAGTGTCCGGAAGCCGATTTGTTTGTCAATCAAGCTGTTCGAGAACCAAGATACCACTGTATACCCCACCCATCTGACTCACTCTGAGCAGCTGCCAACATACAGTGGTACCTCAGGTTAAGTACTTAATTCGTTCCGGAGGTCCTTTCTTAACCCAAAACTGTTCTTAACCTGAAGCACCACTTTAGCCAATGGGGCCTCCTGCTTCTGTCACGCTGCTGGAGCCCGATTTATGTTCCTATCCTGAAGCAAAGTTCTTAACTGAAGCACTATTTCTGGGTTAGTGGAGTGTGTAACCTGAAGCATATGTAACCTGAAGCGTATGTAACCCGAGGTACCACTGTATATGGAAACATAATAAAACATTAAACATTAAAAACTTCCCTCTACAGGACTGCCTTCAGATGGCTCAGGGGTTGGATAACTCCATATCCTCCAACATTTCTCTGATCAAAACAGGGACATCCTAAAGAAAAGTGGGACATTTTGGTATCAAATCAGAAACTGGGATGGCTTCTGTAAATCTGGGATGTCCCTGGAAAACAGGGACACTTGAAGGGTCTGCAGTTGCCAATACTAAACGTCTCCCCCCCTGCAGCTGTCTATATCTCCTCTCCAAGGTTTCTTGCAAGCAATCTGAGACTGTGCCTGCCTGCAGCCTGCCTTTGCTCCTCCTGTTCCATTGCTCTTTCAGTTCTGGGAGTCAGGAGGATAGGAGAGCTTCTTGAAGCAGGTGGGGAGACATCTCTGCCTTGCACCTCTCTTCTCCCATTCGCATGTTTCAGCTTCTGCCTCTGATTATAGACTTTTCTCTGCCATAGACTGAGCCCTGTTACCCCTTCAGCTTCCAACACTCCTCTTCCCAGTCTTCTCCCTCTTCTCCCTGTGACCACTCATTGTTGTCCCACTACAACTCCCCAGGATCTGAGCCTTCTTCATCCCTTGGTGGTTAACCAGCTGGTTCCTCCCACCACTCCTCCATATCCAACCAATCCGTGACAGTTACACAGAGCACATAACATTGACCAAAAAGCTCTTCAGCAAAATTGGCCATTGCTGACAAACCCTCGTTTATATGGCAAGGTTCTGAGAGAACGGTTTTCTGCATCAGTTTCACTGTAACTTATTGCATCGCAGGCAAAAAAAAACCAAAAAAGTGATCAGAGTAGTGATTAAGAAATGTTACATGTGGAGAAAAGCACAGCATGAAACCTGCAAAACACTCTGTTTTGATTACATGTTTGAGCTGCAATGAAAGATCACGGGAATGTGAAACTAGAGCAGACTGTACAGGAAGCTGTAATTATTGCCTTTTATAAATAACACTCAAAAACATGTTCTTTGGGGCTATTAGAGCAAAAGGTTCATACTTGAGACTAATATTAGGGTGACTGAGGTTGCTCAGTTATTTTAACCATAAGTGGCTTTGTTGTGCAGAAGAACAATGATGTTACAAACAGCAGACTTTGACTTCTTTTTATTGTGCTTTACTAGCTCCCATTCCCCACTGTAATTCAGCCTAACCAATTCTAACTGGGAAGAAAAGCTTGCATATTACTTCCCAGCTTACCTCTCTGTTTCCACCTCCCTGCCCTTCCTCTGTTGTTGCCCCTATATTGTTGCTGATGACAACGTAGTGTGTGCACACTCAGAGGATGACCTCCAAACCATCCTAAATATCTTCACAGACTTACGAAAAGCTTGGCCTATCGTTCAACATCCAAAAACCCCAAAGTGCTGCACCAACGAGCACAAAACAATTCCTCTGCAGCACCACAAATCCAACTCAATGGTGTAACGCTGGAAAATGGTGATCACTTCTCCTACCTGGGCAGTTATCTTTCCACAAGGGCCTACATCGATGCCGAATTCCAGCATCACCTGAGCTCTGAGAGTGTGGCTTTCTCCCAATTGAAGTGCAGGGTGTTTAAAGACCTGGACATTCACAGGGAAACCAAAATGCTTGTTTACAAAGCTATTGTACTACCAACCTTATTGTATGCTTGTGAAACATGGACCACTTATAAACGCCATCTCCAACTCCTCAAAAGATTCCATCAACGGTGTCTCCCCAAAAATTTACACATCACTTGGGAAGACAGGCGAACTAATGCCAGTGTACTGGAAGAAGCAAAGATCACCATTGTTGAAGCAATGATTCTTCAACATCAACTTCGTTGGACTGGTCATGTTGTGCAGATGCCTGATTATCATCTTCTAAAGCAACTACTCTATTCTGAACTTTAAAATGAAAAGCGTAATGCTGGTGGTCAACAAAAGAGGTTTAAAGACTCTCTCAAGGGAAATCTAAAATAATGTAGTATAAACACTGACAACTGGGAAACACTGGCCTGTGAGCACTCCAATTAGAGAACAGACTTTACCAAAGGTGTCATGGGCTTTGAAAACACTCGAACTCAGGACGAAAGGGAGAAACATGCTGAGAGGAAGGCACGATTGGCAAACCCTCACCGTGATCAACTCCAACCCAGAAACCTACATCCCCACTGTGGAAGAATGTGTAGATCCAGAATTGGCCTCCAGAGTCACTTACGGACCCACTGCTAAAACTATGTTTATGGAAGACAATCTTACTCAGCTATGAGTGGTCACCAAAGATTGCATTTTAGGATGATGTGCTTCAAATATGTCTGCATATATAACATGAAGTCAGTGTCATGGACAGGCTAGGTGCACAGGAGTGCTGAGAGGCACCGTCTGGGGAACCCCTAAGGGAAGAAGGCTCAGAGCTGGAGATTAGTGGTAGGATGACAATGAGTGGTCAGAGGGAGAAGAGGGAGAAGACTGGGAGAAGGAGGTGTCATAAGCTGAAGAGGCAACAGGGTTTAGTGATCAGGAAGAGTCTGTGGCAGAGAGCAGTTCAGAACCAGAGGCAGAAGAGGAGGTTGGAGAGGGTCAGGGCCAAGAGACAGAGGTGAAGCAGGTTGCTGAAAAAGCCAGGGGCTCTCTCCCTACTGCTGTGACCAGCTCCCCTCCCCGCTGGTCTCCCAGGACCAGAAGACATATGAAAAGTGTAGAGCAAAGACAGAAAATACATTGGAGTCTCAAATGGCCTGGGAAGGACACAGGGGGAGAGGAGACTTAAGGAGCTGTGGTAAGGCAGGGATCTTCAGTCCTCACAAGTGCCTCATTGGGGCAGGATCTAGTAGGAGAGTTGCTGTGCTCACTAGGCCTGGCCTCCCGACTTGTTTTGTTTCTTTGAATAAAGAGAGTTAACTTCACTGACACCGTGTGAGTTCTTGCTGTCCTGCTGCTGACTTTTCCCCTGACAGGCTGGCAGCATCAACCCCGCTGTGTGGGAATCCTTTACAGATGACCACAGTGCCTGAAGACACACAGTCAGGTTGTGCATCCGTAGCAATGACCAGAGAAGGAATGATTGCTGGGAAGAATGCAGAGGGAAGAAACCACGTGGCGCATCTGCGGCAGCACAACTGGAAGCCTTCATCTGCCCCAACTGCAATAAAACAGGTCTCTCTCATATTGGCCTCTACAGCCACAGCGGGTGCTGTAACCTTCCAATAGTTTGACTTCATCCCCAAAGGCGCACTTCTCCATAGTTTCCCAAGACAGACAGATGCCAACAACAACACCAAATTGCATTTTAGATTTCAGATTGCAATTCCTCCCCACCACTGCTGCATGCCCCCACACTGCACTTAAGTCTGCTCTGGAGGGTTGAAGAACAACACACGCTGGGCAGATCTTGGGGGGAAGGAGAAGAAGGGGAAGCTCCATTGCCCATCCAAAAGTTGTTCCACTTGCCCAATGTCATGGATACAACCCAGTATTAGTTGTAAAAGGTAGAGGTAAAGGACCCCTGACAGTTAAGTCCAGTCACAGACGACTCTGGGGTTGCGGTGCTCATACAGGCCAAGGGAGCCGGCATTTGTCCGCAGACAGTTTTTCTGGGTCATGTGGCCAGCATGACTAAACCACTTCTAGCACAACAGAACACTGAAACCAGAGCAATGCATGGAAACACCATTTACCTTCCCACCAGAGTGGTACCTATTAATCTACTTGCACTTTTTGGCGTGCTTTCAAACTGCTAGGTTGGCAGGAGCTGGGACAAAGAAATGGGAGCTCACCCCATCATGGGGATTTGAACTGCCGACCTTCTGATGAGCAAGTCCAAGAGGCTCAATGGTTTAGACCACAGCGCCACCCACATCCCATTGTATTAGTTTTAGTTCAACTCTAATGTTTCATACTATTATTCTGTTTAGTTTTAGATATTGTTTGGTCATTTGGGGGATTGTTCATTATTCTCCTGGTGTGTAAGCTACCTTGAATATCAGAGAGCTTGGGGTGTAATTATATTTCAGCTGACCATTTTAGCGTCTTGTGAATTGGCCATAAGGAAGTAAAACCCCAGAACAAATGCAGAGATATTTGATTGACTGGTGAAGCGAAGTCAACAGATTCCAAATCCTTTGCACTGGCAAAGATCCATAAATACTCATACCTGCAATATATCGATCATGACAATAACTGGATTATATCTGAATGCTGATCAAACCCTTGCCACAACAGTTGTTATTGTGTTTATGGATAAAGCGCATGATGCATCCAAAAGAAACCCATTTCAGTGTTCTCTATTTGCCTGAACTTATTCCACCCTCGGTACCGAGGACATTTACCCAAACAGTGAAAGAAACCATTGAACCTATAGCAAATTAAGAAAATAGCCCATCAAACAGATGGAGGGGAAGAAAGGCTAATCAAAGAGTAGTTCAAACAAGTGGAAAATGAAGATTTAGGTTACAACTGTTTCCCCGACATCTTTGCATCTCCATTCATTCTTGGATTCCAAATTGCTCTTTATTCAACTTGGGTATGCCTCTTTAGCTAGCAAGATTCTTTTAAATGCCTCCATTTTAATTCACACAGACGATACTCACAGCTAGTGGTGAGACAAAGCTGATTAGCTCATTGGCTCCCTACTGCTATACTCGGTAAGAAATTTCTGATTCTGACATGTAGATATTTGGGATTTAGCAGCGATGGAGTGAGAGAAGGCTCTGAACGGGCTGATGCTTAATTGGTGTCTAGGCCCTGCTTTGAGGATGAACCGGATTTGAAGTTTTGAAGTTAACACAACCTCTGAAAGGGTTTTCCTCTGATTTTGTAGAAGGAAACTGGTGATCTCCCCATACTAATTCTGCGGACAGCCCTTGCTGCCTGTTTTTTCACGCCGTACTCAGTCAAATAAGATGCATGAAATTCATTAGATGGCAGGGAATTACTGTAATAAATTGGACAGCACAACTACTGGAGTGGCATATAGATACATCTGAAACATTGACAAGGCTGTCTGGCATGTTCACTTACTTATTTATATTTGTTACCCGCCTCCTCCCATAGTTTCAGGTCTGGTAATGATATCAGAGATTCAAACATAAAGATGGGGTGTTTAAAGGAAAGGAAACAATGGGAAAGTGCAAATATAAACTCTAAATCTCATTGAACTCACTCTATTGAACTCAAGGAGACTTATCCTACAGTCCTATGCACATGCACCTTAAAACAGGCTCCATTGAACTCAGTGGTGCTTATTTTTGAGCGTACATGGACCACATTGTTAAGCATCCTGCCACACACTTAAGCCCCATTTACTTTAGTGGGTTGGGACTTGTCTGACTTTTGCCTGGCGTTTCTCCAGAGTGTAAGATCCAAAGGTCTTTGAGGCTCATGTGTGTACCTGGAGCTTTATAGGAGCAAGAACACACCCACCCAATTGCGGTTGCAATTTGCACAGCTTCCCAAACGGAAGAGAATTGGGTGATTTCTGTTGGCGTGTAGAAGCTCATGGGTCTTCAGAGTTTCAGCAAGCACTACAGAGCTCTCCTGAGGCAAAAATACAAGAGATGAAAGGTTAAGAAGACATACCAATGAAAGAAAGGTTCAACAAGTAGTAGATAAAGCTAGGAGACTGGTATTGAGGACCTTCCCTGCAATTTAGTTTTTTTTCCCCCATTTCATGCTAGTGAATTTTATTTTTCTAGATTGCTAAGTCTTTTTGACTCAAAAGTTGCTTTGGCAATGCCAAGAATGGACCAGCTGGAGCTAAGAACTTTTAAAGGCATATTGACCGCCCATGACATTTTGATGAGGTTCTTTACTCCTTGGGCTCCACCGGAACATTGTTATATTCAGTTGCATACCAGCAAATTCAGGTTATGCCATCAAAGTTGGTTGGGAGATCTTCTGAGGCAAACCCACTCCCCCCCCCCAAAAAAAAAATCAAACTGTTTTGTGCTAAGGAAAGTGATGAGAAAATGCCCCAAGAGTGTGAGGTTATGGCTGATGATGCAACATCTTCTAACCTTCCTGAAAACAAATAAGAATGAATGGCAGATAAATAGCTGACATTGTCTAAGAAATGAATCAGAGTGAAGGCTCAACAAAGTGGGAGCACACTTTGTCCCTTGTTTTTGGAATACAGTAGTTAGCAATAAAATAAAATAAAATAAAAACTTGCATATTTCAAATTTCATTGTGCTGTAGACCCAACAGAGATTCGAGCAATTAAAACGTTTGCTTCAAGACATATTAGTTCCATTGTAGCTACTGGTGGTCGTGGAGCTGATTAAGTTCAACGATGCCCCTGCGGCTGAACTCCATTAACAATCCACTCATCATGTCTTGAGCAATTGTTCGTACCATTTACATTAATAGCAACCTCAAGGGCCATTTTTGCTAATAGGATTTGTTTGTTGCTATTAAAAAAAACAAAAAAACACAACACATACAACACCCCCCCCCCCAAAAAAGAGCAATGGATGTAATCAACTTGGTGTCATTTGCAATCCTTCAGCAGAATGGGAAGGAAATTATTGGTTTCTGACCCCTCTGCAGCCCGTCATCCTCCTAGCTTTTGGAGGTAATCTGTGGAGAATATTTGGGAGGGGCTGTAGGGTGGTGGTGGCTGTGGGCGGTTTGCCAAAAATTGTCCCATCTCTACTCCACTGATGGACACTTTCCATTAGTGGCACTCAGGTCCAGCTCTGAGAGCCTTCTGGAGGTTACTCATTGTGAGTAGTGAGGTTACAGGAAACCAGGGAGAGGACCTTCTCAGTAGTCGTACCCGCCCTGTGGAATGCTCTATCACCAAACGCCAAGGAAATAAACAACTATCTGACCTTTAGAAGACATCTGGAGGCAGACCTGTTTAGAGATGTTTCTAATGTTTGATGTTTTTGTTGTTTAGACATTTAGTCGTGTCTGACTCTTCGTGACTCCATGGACCAGAGCATGCCAGGCACTCCTGTCTTCCACTGCCTCCCGCAGTTTGGTCAAACTCATGTTGGTAGCTTCGAGAACACTGTCCAACCATCTCATTCTTTGTCGTCCCCTTCTCCTTGTGCCCTCAATCTTTCCCAACATCAGGGTCTTTTCCAGGGAGTCTTCTCTTCTCATGAGGTGGCCAAAGTATTGGAGCCTCAGCTTCAGGATCTGTCCTTCCAGTGAGCACTCAGGGCTAATTTCCTTCAGAATGGATAGGTTTGATCTTCTTGCAGTCCATGGGACTCTCAAGAGTCTCCTCCGGCACCATAATTCAAAAGCATCAATTCTTCAGTGATCAGCCTTCTTTATGGTCCAGCTCTCACTTCCATACATCACTACTGGGAAAACCATAGCTTTTTAATACGGGCCTTTATTGGCAAGGGAATGTCTCTGCTTTTTAAGATGCTGTCTTAAAAAACCTTTGTCATTGCTTTTCTCCCAAGAAGCAGGGGTCTTTTAATTTTGTGACTGCTGTCACCATCTGCAGTGATCATGGAACCCAAGAAAGCAAAATCTCTCACTGCCTCCATTTCTTCCCCTTCTATTTGCCACGAGGTGATGGGACCAGTGGCCATGATCTTTATGGTGTTTTAAATATTCTGCTGGGAGCTGCCCAGAGTGGCTGTGGCAACCCTGTCAGAGGGGCAGCATGACGGTGATAATCCACAAAGTCCTGAGTAAGAGCCATTAAGGGTGTTTTTGCACTTTTTAAAAATATGAAAATAGCATCCACTTTGGGGCTGATAATCACGAATGGGATTCCTTCCTTTAGAGGAGGATTTTCCTCAGTACTGAAGCAGGAAAGGGAAGAGATTCTGAGAATGACCAGGCTCCTCCCGACAGATACCCTATGCATTAGATTTTAACTATAGATGTAATAAATTAAATGTACTGCTTACATCATAAGAGGATGCCCCCTGCCTGAAACCCTGGAGTGTTGCTGGCAGCCAGTGTCAGCAATACTGAGCTTGATACACCAATAGTTTGACATGGCATTAGGAAACTTACTAGGTTCCTATAAGGAAATGACAGGAGAGAAAACACAAGAGAAAATCTTGTAAAGGTATTTTCATTATATTTTTTTGTTCATTGTTGGACATAACATTTTTGTACACATTGGAGGAGTTTTACTTCAATGTTTGTTCAGATCTGGGCAGATCAGATTCATGGAAGTCTCTTTGGAATGCAGGACTCATGAAGCCCTTATATATTTGACCTACCTGGACCCAGCTTCCAGGACACAGCATAGAAAGTATAAGACCTCCCCTTGCCTTGAGAGAGAAATATGGGTCCCTTTGCGATGTATGGAATGCCTCTCCCAATGTACTGTGATGTTTGCTGGGATTACAAACTCCGATGTTGCAGGTTAAGCAATCTTTAGGTTTCTTTTTCTACAAAGTACCATTTGGTGTGGGACGCGGGTGGTGCCGTGGTCTAAACCACTGAGCCTAGGGCTTGCCGATCGGAAGGTCAGCGGTTCCAATCCCCGTGACGGGGTGAGCTCCCGTTGCTCGGTCCCTGCTCCTGCCAACCTAGCAGTTCGAAAGCACGTCAAAGTGCAAGTAGATAAATAGGTACCGCTCTGGCAGGAAGGTAAACGGCATTTCCATGCGCTGCTCTTGTTTTGCCAGAAGCAGCTTAGTCATGCTGGCCACATGACCCGGAAAAACTGTCTGCAGACAAACGTCGGCTCCCTTAGCCAGTAAAGTGAGATGAGCACCGCAACCCCAGAGTCATTTGTGACTGGACTTAACTGTCAGGGGTCCTTTACCTTTACCATTTGGTGTGGACCATATTAAGGACCCACAGTCCAGAGATTGGTGGATATGCTGGTGACCTCACTCATTCCTGGAAGCAGGACTCAGCCTTCCTTCTCCATCTTCTGACATCACCAAGTTTGGAATTGAGGGACCCCCCACCTCAATAAGGGCTGAAACCTTCACTGAGATGAGCTTCAGTTAGCTCAGGTACAACTTCACACAGACCCTGAACAGGTCCCCTTCTATGATCTCCCCACCACGAAGAATAAATCTTATTTGTAAGCCATTTCTTCACACTCCAACAAGAGGAGCTGAATGATTTAACGTATTGTCAAGAGATGGCTTGTGATCATCAATTACTTAGCAGACTGGATCAAAGTACAGATTGCTTGGATCAGTCAATTACAGCCCAAATAGAATAAAGGCATCTCATTGTAATCAGGCCTTATGCAATTCAGCATGGATATTAAGGGAAATAAAGAACAGTCATAAATACATTGACCCACTTATCTCTTTATCTTTCTGCTTACTAAACATGAGCATTAAGTTCAAGCAAACCGATTTGAAAAGCAGAACTGAGATAATTAGCTATACTGAATTACCAGAATATCCAAATTGGATTTCACTTCAAGGTTTAGTTGAAACTTATCTTAGCTTGAAGCTGATTCTGATGGGGATAATGAATGTATAGAAATAGGATGAAAAGAATATTTTGTCATTGCAAACCAGAGTTAAAAAGATATAGTTAAGGGACATTGTTACCACCCACTGACTACTTTGAACTCTTTGCATTGGCAATGAGCCTTATTTTACTTTTCATGGATAACCAGAACTGGGCTTTGACACAATTCAGCAGGACCTAGTATTTATTTATCTGTCTATGGTATTCTTACCCACTTTCACCCTATGACTGAAGACTGGTTACAAAGCTAAAATACAATCACAAATATAATGGATAACCAACAAACCGTAAAATGCTGAAAGCATACAATGGGTATAGCTAACCATACCATTTATACAGAAGGGAACTAAAAGAACAACAACATACTTCCACTTTCAAAGGCCAGGGCAAGCATGTTGTCATGGGAGTCCTGACACGTAGCACAGTTCGGCGCAGCTCAGAAAACAGACAAGGCCACTCCAGCTAAATTGCAGTTAGTAGTGTTATTAGAGAATCAGAACAGGAAACATATGGAGACTGTCTTGTACTACCCACTTCACTTCTGCCGCATTTGCCAGAGTGAAACATCTTGCTTAGTGCAGACTTCCCTACTTTGCAAATGCAAACTTTTACCTAAGATTTTTCAAACTTCAATGCATATAAATATTACATTTTATACATATTAAACTTATATCCCCTCTTTGTCAGGCCCCTCACTCTGTCTATTGTGAATCCCAAGGGACCCGCTCTGTCTCTGTCTCTTTCTCTGCTTTGTTATGTGATTAAACACTGGGTTCTGGGAGAGAGAGGAAGGCCTGTGGTGAAGCTGCTAAGTCTGACTCCTGTCTTTGCTCTTTGCTGTGGCACCTGTGTATTTCCTCCTCTTCATCATCCTTCAAGCTCCCAGCCTTTAGTACCTCTCAGCTGTTCCTCTCTTCTAGGGTGTGTCCTGTTTCCCACCACCAGGGGGGCTTTTGGTCAAAACGAGAGCAAGAGCATCAAGTCATACTAAGGACAATCCTAGCTGTGATCCAAAATCACCGTTCAAACAGACTAACACCAACTGGCTCCTTCAGATGGAAGATGAATGACACCTTATTTAGAGATGAAGAATTTCTTAAGAAGGCCCAAAAAACTCTAAGAGACTACTTCGAGATAAATCTCAGTTCCAACGTGGAGAAAAGAGTAATCTGGGACGCAAGTAAAGCTGTTATGAGAGGGTTCCTAATACAACAGAATGCGATAAAGAAAAAAACTCAAAATGAAAAGAAGGATAAAATTATGAATAAAATGAATGAATGTGAAAAAAGACTGCGAGTAAATCCCAAATCTCAAGAGATTTTGAGAGAGTTAAAGTTACATCAAGTACAATATATGAAAATAATGAATCAGGAAATAGAGTGGAAGATTAAACAAATGAGACAAAAGACTTTTGAATCGGCTAATAAATGTAGTAAATTGTTGGCATGGCAAATTAAAAAGAGACAAAAATTAAATACGATTACGAATCTAGAAGTGGAAGGAAGGAATATACAGAACCCTGCAGAGATTAGAAGTTGTTTCCAGAAGTATTTTAAAAGACTATATACCCAAGGGCCAGTGAAAGAAACAGATTTAGACCAATTTTTGAAAACAAATGGATTACAAAAAATATCTCAAGAAAAGAGACTAATTTTGAACGACAGAATAACTGAACAGGAAATAGAAGGTGCCATTCAAAATATGCAACTGGGTAAATCTCCAGGACCAGACGGCTTGACCTCTAGATACTATAGATCTTTAAAAGAATGGTTAATTCAACCATTGAAAGAGGTCTGTAACGAAATTATGGAGGGGAAGAGGGCACCAGAGTCGTGGAAAGAAGCGTATATTACACTTGTACCAAAAACAGAGACTGAAAAGACACAACTTAAGAACTACCGCCCTATATCATTACTTAATGTGGATTATAAAATTTTTGCAGATATTTTGGCGAAGAGATTTAAGAAAGTGCTGCTGGAAGAGATTCATAAAGACCAAGCGGGCTTTCTCCCAGGAAGACATTTGTCTGATAATTTGAGGAATATAATCGATATCCTGGAAAAACTAGAAGTGAATATTAACACTAAAGCAGTGTTGATATTTGTAGACGCGGAGAAAGCCTTTGACAATATTTCTTGGAATTTTATGAAGAAGAATCTTCAGGGTATGGGGGTAGGCCAAGGTTTTGAGAATGGTATAAGTGCAATTTATTCAGAACAAAAGGCTAAACTAATTGTAAATAATGTTGTTACGGAAGAACTTAAAATTGAAAAAGGGACACGACAAGGTTGCCCAATTTCCCCACTTCTTTTTATTTCGGTCCTGGAGGTTTTGCTGAATATGATCAGAAGGGACCAGATGGTTAAAGGTATACAGGTCAGAATTAAACATTATAAATTGAGAGCATTTGCAGATGACTTAGTATTGACGTTACAGGAGCCAGAATCTAGTACAAAAAGGGTTTTAGAACTGATTCAAGAATTTGGTCAAGTGGCAGGATTTAAATTGAACAAATCCAAAACCAAGGTTTTAGAGAAAAATTTAACACCGTTTGAAAGAGAGAGGTTTCAGAATGAGACAGGTTTAACAGTGGTCAAGAAAGTTAAATACCTGGGGATTAACATGACAGCAAAAAATGGGAATTTATTTAAAGATAATTATGAAAAATGTTGGTCAGAAGTGAAAAAAGATTTAGAAATTTGGTCAAATTTGAAGCTTTCACTGCTAGGCCGTATTGCTGCGATAAAGATGAATGTATTGCCTAGAATGTTGTTCTTGTTTCAAACTTTGCAGATTGTGGACAAAATGGATTGTTTCAAGAGGTGGCAGAAAGATATCTCTAAATTTGTCTGGCAGGGCAAGAAGCCTAGAATAAAATTTAAAATACTAACAGATGCAAAGGAAAGAGGTGGATTTGCCCTGCCAGACCTTAAACTTTATTATGAATCAGCAGCCTTTTGCTGGTTGAAAGAATGGCTACTTCTTGAAAACACTGACATTTTGGACTTGGAAGGTTTTAATAATGTATTTGGATGGCATGCATATCTATGGTATGATAAGGTCAAAGCACATAAAGCATTTAAAAACCACATTGTCAGGAAAGCGCTATTCAATGTTTGGTTAAGATATAAGGATTTGTTAGAAAATAAAACCCCAAGGTGGCTGTCACCAATGGAAGCGAAAGCCTTGAAAAAGGTCAATATGGAGGTCAAATGGCCGAAATATTGGGAAATTCTGGAACAAGACGGAGATAGACTGAAATTGCAGAGTTTTGAAAAACTAAAAAACAAAGTGCGAGACTGGCTTCATTATTATCAGATAATGGAGGCATTTAAATTGGACAGGAAAATTGGCTTCCAGGTGGAAAAATCCAAATTAGAAACAGAATTGTTAGAACCCAAAACTAAGAATTTGTCAAGAATGTATAACTTGCTGCTGAAATGGAATACTCAAGATGAAACGGTAAAATCGGCTATGATTAAATGGGCACAGGACGTTGGACATAACATTATGTTTGCTGACTGGGAACAGTTATGGACCACAGGTATGAAATTTACGGCATGTAATGCCTTAAGAGAGAATATTATGAAAATGATATACAGGTGGTACATAACCCCAGTCAAGCTTGCGAAAATCTATCACTTGCCTGATAACAAATGTTGGAAATGTAAAGAAACTGAAGGTACATTTTTTCACCTTTGGTGGACGTGCCCAAAGATTAAGGCTTTCTGGGAAAAGATATATAATGAATTAAAAAAGGTATTTAAGTATACCTTTCCTAAGAAACCAGAGGCCTTTCTCCTGGGCATAGTGGGCCAAATGGTGTTAAAAAAGGATAGAACTTTCTTTATGTATGCAACAACAGCAGCAAGAATACTCATCGCAAAGTATTGGAAGACACAAGAACTTCCCACGCTGGAGGAATGGCAGATGAAACTTATGGACTATATGGAATTGGCGGAAATGACTGGCAGAATCCGTGACCAGGGAGAAGAGTCGATGGAGGAAGACTGGAAGAAATTCAAAGACTATCTTCAGAAACACTGCAAAATTAAGGAATGTTAGAGTGATGTTGGATTGAAAATAAGTGGTTTCCAGCTGTACAGGTTAAAGTTAAGGATAGATTAAGATTAAAGATCAAGATTAAAGATGTTTAAAGAAATGGAAATTTGATAATAAAAGGGAAAAATTTAAAGGTATATGACATTAAGAACAAGGATTAGGTTTAAAAAAAAGTTGAAGTTATATATTTTAACATTTTATTAAATTAAAGATTGGGTTTAAAAAAGTGGAAAAGAAACTGCTGGACAAATAATGTAGATTGGAATACAAAAGAGGGAGGTATGAGGAAGTCCAGAAAATAAGTAATTTAAAATTGGGAATGGAAAAGAGAGTTTGTTTTTAATTGTTATGTTTTGTGTTTTTATTGTTAAATTTTGTATTATTTTTTTTTGTGTGTGTTGTTTTTCTTTTTTCTTTGTTTAAAACTTTAATAAAAAATTATTTAAAAAAAACAAAACAAAATCACCGTTCAAACAGAGTCCTGGAGAAGATTCATTTAATTCACTGCCAATAGCAGGTCCAAGCAAAGCTCCAAGAAGGAAAGTTTGTCAACAATATGTATATACATTGCAATAAGATGCAATGTATATCTTACCAAGTGGCTGAATTGATTGCTCAACAGACAAAACCACATACGGTAGTTGAAAAATTGATTAAGCCTGCCTGTGGCTTGATTGCGAAGAATTTGTTTGGTGTTGATACTGAGTGACAAGTTATGGAAATTCCTTTGTCTCGTGATTCAATGTGCAGAAGAATGGTTGATACAGTATGTCAGCTAATATTGAGAAGCATTTTTCCAAAACTATGGAGAATTCTAAATTTGCCATTCAACATTGGTGGAAAAGCACAGTTGCTTGCCTATATCAGATGAAATAATTATAGAGTTCCTACTTCGCAACGAACTAGTAAAACATACCAGAGGACAAGTTATTTTCCAAACCTTGTATTTGTGAAAAAATGAGATTCCATAGGTTCTTGTACTGAAATTTGTACGGATGGAGTGTCATGTATGACAGGGAACAGAAGAGGCTTGGTGGTACACATGAAACATAAAAATCCAGATGTAATATCAGCTCACTGCTTTTTTACACAGAAAGGCATTAATCACAAAAACCCTTGTAGCTGATTTGAAGATGCTTCTAGATCAGACTCTGTGCATTGTGAATTTCATCAAAGCAAAGCCCCTAAAATCTGCAAAGACATGGAATCTAAACATCAGTGCATAATTCTGCACCCTGAAATTTGCTGGCCGTCACACAGAAAAGTTTTAAATCAGGTGTTGAAATTGAAAAACGAATTAAGAGGGTTTTTGGAACAAGAAGGTTTCACATGTAAGAGGCTCATTTATAATTTTGGGAATGATTCATGTTCTTATTCAGCTGCATAGTTTTATACTTTCTGAATGTCCCAGAGTCATATTGTAAAGTAGTTGTGTTCTATGTTCTAAATCAGGCATAGGCAACCTTGGCCCTCCAGATGTTTTGGGACTACAACTCCCATGATCCCTAGCTAACAGGACCAGTGGTCAGGGATGATAGGAATTGTAGTCTCAAAACATCTGGAGGGCTGAGGTTGCCTATGCCTGTTCTCAATCAAGCACTACTAGAAGTTGTTTCTTTTGGTTTTCCAATGTATTTGGTATGGCGCAAGCAAATTTTTATTCTGAACGTGTGGCCCAGAAATTGTTTTTGAGAGCCATTGGCTTAGAGTATCTGAGAAACATGGTTTGGGAAGCCTTTGAAAATAATTGGGCATATTTCCTGGATTATTAGTTTTCTTCACTGGGTGCATTTCCCAAAATTACCGCAGTAACATACATATGAAAAAGCTAGGAAATAATCCATACTCATGCCTAAATTTACATGGGCATCTATGTTGTGTATTTTTTTCCCATTATGGAAAATCCCCAGAGGCTGGCTCTTCAGTGCCATCTCCTGTGGTGAAACTTCCTTCTCCGTTTTCATCCCTGTGGTCAGATCAATATCTAAGTATGTCAGGTTTTTTTCTTTTCATATTGTTGTTGTTGTGAATAAATCACAATGGAGCAGAGCTTCCACACAGGGAAATGAGATGATTGTGTACATTTGTCCAAATATGAAAAAGAAAAAAAAAACTAACTAATGAATTTCCTGCTTTATTATTTTTACCAGCATAGTGACTGCAAAGAGAAGACTCCAAGGAGAGGCATGGAATATGAGAAGTACTCAATAAGAATAAATAGGAGATGTGTATGTAAAGGTGTTGAAAGGTATATCAAGACAATATATTAATAATATAGGTTTATGGGGCTGGTTATCAGCCTTTAATGGAATCCATCTGGACTTTTTGGCTATAATTGCATATCTTACCATTATTAAGTATGTTTCAGAAAAGCAGGTATCTTACAGAATCGGACTAATTTGCACAACCTTTATAATAATAGCAAACTTAGGCACTGCGTTAGGAGGGCTATGTTGCAAAAATCGGGTGAGTGAGAAACAAGAGGGAGGCCTCAACATACTTGGAGAAATCTCAAGCTTTGCAGAAAAAGAAATATTTAGGGGGGAAATCTAGGAAAACCTTCCAATGAGACCGAACATGTTTAGTGGCCACAGAACACCGAGTGTCTATCAGAGCAGGGCTGGGGAACCAGCAACCCATAAATAGGAACTGACCTGGCAAGCCTTTCTGGACACTGTACCAGACCCCTTTCTTGGCAATGGAACTAGGAGAAGCATTGGCAACAGAGAAGCACACCAAAACCAACCAACTGCTCCATGTTCCCTCCTCCACCAGTGTTTCTTAGCTTTCCCTGCCTTTATGGTAGTGCAGCAATGCTGGTGACAACAGAACACATGAACACACACACACACACACACACACACAGCCCTATGAGAGCCACCTCTTTTATAGGGAGCCATTAGTGCTTGGTGACTTCTGTGCAATCTTCTTTGGAAATGGGAGGAGTCTTCTGGATCACTCATTACCAGTGCTTGGAAAACATCGGAAACACTGATCTAACTTCTGAAAGTGCTCAGTGGTCATTGGCGGACAATCTGCCCTACACATCTTCCTCTTCACCTGATCCCATTGCTGTGTGGGGCTGGCACAGCAGTTGCGTCAGGGGCTGTTTTTGGAAGTGGGAGGTGAGCTAATGCTTCAGGACAAGTAAAAGGAGAAGGAGGAAAACAGGGTATGTGATTTTTATCCCCACCATACTGCCGGCCATGAAAATCCCCATCAGTTTGAACAGTGGGGGGAGGGGCACTAAATAGCATGTGATAACATGTGTATGTATGTAAAGTATGTGTGATTCATAGAATGTTAGAGTCGTCTAGTCCAATCCTCTGCAGTGCAGTAATAATAATAATAATAATAATAATAATAATAATAATAATAATTTATTTATACCCCACCCATCTGGCTGGGTTTCCCCAGCCACTCTGGGCGGCTTCCACAAAGACCAAAAACACACTACGATGTAACACATTAGAAACTTCCCTGAACAGGGCTGCCTTAAGATGTCTTCTGAATGTCAGGTAGTTGTTTATCTCTTTGACATCTGATGGAAGGGTGTTCCACAGGGCGGGCGCCACTACCGAGAAGGCCCTCTGCCTGGTTCCCTGTACCTTTGCTTCTTGCAATGAGGGAACCGCCAGAAGGCCCTTGGCGCTGGACCTCAGCATCTGGGCAGAACGATAGGGGTGGAGACGCTCCTTCAGGTATACTGGGCCGAGGCCGTTTAGGGCTTTAAAGGTCAACACCAACACTTTGAATTGTGCTCAGAAACATGCTGGGAGCCAATGTAGGTCTTTCAAGACTGGTGTTATGTGGTCTCGGCGGCCGCCCCCAGTCACCAGTCTAGTTGCCGCATTCTGGATTAGTTGTAGTTTCCGGGTCACCTTCAAAGGTAGCCCCACGTAGAGCGCATTGCAGTAGTCCAAGCAGGAGATAACTAGAGCATGCACCACTCTGGCGAGACAGTCTGCGGACAAATAGGGTCTCAGCCTGCGTACCATGTGGAGTTGGTAGACAGCTGCCCTGGATACAGAATTAACCTGTGCCTCCATGGACAGCTGTGAGTCCAAAATGACTCCCAGGCTGTGCACCTGGTCCTTCAGGGGCACAGTTACCCCATTCAGGACCAGGGAGTCTTCCACACCAGCCCGCCCCCTGTCCCCCAAGAACAGTACTCTTTTGCCCAACATAGAGTTTGAACCCACAACCCTGAAATTAGGAGATTACGATGAAGATTGTGTGTGAGAGAGAAAATGAAAAGTGGAAGTGAGGTGGAATAGAGCATCCTGGAAAAATGCCTTTCTGGCTGCCTAGAACAGGAGCGCTTTACACAGCAACAGCCTCATCCCCCACACCCCATTGTCCTTTTCTAACCTCTGAGTCTGTTAGTGTATAACAAGGCCTCCATGATTGATTCAATTCATGCACACCACTCTCCAGGATAGTTGCTAGCAACTTCCAGTATGTTTGGGTAAACGAAGTCCTGATATGCAAGCCCATTTATTTCAGTTTTCTTTTCAGAGTTAATTAGGAAGCATTAAGTATGGAGGAGGGCAGGGGGTAAAGAATTTTCAGAGACATATGCCAAGCAGTTTCTGCAGCAAGTCTAATTAGAATTACCTTTCTCAGACATGCAAAGAAGCCATCACCAGAAGGTCATTAGGAAGAGGAATGCAAAAACCATTTAGGATTCATTTGGGTCCTGAAAAAACACCCCTAAGAATGTATTGTGTTTGTGTGCTTTTCTCTCCCGCTTTCATAACATAAGAATAAAGATTGATTTCCTAATTTACTTCTCAGGTGAAAGCAAAGCCTGCCTTTGCTGTTTAAATGTGTGTGTTTTTCCTAATGGTTTTTACAAACATTCCACTAAAAATGATATGACTCACCAGCTTTTTCCTCCACACAAATTTTCAGCTCTTAGCTCCTGCTCTGCTTCTCCCTGGGGTTCATACAGTCAGCTGCAATCTCTGCAAATCACCTTGTGGTCCTATAGATCTCTATTCAGGGACTTCCGGGTTGGCGCCATCGCCGAATGGCGGACTCCCTCCGAGCTCCGGAGGGAGCCTGCTCGGCAGGGGCTGGGTCCCACCGCACCGGCGATGCGGGGACCCTTAAAAACCACGGCCACGAGGGTCGTGGACATGGAGACTCGGCTGGCACCGCTAGCGCCCTCCCGACTCGTGAAGGAGCCTTTTTAAAGGCTAAAGATCGGGTGCCGGGGAGAAGCGTGGTGCTTTGAGTCCTCTGCTATCCCTGCCGAGCGCAGCCGCATGCCATCCGGCGGAGAGCGCTGACTTCTTCTATTGAAAATTCGGACTTTTAGACAACAACCCGTGAGTAATTTGGAAACTGGGTTTAAAAGGAGGAAAAAAAGAATTTCTTTTTGAATTGGATACGAGCGGGGGGGGATCCAAAAAGGAAGTCAGTCCCCCCCCCTATTGTAAACCTTTCAAGACAAGGACGGGGCAACCAAGGTCCAAAAAGATTTGTATTGCTGATAAAAACTAAGAATTCCACGATGGGGAATTATAAGAACTGTGCTGGAGGATGAACTGAGGGAGAAGAAATGTAACCCCCCCCCCCCTGGGAACCGGGGTGATTGAAGAGAGAGCCTGGTGAAAAGAGTCGGAGATTTTGACAGCTGTCAAAGTTGCTGTCAAAGTCGGAAAGCAGAGAGGATTTTATTATAAGAACTTTGCTGGCTAAATTTGTTACAAGTTGCTACAACTTGTTAAAACTTGGATACAAAATGGCGAAAACATGGATAACAATCGGACTTTTGGACTAGAGAAGACAAAGTTATAACAATCCCCCTAGAGGAGTTTCGGGACATTACAAAGATGGTCGTAAGTGAAAAAAACACCATTGGAATTTTACAGGACTGGTTATCTTCTGGGAAAGCTGCGAAACGGAAATAATATTTTGTCTACAGGGTGTTCAGCTAAAGGAGACAATAGAATTTTCTATTGAAGAAAGGAAGGGACTGAACGCAAGTTTTTGTTCCTGAATAATAATAACTCCTGCAGACTTACTAAGCTTCTGAATTAGAACGTTTCAGCAGCGGAACAAGAGGAAACTGGACTACAATTTGGAAAGAACAATGGGGGGAGCTTTATTAAAGATCTGAAGTTAAGTGTTCTAAAAATGATTATGAAAGGGAAAAAAAAAAAGAAAAAACCAGCAAGGAGTTGGGGGAAATAGGTGATTTATGGATTGTAAGAATCCCAGGCGGATAACATGGTTTGGTGGTCAGGGGGAAATTAAACCGGGGACAGGGGGGGAGAACTAAAATCCAAAGGCTTGTTAACTTCTTTTTTTTGAACTGGCTTTGTCTCATCTATTATACTCTTTATTTCTTATTTCTGATACTTTTATTATGTGGGGTGTTTTTATTATTAAAAAAAAGGGAAATTGTGGAATGAAAATGGGGTGGGCCCTGGGAAAGAAATTTTTTGTGTTTTATTAAGGGTATTGATGTGGAGTGTAGAAATTTTAAATTCGAATAATGGTTTAAACAAATTAAGTTTTTAATTAGAACTGAGAGCTTGTGGAGCCAACAATATGAAAAAGGAATATGGTAGGGGTGGGGGAAGGGGGGAGTCCCAGAAAGTGGATATATGAAAATAAGGCTATGAACGTATTTTAATTCTTGCTTTCTGTATTTTCTTCTTTTTTGAAAATCTTAATAAATATTATTTAAAAAAAAAAATATAGATCTCTATTCAGGCACTGCTGTAATTGCTAAAAAAATAACATCCTGATTGACCTTGCATACTTCCAGTTCATGAGATACATTTTTGATATGGCCAAATGCATTTGAATGCCCCAAACCATTTCTCTCTCCTTTTTTTAATGCTTGTGTAGTTCTTCTGTCTTGTCCAGCCGTAAATCTACTTTTCACATGATGTTGGGTTATGTGGACTCATGAGAAAGGTAGGTTTAAAGGTGAACCTACCAGATCTGTACTACCTTTTGAAGTTTCCACTTCTCTGAGGGAAAGGGTTATAGCTCTGGGGTAGGGCATCTGCTTTGGATACAAAAGGTCCTAGGTTCAATCACAAACATCTCCATGAAGGGCTAGGAAAGAACGCCATCTAAAAACCTGGAAAGCCATAGTCCATCACTGTAGACCAGCGTTTCCCAAACTTGGGTCTCCAGCTGTTTTTGGACTACAACTCCCATCATCCCTATCTAGCAAGACCAGTTGTCAGGGATGATGAGAACTGTAGTCTGAAAACAGCTGGAGATGCAAGTTTGGGAAACCCTGATGTAGACTACACTGAACAAGGTGGAACCAATGATTTCACTTAGGAGAAGACAGCTTCCTATGTTCCCCAGCCAACTAATACGTATAAAAAGTCATATGTTAGGGTGAACTGTGCATATAAATGCATATATTAGTGAAAGTAACAAAGTTATATTATATTAGGGGATGTTGCTTTGAAAAATATGCATACAAATTTCATACAAACGTGTATTAGGAGAAATTTGCACTAAAGTGCTGGTGAATTTTCATGTGGACTCTTTAGAAAAAGATTGTAAACTGATGTGGAAATGGGGAGGGTTGAACTTGATTAGAAACATGAGAAAATGAAGGGCTGGGGGAAACATCCCTAGCTAGACCCGTGAAAAAATGTTCAGCCTCAATGGTTAACTGCAACATGCTCTGAGCTGAAAAGCAATGGTGGAAAAACCCTTGGGAATTCCATATCAAAGAAGCAGAAAGCACCAAATACACAGAACAAATTTATCAAAAGAATAATGTGTCATCCAGCAACTGCAAGATGCCTATGCTCACTCCAGACCCACACAAACTCTTGCAGAACTGCCAGTAGTTCTTTGGGAGGCTGTAAAAAACCCTAGCATTTCTTATGTATTTTGGTGACAAACTATTTGTGGAATTATTGGGTGAACCTGTTTCTCCTCCTCCTCATTTTCTCTGTATAAGATGTTGCATTGTAAAGTGTTTGTATTAAGCTGCCTTAAGAATGCGAGGAACAGGTTGGGGCAATAAATAAGGAAGTGGACTCAACTGAATACATGGGGAGATTGGAGGTGATATTTATTTTTTCTGTTTTGAAAGTGGAGGCTTCGATATGGAACATGAAGACAGAAGGTGAGTATATACTTCACTCAAGATTCACATTACAGAACTGTAAAACAAAGAAAGTAAGATTCAATGGTCTTCTCTCTATGAAACTCCATCATTTCCAAACCTCAGCCTTATAGGATTAAGTAGGAAAAGAATATGTAATTTATAGGTCTATGTATGACCACCCTGTTCCAATTCAGGGTCTGATTCAGCACTTTGAAGCAGCCCGGACCTGAGATGATCCAGGGCTGGCCTAACTCAGATGTAGTTACAGGTTGGTAGCCGTGTTGGTCTGCCGTAGTCGAAACAAAATAAAATAATCTGAAGAAGTGTGCATGCACATGAAAGCTCATAGCAATAACAAACTTAGCTGGTCTCTAAGGTGCTACTGGAAGGAATTTTTTTATTTTGTTCTAACCCAGATGGGGAACCTTACACAATGTTTCATTTGTCTGCCTGCTCCCCCATGCCACCACCCTAATTGACAGTTCCAAATTTCTCTAGGTGAACCCAATCCAAAGTAGGGTGACCAGAAGCTGACTCAACCCACCAGTAGGGTCTAGTGGGATCCTGAAGTCAACTTGAATTGCCCCGATGCAATCCAAGATTCAGCCCCAGCTGGTGCACAGCCCTGGTATTTGCATATTTATCCAAACTGGAAAGCCACTTCCGAGCTTGGGAGGAGGTGGGGTTGCAGGCTTCACACCCTCTCCACGTGCGCGGGGGCTATTCCCTGCCCCCACAAGATCAGGGGAATCCTCGGCCACGTCATCCACCCAGCCAGCTTGGGGGGGGGCGTGGCTGGCCCTATTTAGGGCTGGCGTGGCCGAGGCTCCCCCACTTTTCGCTGCGCCAGCCAGCTGATCTCTAATTGGCAATTGGCTTTATCCAATTGGTTTTTTGCCTGCCTCGTAGCAACTCGTCACAACTCTGCGGCATTGGCGGTTAGACATTGGTAAGGGAGGGTTAAAAGTATGGGGGGGGAGGAAGTGCCATCGCCTTTCCCCACAGCAAAGGGTAGTCCGATAAAGGACTCCGGGGGGGCATTGCCCTGTCCGAAGCCTATGGAGGTGAGGGCCTAAGGCATGCCCCCGAGTGGTGACCCCGGGGGAGCTCCTAGTTGACATGCCTCAGCAGGACTCCCCCTGCTGGTGTTAACCCTTTCCGGTCTTCATGCAATCGGGCTGAAGCCAGCTAGTCGATAGGACCAATGCCTAAGCCAATACCGCTCATTCCTGTAATCAATAAAGTTGTGGCCTATTTTGCTCATTAACCTTAATACTTGGTGTCCTGTGTCTTTATTTCTTTCTTGGGGGAGGCGGGAAATCGCCATGCAAGTCAATTTTTCAGCAAATCTCTGCTTTCAGATTTCCCCCCTCCAGTATAAATGCCATCCCTCAGAATCCCATGGAACATGATGTCATTGGAAATAAAGATTCACCCGAGACCCAAGTGAAAAAATATGGAACATTCTTTTTGATCCGCAGCATCTGTCTCTTTGGCAGATTCCTAAGACTCTTGTATTGGCATCTTTGAAATAACCTCTGCATCTGTCGTGAAGCGACTACCTTGTCCTTTCCTGCTACATTATTGTGCAGTGATTCAATTTGTTTCTGAATAATGTCTGTAATTTTATGTGATTAAAGCTTCAACACAAATCACCTAAGAGATCTCTAAACCAATCCAGCTATTGCAATGTGCTGGACTTATTAACTGTTGACAATCTTCCCTTGCCTGCCAACAAAATATTTGTTACAATAATCAAAAAGGCTTACAGTTTGTAATTACCACTCTGTTCTGGAAGGATGCCATTTTCTACAGTTCTGGAAATCTCTAGTTATCATGCTCTGGAGGAGATTTTCAAAACGGTGTCCAAGTCTCTGGGACTTCAAGGCTGATCACACAGCAAGTGGAATGCCTTGCACAATTCATGTAACACCAAATTTTCAGTTCTAATTCTACAGTCCTTAGTCTGATCACACTTTAGGGATGGGGGACAAATTCAAAATTCATTGCATTTGAAGGTGAGCCTCCCTACCTAATTTGCACTTTCTGAAACCTAATTTGCACTGTGCAAACCAAAGCACAGATTATCTTTCAGAAGTTGCAGCTCCGAATTTTGCAGCGAAGTTCTTCAGCCACACAATGTGTACAAAGTACACTAGAGTGAAATGTGCTTAGAAGTACACATATTATGGAAAGCAATGTACACAAATGCATTATATTGGGGAAAACTGCTTTGCAAAAATCTGTATACTAGGTAAAATTGCATACAAAAATGTGGATGTTCTCTCGAAAATGCTGATGAATTTTCATGAGGACTTTTTGGGGGGACAAACTGATCTGGAAATGTGGAGAACCGAATACATTATGCCCAGATCTTATGCACATTTAGTTTTTGTGATTTCAATTATACACCAGCAAGGTGAGATGCTCTCGTGAAGACAGGTTGTCCTGCAAGATCTCGCACAGGTATCCCTACCCATCCCTGAACCATAGTGCTGAGCTGGCTTTCCCCAAGAAGCAAGGCTGAGAGCTTAAAATCTCTTTTCACACCAGGTAACCCCAAGTGGACCAGATGCTAGAAGACATTTTAAGATGTTGACCTTGTTTCCATGGAAAGTCTGCTCAGTGTTCTGGCTCTGGGACTGGATAGGGATGCTCTCTCTCCTCTTCCTCACTGGTGGCCTTATAGAAGGCAGGCTGGCTAGCAATGGGGCAGCACCAGGGTATATGTATTCCCCTTGGAACTGAACCCCAAACAGAATAAGACTGGAAACTAAAATTGACCCATTTGCCCATCCCTGAATCCCAAATGGGTCAGTTCATGTAAATGGCATCTGGAATGCAGTGGGGGAGACTAATGCTATCCTTAGCACAAATCCTGCAAGGATGGTCCAGAGTTAGGGGTCAGGTGGCACATGGAGAGCTGCACTGATCATTGCAATGCATCCCTAATTATTGCTATTGTATAATTCTAAGAGTATTGTATAATTTTAGAATGTTGCATAATCTTTGAAGCAGGCATGGCTGTGACTATCATGAAAGGATTCTGCACTTCTGAATTTGCCACAACACTACTAAACATGGGACAGAGATAAATGAACTACTGGGGGAGAGGAGAATCACCCAAAATTGAATGGATCTCTGCATAATTTGGGGTGGTTTCCACTTCCCACAGTTGCCCCCAGTGGCATAGCATGGGTTGCCAGTGCCCGGGGTCAAGCAGAGGGGGTGGGAGGGAGGGAAATATGCAGAATACGCATCTGCATTCAACTGCCCAATGGCATCCACGTCGGCCAGGAGATCACAGCCACAGAGATAAGGAAAGAAGAGCCATTCCACTGTCTGGAGAGGTCACTTCCTGGTTCACATAGAGAAGAAATTTTCAATGGAACCCAGCGATGGATACCGCATCCCCTTCACAAGACCTTCCAAAAGAGCTTTTGAGGAAAGCAGGTGGCAGAGAGAAGGTGGATACAGTAGTACCTCTAGTTATGAACTTAATTCGTTCCTGAGGTCCGTTCTTAACCTGAAACTGTTCTTAACTAGAGGCGTGCTTTCGCTAATGGGGCCTCTTGCTGTCACTGTGCCCCGGCACACGATTTCCGTTCTCATCCTGGGGCAAAGTTCTCAACTCGAGATAACTCTTCCAGGTTAGCGGAGTTTGTAACCTGAAGCGTTTGTAAACTGAGGCGTTTGTAACTCGAGGTACCACTGTACTTTCCTTCTAAAAACTTCCTTAAGTTAACTGATTTTAGGATTGTGTTCTACATTTCAAGTATCCAACACATCCCACCATGACCCGTCAACCTCACCATCGACCAGTGGACCATTGCATGTTCTGAAAGTTCTGAACCCAATCCTTTTTTATATCGAGCTTCATTGTGTTTGTAATTTGGCTTAAGTACTTTCCAGACATTTAGGATTATTTTACACAGGCTGTGATAAGAAAATGAATGAGCTTATACAGTTGGCATAATGTGGAGAGAGGAAATGGAACATTTAGCTGGTTATCAAGTGATAAATTCGTACTCTGTGTTTCAGCAATGATTGATGTATGCCAGGCAATCATATGCTTGACCCATTTTAGGAACTTCTGCCTGAATGTAGATTATTCCTGTCAGAAGCTATAAAAGTTTTGAATGCTGATTCCAGAGAACTCATTACCATACTTCTTTTTGCCCCCCCCCTCTCTCCTGCTGTGTGTGGGATCACTGCTGGTGAGATTTCCAGAACTTCCTCAGACTACAATTTGATGACACTACTTACTGGTGAGTATCTTCATTGATTTCAGTTGAATAAGCCCACACTTACAAATCTGAGAATCACAGCTTGATGTGTTATTTATTTATTTCAACAACTGATACACTGCTTTAATATTGTAGTCTCTAAGTGGTGCACAATAAGGTCACAAGAAAGGAACAATAGATATAAAATCAGCCAAAATTAACCACACAAGTGCCCACTGAAATATGAATGCTTTCATGAATGCCTCGACAGAGAGGAAACCTGTCTCAGTCAGTAAGGGGTTCCACATATTTGAACCCATGGTACCTAAATTTGACTCCAGGTGGATGAAAGCCATGTGTCAGAAACATTGGATGACAGCTAATAGAGAATCCCCCAGGACCTTGGTGATTGGGTGTCGGGAGGAATGGTGGAGACCACCTCCCCGGCCTGATACTTCCAGAGAAGAAGAAGACAGTTCAGAATGACAACAGGGGTTTGAGGGAGATCACAGCTCAGAGGAAGATGGGGGGGGGAGTTGGGAAATAATGGGAGAGGAGGCAGAGCAGGAGCAGCTGGCTGACAGGTTATCACTAGGAAGCATTCCACAACCACCATCTCCCAGAACCCGGCGAGCCTTAAAAGTAGGAGAGCAAAGAGCTCAGAAGCAAAGGGTCTTCAGCGCCACCCGTAGAAGAGATGACGAATGAGGAAGTGAGAGAGAAGGGGAGGGGAGATTGACTTGGGACAATGTCATTATTCTAAGAGGCTGCATTCCCAAGCTTCTCGCTGTAAACATTGAATAAAAAGGATTTGGTAAGGACTTTTCCTTGTCTTATCCGTTCCTGGCAACCTGCCGTGAGGGCTGGTTCCTCTGCAGCCCGACATTGGGCAGGGTTACAAAGGAACCTGCAGTCCTTACGGTATCCTGGACTCAAGTTGCAAAGCACCACATTGTTAAGGTGGTAGGTACAGAGGAGACGCCAGTCTCTAAAAACTGAGCAGCAGAAATTGCATCCCAAGCAATGCCACACTGATGGTCGCAGGTACAATCCCAGCATCTCCAGGTAGGATTGTAGGAGACTCCTGCAGGGAACTTTGAAAAGATGCTCACTGTCAGTGTAGACAAGAATGGGGTAGGTAGAGTGATAGTCTGACTCAGCTCTCTAGGTTTCAGTAGGCATGTGTAAAGGATTTTTTTTAATATTAAGAATAATATGTATCATACAGAGTGAATTCTGTTACTTCCCTTTTCTTCTGAGATCCTCGTTTCCCTCTGCTCCCCTCCCATCCCTGCTGCTGCTTTAGTCTGGTTTGAAAACTACACAAGATTTATATGTGCTGTACGTGATATTGGCACAGTGATACCAATATTCCTGATAAAAAGATAAAGTGGAGACTTTGCACAGGCTTTTTACCAGCATCCGAATGAAATGGAAGGAACTGTATAAAGAATATCGATGTGAGTGAAACAATCCCTTGTATGCCTGTAATGCAGTGATCAGATCACCAATACCTCGACTTTTTAAACGACCATCACAGAAAGTCACCATTTCAAGAAGAAGTCAAATAATAATAATAAAAAGACTGTAAAAATAAATAAATTGCCATGTGTTGTTCTTGAGGTCAGTTTGGGCGGCCAAGCAAGAATTAAATCGCTTCTGTTTTTGCTTTCAGTCCCGAAGCAACAAATGTGTTTCACAATTTGGCCAGTGATTTTTTCAAATACAATTTTTTAAAAAAATAAATAAATGTATTTAATTTTTATTAAAGATTTCTTGGTTTACAGAAGTATGCGCAATGTCTCTTTTTTAAAGTTACATTTTCTACAGGTCAGTTTCATTTGCTGGGACATTAGTGTTACATTAGGAAGAAAAGGGGGGAAGAGGTGGAGGGAGCCATGGTGAGTGGGGGTGGGGTCAGGTGGCGATGTTTCTATTTTACTTAATGTATGTCTGGGGTTTTGTGTCAGCGTCGCTTGTGCAGGTTCTCTTAGCTATTCGCTTGTGTTCCTTTGGTGGTGAGAGAGGTTGGGGTTGGCCTAGGGTGTGGTTGCTTGTTTGTGATTGGCTGTGGTGAACTTTGTTTTCGTGTGTGGGGTGTGTGTGTGTGTGTTTGAATCAGGTTAGCCATATTGATTCGTATGCTGTTGGTGGATTCTTGTCGTTGTCTTGTTGGGCTGTGTATGTGACAAAGGGGAGCCATACTTTGCGTGTGAAGACCCCCAAAACCACCCCCAAGTGAAGACACAATAGATTTTAGTTTAAGGTTTAGTTTAAGGTTTTTGGCATTAAATTTTAGGCACAACTTTATTGATTACAGCATGTGAGTGGTTGCTTAGGCATTGGTTCCAGACTCCCTGAACCTGCACAGTGGCAGGAACAGGACTTGTCCTTTTACCAGGTCTGGAAAGGTCACGCCCACCCACTAGTCACATGCAAGGAAGGATCCTCCAGGCCAGGAGGAACAAGAAGTTTCGACTGGCTGGACCAAACATCCTTTACATGTCCACTTTAGCAAAACAAGGAATGTTGTATTTGACTGCTCCCAGTGGATTACATCCCACAATATGGCCATGTTACCTATGGGATAAAATAGATTTGTGAGAGAATTAATCAGACTCTTGCATGAAACATTCATTTTCAGGTCCACGTCATGAGAGACTGGAGTGTATTTTACATATGGAAAAGTTTTTGTCACAACTGGGGTGGGATATGACTTCCATCTATTTTGATGCCTTTTTGTGATTCCCATTTGTGGGCGTTTTTAATACAAGCATCTGGATCTCCAAATGAAGCGAAGATTACTTCTCAAGTGCAGAAAGGGGAATTATAGAAAAGAGTCTGAAGTAGTGAGTGATAGAGCTTGCATTCCAAAGAATGGAGATAAAATGGAATCTGGGCGTACAAAGTATCCCCACCGGCATCAATGTGCTTAATTTTAAAGGCATGCTCGAATAAAGTTTATGAAAATAGAAGGTGGTTCACCATGCCTGATGGAGCCGAGGCAACGTTCAAGCGCATACATCCCTCTCTGTCTTCATGAATAAGGATTTATTTGTTTTTATTTAGCTCCTCTTAATACATTTCGCTTTAATAATTGAGCACGCTGAACGCAAAGTTGTCACATGAAGTGGAAACAGGGGAGCTTTGTGAAGGAATTCTTCCTCAACTCCGGAGCACAGCTGCAAATGGCCTGACTGTGGCTTCCCCATAGGCATATTCTTGGCCACTGCGAGAACACGATGCTGGACTGGACAGAACTTTGGCCTGATCCAGTGGGACTCTTCTTATGCTCTTATATAAATGTTGTACTCAGACATGCATATAATATTTACTGCAATATTTACTACAAAACCAGACTCATAGGCTAGAAGGGAGCTTACAATGGCCAAAATTTTGTTAGAGAGTTTATTGGTTCTCAGGCTGGTTTCCAATGAAGAAGTTCAGTTAGTGCCTTTGGTACTGTGGGACTTCACTCATCTCTCTCCATGTGCATGGTGCTCAAGAAGGTTATGGGGAGAAACCTTAAAACAGATTGGGGGGCATGGAAAGAGGAGAGGGATGTTCTGTTACACAGCCAGAAGTCCTTGCAGTTACAGCATTACTTCTTTGGATAACACCCACAGAGTTTGGCATGGCAGGTAAAGGTAAAGGACCCCTGGATGGTTAAATCCAGTCCAAGGTGACTATGGGGTTGTGGTGCTCATCTCGCTTTCAGGCCAAGGGAGTCAGTGTGTGTCCACAGACAGATTTCTGGGTCATGTGGCCTGCAGGACTAAACTGCTTTTGACACAATGGGACACCATGACGGAAGCCAGCTGCACGGAAATGCCGTTTAACTTCCTGCCGCAGCGGTACCTATTTATCTACTTGCACTAGAGTGCTTTCGAAATGCTAGGTTGTCAGGAGCTGGGACAGAGCAACGGGAGCTCACCCCATCACGGGGATATGAACCACCAACCTTCTGATTGGCAAACCCAAGAGGCTCAGTAGTTTAGACCCATATTTGTCATGGTATAGGGCATCATACACACTCGGAGCAGTCTGCTTGCCAGACAACGCCCACATGCTGGAATAATATTAATGGAAGTGGCATAATTCTTGGCCCCTACCCTACCCTGGAACAACCTGCTACTAGGAGGCCCCTTGTACAGTCTGACAGTGCGGCAGCTGTGCCAACCTCTCAAGGTGGGGCTGAGGCCTTGAAGAAACACCCCAAAACCTCCTGAAGGGATCCCCTTAATGTGAAGTTGAGTGCCCATCTCCTGCTTACCCCGCTGTGCCCAGTGCTCCTAATGCCCACCACACACACACATTCTTTATTATGGTCCAAAGACCCACAAAAACAGTTTAAAAAGCAAAACACAGCAGAAATACAGAGAAAATATTCCAAAGCAGTTACTATGTTTTATCCAGAGCATGTTGATTTCTAATTCTTATTACCTCCCAGAGAAATTTTGCCACGGCCAGGGTAATGTCATTTGTCTTATCTTCAAGAAGATACTTGAGATAGAAGGTTTCAGAATGTCCAGTTAAATTTACCAATAAGGGTTTAATTAATCGATCCCTGGCTTGTTCACACAGCCCACAGTGTAGTAAGATATTCATCATGCAATCGTCAGCCAGTGAATAAAAGCAGAGTCTATTCTGATATGGTATACCAGTCAGTCTGTTGTTTAGAACTTCAAATGGAAATACATTTAATCTGGCTACCATGGAGAGTTGTGACAGGTATTGATGTAAATCAGTAACTATGAAAAATACTGCTGTGGGGAATACCTTATGATGTGTAGTCTGGTCAGTGCTGTGAGCAGGGCTTTTTTTTCTCAGGGGGAACTCACAGGAACTCAGTTCTGGCAACAAGGCAACAATCAGGTGGGCTCTATTGCCATTGTAAAAGAACAAGGGAGGTGTTCATGGTGAGTTCCGGCACCTCTTTTTCTAGAAAAATAGCACTGGCTGTGAGCAAAATTCATTTCCAGACCCATCAACAGGGAACTAGCCTTCTTACATACCAACCACAACTTTAGACAGTGAGTAGAGAAGACTCTGCCAAAGATAAGGAATGAACCTCTACTTTACGTCCTGGAGCAAAGACTGGATCAGAGAGAGCAAAGTCACACCCATGCCATATATTTAAAGTACTTTTATGCCACTTTAACAGCCATAGCTTCCCCCAAAGACATGTGGGTACCATAGTTTGTCTCTTAATAACTTTCAGTAGTCTTAATGAACTACAGTTCCCAGGATACTTTGGGGGAAGTCATGTATGTGGTGCAGTAGTGTTTCAAATGTGTGGTGTGGATTTGACCTAAGTTCCTTCTCAGTTCTGCTCTCCAGCCCTGACTCCTTAAAGCTGCCCAGTGCTGTCAACTCTTGGAGGATGACATTTTCTCTATATTTTTTAAAGAGGTAAAGGACCCCGGACAGTTAAGTCCAGTCAATGGTGACTATGGAGTGTGGCACTCATCTCACTTTTCCGGCCAAGGAAGACAGTTTGTCCGCAGAGAGCTTTCTGGGTCATGTGGCCAGCATGACTAAACTGCTTCCGGGGCAATGGGACACCGTGACAGAAACCAGAGTGCACTGAAATGCTGTTTACCTTCCCACCACAGTGGTACCTATTTATCTACTTGCACTGGCATGCTTTCAAACTGCTGGGTTGGCAGAAGCTGAGGCAGAGCAGATTTTCTATGGCTATGGTGCAGCTGAGAAGCATTATGCCTTGTGAGTCGCCCACTGTGCCCATTCTGAGTCAGGCATGTTCTCCCCACCCCAGACTCATGTGGAACACAAGCCAGGTTTAGCCATGGACCCAGGGCTTAGAATAAAAACAAAAGACCCAACCTTTGAATGTGACTGCTAATCTTGCCCTCCTACTGAAATATGTCCCCATTCAAGGAGAACATTGAACTGCCACCACTGACCCTAGCCCCCAGTAAGCAGCAAATGCTATAATAGGTACCTTGCACAGATGTTTCATAAAATTCCAATTGTGCACTCGTGTAATATTGAAAGCACGGGAGTTATGCATGTATATTCCACTGCTGAACTTTATTTCAAATCCCATCCTATCAGTGTTCAATGTGTTACTCTACGTAAGAGAACTGTAAAACAGATCGTAATCTCCTTTCGTTTCTATTTTGCGTTAAAGAGTTTGTATTGATTTGAGAGTCATTGCAAAGAGTGAATGATGCAATTTTCTTCATTCCCAAGGATTTGCAGGCATTAAAAAAAAGGAGTCATTTTCTTGGTTGTTTCATACATTCGGAATGTCTCTATTGCCCAGGTTTCTGTCTGATAATACAGCTTTTAACATTCAGGTTGAGAGCACAGGCTTTGAATGTAGCTTTTACTGCTTATTGAATTTTATGTCAGAGAGTTTGATTTCAGTTGTATTTTTTATTGGTTTGATTAGTTTTATTATGTAAAACACCCTGTGATACGACGCCTGATGGCACAATAAAAAATATCTATGGAACACAATGAAGCATCCTCGCCAAAGGAGGAAAAAACAAGGAGAAAACTGTTCAGACATGCTTCACAGTTCATTTTAGTTCCATGCCTTGAAAAGCATGCAAAGTCCAACTGCACATTAAAAAGCAAGTATTGTATTTCTTCCAAATAATTTCTGTACCTACTAACTCATGGGTAATGAACCTGATTGAAGGTAAAAGGTAAAGGACCCCTGGACGGTTAAATCCAGTCAAAGGTGACTATGGGGTTGCGGTGCTCATCTCGCTTTCAGGCCAAGGGAGCCGGCGTTTGTCCATAGACAGCTTTCTGGGTCATGTGGCCAGCAGGACTAAACCGCTTCTGGTGCACAAAGGACTGTGACGAGTGCCAGAGCGCATGGAAACGCTGTTTACCTTCCGCCATAGCGGTACCTATTTATCTACTTGCACTGTTGTGCTTTCAAACTGTTAGGTTGCTAGGAGCTGGGACAGAGCAACGGGAGCTCACCCCGTCGAAGATTCAAACCACCGACCTTCCAATCAGCAAACCCAAGAGGCTCAGTGTTTTAGACCACAGCACCACCCATGTCCCCAATGAACCTGATTATTGTGCAACCAGTACAGCAAATACATTCATTCTGTTTTTGGCCATGTTCTTTTGGACACACTTGACACAGTTGGCAGTACGTTACTATGCTGGATCCGGTTGTCACATGGCTGAACTCAACTCTGACTTTTCCTTCTAACTAACCAAGAGTTAAGGGAGAGGGCCCACCCATTTGCCATCTCACAGAGTCCCTTTCATTTGTTTCCTGTAATGGCCCATCACCCAGGTGATCAATCACCCCAATACAGGAAGCTGACCTGGCTTATATTTTAACACTTGCTGGATGCAGGGGTTAGGAGGGTTTATGCACATAGCCTACTCCCCCCCCCCCACTTAAACTCATAACAATATTAATTTGGCATGGCAAACTATATTTTTTTTAATTTTAATGTAAATGGACTTCCTCAATTATGATATGTGTAGTTTGTAATTGTAACCACAAGTCTTTGTTGTATTTTTCTGAAATTCGTTTTTTTTCAAACGAGCTAATTTCAGTCTCCGACTCAGCCACAACACTAATTTCCTTGTTTCTCCCTTACTGAGAAGTCTGATTTTACGGCTCCTCATACAGACATTTTGGTGACATCCCAAAGCAAAATACTCTCGCCATCTTTCATGAAATTAGTTTGCTTGATGGAACTGGAACTTGCAATAATTATATGAAGTCAAAGATAAAGTTTAAGGATGTGGTTTTGCTTGCAGTGTGGCAAGTTAAGGAGTCAAATGCAATCAAAAGCCAAGAAAATTAAAAGCCCAGCATAACCCAGAGAGCAATATTTATTCATTTACTCAGTTATTTATGTCCAAATATCTGAACCTGAGATTTCTTACACTAGGCCATTGAGGTTCAGGAGGGCCAGTTGTGCATGCTGCATCTGCTAAGATGGGATACCTGTGGTCTTCCAGATGTTGTTGAACTATATCTCATCATCACTTACCATGATGGGACATAGGATGGACTGATGGAAGAGGAAATCTATAGATTCCCTATCCCTGAGCCAAGACATGATTCATTCCGGGTGCTGTTGTTCTTGATGTCCTGCTCTGAGGATGTCACATGACACTTTTGGGTTTTTTAACATGTTTTGTTGGGGTGTGTAGTCAAACACAAAACTTTATTGCAACATAACTAGACAGAGAGCAGAGCTTCAGTCAACAGCTAAAACTGGAAGAGAATTGCAAGATCCCAATCAGGCCCAAAGGCAATAGCTTAACCAATTAGCATGCACAACATAATGGATTACAGAGGTACCTCGGATTACATACGCTTCAGGTTACATACGCTTCAGGTTACAGACTCCGCTAACCCAGAAATAGTGCTTCAGGTTAAGAACTTTGCTTCAGGATAAGAACAGAAATCGTGCTCAGGCGGCGTGGCAGCAGTGGGAGGCCCCATTAGCTAAAGTGGTGTTTCAGGTTAAGAACAGTTTCAGGTTAAGTACAGACCTCCAGAATGAATTAAGTACTTAACCCGAGGTACCACTGTACTTATGCAAGCTGAGAGAGAAACAACCAGAAAGGAATTATGGAGGCAGATCAAGTCATGGAAGGAGAAGTCAAGGCAGGGGAAAACCGGTTGTGGTGAACACTGCCATGGACCAGTGAAGAAGCTAGGGAAAGTGTTTAAAAGTTGGGAGTGCACTGGAACTGGGTGGAGGCAATGGATACATCACATAATGGAAGGGCACTGAAGAGGAAGAGTCTGGGGAGCAAGAAAGAGCAGGTAGGGCCTCTGGTAGGGGTATCACAACTGTCACGTAGGTTCCAAGATTTGAGCCAACTGGGCTCAAGAGACAGAGATTGTGAAGGTGGTGGTTGAAACCATCAGAAATGCCTTTGAGATGAGTGGCAACAAAGACAGCCTCAAAGGTCAAGGGATCCACAATCCATAGCCTTGAAGGACCAAGGGTGGCATTAACCTTGCTCAACTTCCTGGACTTTCCCCTCTATTTCTGTTGCTAGAATAGAACTGCTGGTGGACCCAGAGGCAACAAAACACAGATGCACCACCTGACTAGCTACAGACAGGCAGAAGCTGGCTGAGGACATATAGTGATTAGTAGGGCAGGGCTCCATATGCCGTAATGGACAAGCCCCCAACTTTGGCTGTTGTCAAGCCAGAATGGGTGCTGAGCAAGCAGAATATGGAGTTGGCTGTGATTTTTCAGTAGTAATGCCCAGTGTGTTTGATAAGGATGCCTAGGATAGCAATCACAGTCTGTCCTTTTCATGCTGAAGCCTGCACAAATGCTGTGTCTCAGCTAAAGCAGTGAACAAGTTAATGCTGTATGTGCTGGCTAACGTTGCACATTATTAGATGAATTAATATGTTCTGGAGGTTTGGGCAAACCTCAAAGCTGGCACAGGGAGCAAAAGAGGGAAACAGAAAAAAATGCTTTCCCTTCTTTGATGGGCCTTCCTCTGTCCCTTCTATCCATTGAAGAAGCCTTCTATTTGTGGAAAGGAAAGTCAAAATTCAACCCATGGAAAACTTGCATTGTTGATGTAAAATGCTTGCAATATTCAGCCAATCAGACAAAGCTCATTGCAGTGTTTTCCAGTACCTTGAGTGTGGGGTGGGATATAATGTTTTGACACCTGAATGCTGGGCTTTGTGTGTTTATCGGGGGAAAGAACCTGTTATTTGTGTTCAATTATATCAGAGGGAGGAGAAATAGAAAAATATCTGTATGCAAGGCTAACCCTGCTACTAAGTTACTGGTTCCTCAGACTGTCACAGTATAAAGTCCACTAGTTTAAAGAGAAAGAGGGTGGAATAGTGTGAAAAGCAGTGTAAGTAATATCAAATTCCGGACAACAACACATCCTGAAAAGCGGCAAGCGAGAATGTTGCCCAGTACATAAAAAACTCTCCAGAACTTCAATAAATTGTGTATTTTATTTTTAAAAGATGCACACAGCAAAGTAGAAGTTGCTTATTCCCTCCCTGCCCCCATCTCACCTCCACTTGTTATTGCCCATGATGCGAAATGCTTGAAAGCTAGGCTCCAAATTAGGCAGCTGTTTTGAACATGTGGAGAGGGAACAAGTGGTTCCAGTGGGAATCAGATGAAAGCTCTCAATGCTCTTTTCCTCTCCCGACTGACTACTTTTCATCAGAGAGAGAAGATACATTACTGCCTCGCATGACCACTAGGCATGGCAGCGCACACTAATATTTGGTTCGCTTCCTTTCCTCGATGGCCCCTCGCACATCTCCAACACGATGAAGCATAAAGTGAAAGGAAAAGAAAGGGTGCGCATTGATAGTTCACTATTCATGTGTGATTTTCAAGTGTGATAACATATTTAGAAGGGGCAGTAGCTTCTGATGCTATGAAATGTGTGCAGAAGCAGAAAACTGTAGCTTTGATCAGTGTAAACCCTGAACTCAGACTAAAAGCAACCAAAGGCTGTGTTCAGATATGGAGTTTATTGTGTTAGTTTTCTGAATTATAGTGCTGGAGATGCTGTTGTGGCACCTATTGTCCCTTTTGCGCTGTTATGTTATGGAACAGTGGCTTTTTGACTGAATACCAACACGCTGCAGTAAATTTTATTCACACCAGTGGTTGTGCTGTGACACAACAGCAAACGTCATTGGCATACCTTCCAACATTTCTCCAATGAAAATAGGATGTCCTATTTCATATTATTAATATTAATTTTATTATCTATATCCCACCCATCTGACTGCATTGCCCCAGTCACTCTGGGTTAGGGCTGCTGTACGTACAGGTGTCCTAAAAAAGAAACCTCTACTCTGGGTGGCTTCCAACATGTAAAAATCATAATGAAACATTAAGCATTAAAAAACTTCCTGATACAGGGCTGCCTTCAGATGTCTTCTAAAAGTTGTACAGTTACTTATCTCCTTGGCTTGGGGGTCACATAACTCCATACCCCCCAACATTTCTCCAAAGAAAACAGAGACATCTCTCCAACGAAAACAGAGATATCCTACAATACCCTCCAACATTTCTCCAATGAAAATAGGGGCATCCTTAGGGAAAGTGGGACATTCCAGGATTAAATCAGAAACTGGGACAGTTTCTGTAAATCCAGGACAGTCCCTGGAAAACAGGGACACTTGGAGGGTCTGAATTAGACAAGTCACCTTCCTAAATGGGCATATCCGCTTTTGTTCTCCCATGGTTTCCCCATGGAAATAGTGAGAAAGAATTGCATGTCAGGATACATTCCCAAGCTTCACCCCATGATTTCCCAGGTTAACAGTTGAAAAGGTTTGCTTCTCCCCTCTCAAAGCAATTAAAATGGAAACAAAATGTAAAACTACCACTAGATTGCACTAGACGCAGCATTTGCACAGTGTGGGAAATAATACACACCCCTGGATTAAGTTAAATCTCAGGGCTAGATTTAAAATCCCGTTCAATTCAAAACAAATAAGCAAATAAGCAATTATAGGTGGAGCAGCAACATTTGTTAGTCACTTTATACAATATCTCAAAGCAATTTAAGATAGAATACGAAAAGGCAGGTTTCACCCCTCCCTTCCCAATCCTTTCCCCACCCCACCCCTCTTTGTTATTCCAGACATATTTGGGCTCATTATGAACTGGAAAACTCCTCATATGCCAAATCAAATGGCGTTCTGATCAGAGTGACTCTGCGTTTTAACCTCCATTCACGAATAAAAGCTTTTTAGTGTGAAGATAAGCATAAATAAATTACTGGGCCGGCATCTTTACACATCACACCACTGCCTTTATAATCAAAAGGAAATAACAGTTCTGGAGCGGTGTAGAAAAATAATGGGGCCTTGTAGGGAGAATCGTCCTTGCTGCAAGCAGAGGTTAAATGAGGAAAGTAGTTCCTTTCTGCAGAAGAATTTACATTTCTTTGTAACGTGACAGCTTTCACTAGTAACAAAGCTAAATTTAACCTCGCCGACGATTGCCATCTTGCAGCTCTCTGGTTACACGGCGCATCCTGAAAATGTAGTCCCTTTTTTCCCCTCTAAAACTTTTCATGCTTGATCGCCCTCCCAACGTGCATATTTCTGGAACATTTGAGGAAAATCCTTCCAGCTATTTTGGAGTTTACGAGGGCACGGAAACACACACACACACACACACACACACACACACACTTACTTGAGGTAACAAAATCCTGACCACTGGATTGCCTGGATCAGTTAAAAGCAGCTCAACTTTGAGCTTTCTGAACTTGACATGTGCCTAACCTTTCTTGATTCATGGATGCTTTGCAAAGTCAGAAAAATCAAAGATCTGTAAAATAGGCTCTTCCCCAGAAATTGTATGCAGTTTCTTTTTTCTGTGGTATAGTCTGTCGAATTCAAAATGACTCTGCAAAGAGAATCCTTCATAGGAGCAAATGATCTACCTTCTGGGAAGAAAAAAGGGGATTCTAAATATTCAAGAATTCGTGGACTATATTACTGGAATGAATGTATTTAGTCAGCCTTAGGCACTATGCAGTTGGAGCTTAGAAGGGGCACCATTTTGCTGTTCGACCTCAGTCAGCAAAATAGGTTGGGCCAGCCCAAGGTTTACCACTGTGGGGACAGAATTCTGGACTAGGTCCTTGGTCTGATCCTGCACGTTTTTTTCTTATATTCTTATGTTTTTGGTGTGGGTGTGTGTGTTGCGATTGTCATGCAAATAGTGGTGCTGTCCAGCTAGGTTTGTGAACCACTCAGTTGTGGTCCATTGGTGTGCCCCTCCTCCCAGCTGGAGCAGTGCTTCCACTGACCAGTTCTGGGGCAAGGGGGGCAATGATGGCGGGGGAAGAACTGGGATGGTGGCTGATGTCCCCATCCCCATGAGTGGCAGTGCTGCTACAACTGGAAGGACAGTGCAGCAGTCATTAGGGCTGAGCAGAGACATCACCTTGCCAACAAAGGTCCGTATAGTTCAAGCTATGGTTTTCCCAGTAGTGATGTATGGAAGTGAGAGCTGGACGATAAAGAAGGCTGATCGCCAAAAAATTGATGCTTTTGAATTATGGTGCTCGAGGAGACTCTTGAGAGTACCATGGACTGCAAGAAGATCAAACCTATCCATTCTGAAGGAAATCAGCTCTGAGTGCTCACTGGTAGGACAGATCCTGAAAGTGGGGCACCAATACTTTGACCACATCATGAGAAGAGAAGACTCCCTGGAAAAGACCCTGATGTTGGGAAAGATCGAGGGCACAAGGAGAAGGGGATGACAGAGGACGAGATGGTTGGACAGTGTTCTTGAAGCTACCAGCATGAGTTTGACCAAATTGTGGAAGGCAGTGGAAGACAGGAGTGCCTGGCGTGCTCTGGTCAATGGGGTCACAAAGAGTCGGACACGACTAAACAACAACAACAACAAATATATCATCCAGAACTGGTTTGAATTCCATATTTTCATAATTATTGACCTGGGAATATATTGTGAATCATGGTGTGGGTGGGTGCTGTGCAAAAATTGCAATGTGGAGAAAACCATGAAGCCAGCCAATGCCTCTATGTAGCTCCATCCTTATTTCAGACATTGTGATACGTATATCGGTATGTTGTGATGTTTAGCAGGTGATGTATCACAATGTTGAAAACCAGATATTTCCCAGCCCTAGCAGTGATTCCCGTCTTTACACACCACAACAAGAACCATCTCTAGCATTCCTTTTATTTCCAAACAATCTGCTCTTGAGAAACGGATAAAGGATGGGTAGATTGTAAAGATGGATGAGAAAGCCATAATGAACTGTACCTCTCTGTAGACGATCGCCATTCTTCATAGTCTGAGGAAAAGACCACCAGCAGCAAAATTCACATTCCTCCACAGCCTGGCTTTTAAAAATCAACATTTTCCACCTCTTGCTTTCGTCTTCCTTCCAAACAGGTCTACCCAAGAGAGTTGCAATAGCTGTTTTAATTACGAGTCACAAAAGAAAGAGCAACAGATGTATAAACATATTTTAGGTATCTATTAAATATCTCCTGAATTGTTATACTCCTGTTGGCTCATTAATGAAATCTCCATGGATTAACGGCTGATTTCTAAACACCTTCATCTACAAAGACACAAGGAAGATTTGCATTTTCACCTTATGCACACTAATTACAATTTCTTTTATATATTCCTAATTATGCACCTTTCCCTTTCTTCCCTTGTTTCTTCTTAGAGAAGGGCTGATTGAATGTCTGACTACAGTTAAAAATAAAAGGAGGAAAAGCCATAATTGGCACATAAATACATCTTGCTACAAAGTCTTTATTCATATCAATCAAGGTTAAGTGGTATCAACTGGTAAATAAAGCAGAGAAGTACCTTTGGATTTGAAAATGAAATTACTTGAAGAATTGTTTTCCCTGTCATAGTCAAGATTGTTAAGGTGGGTGTGCTTAACCCTGGATATAAATAGCCCTATATTCCAGGCAACAAGAGTTTACTGTTAAACAGGAGGGAGAATCAAATGCCCATTGGGCATGGCCAAGATCTTGGAGCTGCCTTAAGGTAGCTTCATCAATGGCCTATGTTTTCTACCATGGGGGCAGCCCACTAACTCTTTCTTCTCTCATGCTGTACATGAGGAATGAGAACCCACAAACCTCCAGGTTTTGCTGCTCCAAATTCCATCAGCACCAACCAGCATGGCCAAAGATTAGGGATGATGGGAATTGTAGTCCACCTTCTTTTTGGTGGACAAGGTTCCTGACCCACGCTGAACACAAAGCCCAGAAAGGCAGCCAGCAAGCCATCTGAAATACGATCATTTCCAAATGCAGAAATTGTTGGGATTTCAGTTCCCACAAGCTGCCAGGAAGCAGCAAGAGCAGCAAGGTTGTTGACATCAGGTGATCTCTCTCAGCGTGAGAAAGGAAGTCTGAGCCAGTTCTCAGACAGTCCTGAGTGTAACCGGGGTGGAGTTACAGTGAGTCCTTCCGCTTCTGGATTGAAGCAGTGTTGAGTCGCAGACTCCGATGCTGGACTGCTCAGAGAGAGCAGACATGTGTGTTTGTGTGTACAGTCGAATAAAGTAGCTGGAGACTACAGACTGCCTCTTTCTTCTGTGATGGATTGTCAGGAGAAAGTGAGTGTGCTTCTCTCAAAAGGGAGGAGTTGCTTATTAATGGCCTCTTTGGACTGAGGAGGATTCCTAGGTTCCAGCCAGGGAGCGATCTCCGGATAAATGCCCCGGTGGGTCTGGGAGCTGGCAAGCCTCCCGGGCGGGCGTTTTTCCAACAGAAATGTACCTAGTGGCATTTCCATGTTTGAGGGAGCCCTGATCAAAGTGCCCTCACTATGTTTTCCACAGTGGGCTTACCTGAAGGTGGCGGTGATGGTGGCAGGCAGGCTGAAAGAGCAACAGCAGCTTGGAAGGATGAAAGGAGTCTGTGAACTGATAAGGAACTGATAAGGTTCATTACCGAGTCATGTGCAGTTCGGCAGACCACTCTTCTTCCCAGGCTGAGAGGGAAAATGGTGAAAACAGGTTATTTATTGGGGCAGAGTGACTTTTGCAGCTGTTGTTAAAGTTGCAAAGCAATGAAGCATGGGAGAGAGTGAGGGAGAAATTTCTGGAACAACAGTGGGATATCAGCTCTACCCAAGGCATGATGGATAACAGCAACAACCAGAAAAGATAGACATAACATTTTACAAGGAAGAAACACCATGGACAGAATAATTGCCACACACATGAAGAACAAGGAAATAGTTTGAGTGCCTCACTTGTAGCTTTATAAATCATTTAATGTGTCAACACAAATAGAAGTTATCAATATTGCAGTTGTTGTATAAGGGATCATTATGATGAGTGGAATGCAATTGAAATTAATAAGATTTTGGAGCACAGAAATAAATAAAATAATCAAAGCATCAATTCTAGCATGTGAGGGGCCACCTTATCTAAATTATATAATTCGGTATTTGAATGATTGGTGATTGTATTATAAATTGGTATTGTTATAATGTGGCTATTATTGGATTGTAATTGAAAACTAATAGAAATTATTATGAAATAGCAACAGCACCCTGAGCCATGCAGAACAATTGGGTCCAGCTACCATTTTAATTTCCCACAAAGCTGCCCCATTACTCTGATCTGAGGAACATCAGGGTGACCCATACTGGGTTGACGTGCGACCACCTCCGCTCTAGATCTGCTCCTAAATAAGTTTGGGTGTAGAACTAATGTTTAATTGAGGTTTAAAACAGAGCCATGAGGATTTGGGAAGGAGAACTTGAACTGTTGAGCACAGGGGTGATGCTGGAAGTGTGTGATGCCTGCAAGTGTCTTCCCTAAAGGAAAGCCTCTTGCATAACATCATGGTCCACCCCCAGGTCTTGATTTTTTTTTGCAGGGTTCCCCCCAAAAATATATATAAATAAATAAAGCCTGCCTGGTGTCTTCCCCACTGATGGTCACAGATTGCTCTGGCCATCTAATATGATCCATAGCGCATTCTACATGTCTGAGCCAAACTCTTCCAATGCCTAAGTCCATCTGAATAGGCCTAACTTGCTTTGGGACTTTGCTAAATCCAGTGATAACTGGCAGAGGACCATAAGCAGCAAGGCCCTTCAGTACTGGCACAAATACTTTGGAATGCCCTTCCCTTGGAGACCCATTGTTGTTGTTGTTTAGTCATTAAGTCGTGTCCGCCTCTTCATGACCCCATGGACCAGAGCACGCCAGGCACTCCTGTCTTCCACTGCCTCCCGCAGTTTGGTCAAACTCATGTTGGTAGCTTTGAGAATACTGTCCAACCATCTTGTCCTCTGTCATCCCCTAACTGCTAACTGTTGAGTCACTCTGACATGTGACTTAGTAGCCAGTTTCTCTTTGTGTTCTCTGTAAGATGTCAGTGAGAGTCTGTCTGCTTCAGTTGTGAGCAGAGTCAGTATGTAATCTCAGTCAAACTGTTTGGAACCATGTTGTTTATGAAGAAGTTTGTTTTAACTCAGTAAAGCTTTCATTCTTTAAAACTCTGCATTATTAATTTACCCTGCGCATCACACTGTCCAACCATCTCATCCTCTGTCGTCCCCTTCTCCTTGTGCCTTCAATCTTTCTCAACATCAGGGTCTTTTCCAGGGAGTCTTCTCTTCTCATGAGGTGACCAAAGAACTGGAGCCTCAGCTTCAGGATCTGTCCTTCCAGTGAGCACTCAGCACCATAAGAGACCCTTGAGAGTCCCATGGACTGCAAGAAGATCAAACCTATCCATTCTTAAGGAAATCAGCCCCGAGTGCTCACTGGAAGGACCTGTTGTTAGTTTGGTGCAAACCTTGTTAAGCCAGCAGGTTTTGAGTGACAATTGTTGCCATTGATTCTCCTTAGATCCTGTTACTGTTAACTTTTGTCATTTTCTGACACTTTGGGAACTGGCTTGAATATGACTATTTTGTTGCTGTTTTATCATGTTTCTCCCCTCTTGAATAAATAATTTGTGTGGTTTTTTTTTAAAAAAAAATGTACATTCTTGGCCACTCAGAATTTCTTAATAAGAAAAACAGTAGGCTATTTTAAGGAACAGAATAAAATAATCAGAATTAGTGTTATATACAAAGCCCAGTTGGGTAAATTGGGTATTCTGTGTGCATTAGGAGGAAACTGTCTTCAGCTGTGGAACTGGGAGATTAACAGTGTTTTCCTCTTTATTTGAAAATGAACTGTAAGTTGCAAACCTTTACAGCTGGCTTTTATTTTTAATTATGTGAAACATTTATTGGTGAAGCACACTGCTTAAGTTGCAATTAGATGAAAATGTGTTATCACCATACAACTTATATTTCCTTTCTGCACATGGATTAGACAATTTGAGTTAAATATTCACTCACTGTTTAGCATTTTATTGTGCTAAAATGAAACACACACGCACACGCACACACAAATGAACATTTCTTCCCCAATCTTAAATTCAGATTGCACTTTTCAGACCAGTTTGCATTTTTTCAAGTCCTCAAAAAATTGTCTGAATCTTAGTTGCCACCAAAGGAACTGGTTTTCTCACTTTAAAAGGAATATCATATTTTTTCTTAGATTCAGTGTTCCACATACTATTCATCCTTCATCAATATTCATATGGCAACTATTGACATAACTCCAGTATATCTGATATAAAAAAGTAAACTGGTGTTCATTCCTGAAATATCTGATTTCAGCAGAGCTGTTCTCATCTGGAAGCATAATTGCTATTCAACAAAGTACTGTGCACCATAATCTCAACAGCACTATGCTATCAGCTTCAACTCCCATCTCCTCCAAGGCTCTTCACTATGTCAGTTCAGTTGCCAACCGAGATATATTATATCTTTGCTTCGGAAGAATAGAAAAAACACACACGGTCCAGCCAATTATATTTTGTGGTTTTCATTTGCTTTTCTATTTTCCCTTTCTTTTTTTAGGCTACAGTCAAGGGTGGCAGATATAAATAAACAAATCTACTCTCGCTTTGTCCTCCATAACTATTTCACATGCGAGAATTCATTATTGTAGCATTGTTAACCTCACTGACAGCAGTACTTACAGTCACAAAACGATCCAAAAGTGCTCGCTCCAAAAATAATAATAAGGGGAAATATATGCAGTCCACATTCAGTCTTGTTTAGGGAAGAAATGTTTCAAATATTGTCCTATTCTCTGAGCTGAGTTGAGGAGGAGTACCTAGGTAGCAGGTGGTTCACACAGGTGAATGAGGTAAGGGAATTAAGTAATATCAAGGGGGCGGGGAATGAATTTACCTGTGGCACAGCAATTTCCTCCTGCCCTTATTGGACAGAGACCATAGCTCAATGATAAAAAAAACAGGATTTGCATGCAGAAAGGACCTAGGCATCTCCAGTTGAGAAGTATCAGATAAAACATAATGGGAGAGATCTCTGTCTAAGTTCCTGAAAAGAGAAAACCATGCTTGGTGGGAAAATAGGCTGCTCTGGTATAAGGCACCTTCCTGTCTTCTGGGTGTCAAATTTTGTGCAAGCAATGGTACACAATGGATGTAGAAGCATTAGGAAGACCTACTATTCTGCCATCAGTACACTCAAGTTGAAAGTGGGAGAGAGAGAGGATAATTCTGGCTTACTCATAGCTGCGTGCAAGATGAAAATTTGAAAGAAGGCATCAGGTACATTAGTGGAAATGATAACTAGTGCAGAAATAAGTAACTCCACCAATTCTTTCATAGCATTATCCTGTAATCCACAATCAAGCAAGCTGCCATTTATAAGTGTTCAGATGCTCTCGGAGTATGAGCCATATTTTATTTTCTGCTCGTAGTGCTGAATCTTTCATTAGAAATTCTTCTTGAAATACAAGGGGTTGGTGGGGGTGAATTAAATGTGCTCCCAAAGAATGGGGGAGAACTTTAAATAATATTTTTGGGGGGTCAGGAGAAATTATTTACCTTATTAACTGTACAAAGTGGTCTTTATTTTTCTTAATTTAAAAATGAAGAAATAAACCCCTGTGCCCACTTGCAGCAACAACATGTTCTCTAGATGCAGACTCCCAATTTGTCCATGGGACCATCTGAACAGCACACTGCTACAAGCACATGCAGAGCTTTTTTTGAAAATACAGTGATACCTCGGTTTAAGGACTTAATTCGTTCCGGAGGTCCGCTCTTAACCTGAAACTGTTCTTAACCTGAAGCACCACTTTAGCTAATGGGGCCTCCTGCTGCCACTGCGCTGCCAGAGCCTGATTTCTGTTCTTATCCTGAAGCAAAGTTCTTAACCTGAAGCACTATTTCTGGGTTAGCGGAGTGTGTAACCTGAAGCGTATGTAAACTGAAGCGTATGTAACCTGAGGTACCACTGTAATAATAATAACAATAGCAACAAAGACCTCTGAAGAGCTCCTGGTCAACTCACATGAATAAGCACACACAAGTCGGTCCCCCGCTTGCAAATTTCTTCAGATTATCTCTGCTTCCCAATTGCTATAGAAATGTGCTCTCTAAACCTTTCAGGAAACAAGATCCACTGACAAGGAGGGAACAACTTTCAACCTACAATCAGAATTTAGAGCTGACCTGTATGTTTGACAGGTGGTTTTTTAATGCACAAATAGAGAGGTTGTATGGAACTTATTAACAGCAGCAGCCAAGATTTTGAGAGGAAAGGGACTGAGAAGTTCCATGGCACCTTCTTTAACGGAGCAGTTAGCAAGAAGCATTTATGGTGGCAGAACTGTCCAAAACAGGCAAAGGCAAACTCGGCCCTCCAGATGTTTTGGGACTACAATTCCCATCATCCCTGACCACTGGCCCTGTTAGCTAGGGATCATGGGAGTTGTAGTCCCAAAACACCTGGAGGGCCGAGTTTGCCTATGCCTGGTCTAAAATAAGGGTGACCAACACCCTTTGGCCAATGCTCACATTCACCAATGGGCAAAACCTTGGGGTGGGAGGCACATGCCCGTGTTGTCTGTGGCTGAAATGGATGCGGCCAACCACATTCTCATCAGTGTGTGTGCGTGTGTGTGTTTGTGCATTTATGCATACACATGCATGCACACACCAAAATGTAGTATTCCAGGCTTTGTAGCTCTGTTTTGTTAAAATGCTAGAGGAAAGCAACACATGAGACAGGGTTACATGTGATTTATCACTAGAACCGGCCCTACCATTATGGCACATTGGTCAGCTCAGACACAAGCTGCTGAGGGACATGGATAGGACAGAGATTATCAGCCCTGCACCCTTAAACTAGTCTGCTGCTCTCACCTGGAGGGTGGTGTCCCATCACCAATGTTGAAAGTTTCGAGTGTTAGCTTCTGTGCACAGAACTGGGAGGTGAGTCCCATCTTGGCCTTTGACTGAATCCATTATGTTCCATGTTCCATGTCACTGATATACAGTGGTACCTCGGGTTACATACGCTTCAGGTTACATACGCTTCAGGTTACAGACTCTACTAACCCAGAAATAGTGCTTCAGGTTAAGAACTTTGCTTCAGGATGAGAACAGAAATTGTGCTCTGGCAGCGCGGCAGCAGCAGGAGGCCCCATTAGCTAAAGTGGTGCTTCAGGTTAAGAACAGTTTCAGGTTAAGTACGGACCTCCGGAACGAATTAAGTACTTAACCTGAGGTACCACTGTACAAGAATACGGTATGTAGATTTATTGCTTAGCATGTGTGTTATGTTACCTGTTTTTGTATAAAACTACATCACATTATGTTCGTTTGTATAATCCAGCCGTATGCACAGCTGACAAAGCCCGGTTGGGCAAAACAAGGAATTATCCTGGAATCCTTGTCTTATTTTCTGCATGTGCCAAACTTCCAAGTTTTTTGTCTGAAACCTGTATACAAGGAACACTAGAATTCTTAGAAGCATCTTCATGTGGAACACTACAAGATTGATATAATAATTCCACACTGTGGATATTGCTAACGTAAGAACTGAATAGATAGTATTTCCTGGTCAAGCTGCTGGACTTTAATTTTTCATAATATGTTTCATTTATATGATAAGTTGGTCTATAGAACCATATATTTTGATATGATATGTTGAATCACATTTGAAAAAGAATTTATATAGTTACATACAGCCTGTTGCATTGTTTGTGTGGTTATCAGTTTTGCATTTACGTGACAAAGGGTTTGGTAGTGTTTTGACTTTGCCTCAGGCAGAAAATTGTCTTGCTCATACTTTATTTTGCCCAACTAGTTGTTAGCTTTGAAATTTGACTAACATTCTGATTTAGTCAAATAACTTTTGCAGTAGCTCGTGGATTATTCAGTGCTGCCTACCAATAATTTATCGATTTCATGGTGAAACTGTGGGGTAATTTACACCCATGCATATCCCATTATATGTTTATAAATGTTTCTGAGGCTGAAGTAAAAACTAGTTTTCTCCGTGATAGTCAGTAGTAATCGTCTCTCCTGATCTCATCAGCCAGACCAGCTGTTCAGATGTTAAACCTGGCTCCTGGTAGGCAGCCATGGGGGTTTGATCAATCCTCATCTTTAAATCAAACTCTGCAATCAAGACTAGCACCACTTTTGATGATGATCGAGATGACACTGCTAATTTATTTTGTTAATAGAATCTAGTGCTGGAATGAGAATTCCTCTGTTATCCACACATCATCCATTAGAGGTATATTACCCTTGTTAATGAGCATGCTGTTAGCCTTTTAACCTGGTACTAATTTTAGTTTGTGTGGTTGAGCATAGACTCCTTTTTATTCCAAAAACGGCTTGCAGGGAAGGAAGTTTACCTTCCTTTCCTATTTTCTTTTCTGTATTTCCCAAAGGGCAGGAATACATTTTTTTTCTGAAGCTACAATACATTTAATATTAGGACCGAAAGTGGTTGAAAACAGAAGAAATGTGAAAATATTATTTTGGTAAGATAGCAATTCTATGTGCTGTTTCTTTGTTCTGCGGTTATAGATGTGAAGGACCTACAATTCTAACAGGGATTTAGGATAGGTCTAACTATGCAGTGGTAGAACTGTGAAATAACAGAAAGGGGTGTTATCGCTCCATAAATCTGCTCCACTTCTTAGTGGGGAGGAGTTGCGGTGGACTGCGCGGCCACCCACTCTCCTCCTGGGAGCGGGGGACGAAGTCCCGCGTTGCCTGGGGGATCCTGGTCATGTCATCAGCCAGCCGGCCAATCCAGCGGCTGATGGGGGCGTGGCTGAGACCATTTAAAACTAGGGCGCGAGCCAGAGGGCTTCCTCTTGGCTCGCTTCTTCAAACACCCGCCCTCCCTCCCTATTTTACAGGTTTTCTTCATTGGCCTTGCTATGGACCTTGGTTGGTTGCCGTTGAGGGGCCTGGTAGGAATTATTCCACTTGGCAAAATTGGCATGGGGCCATCTGGTTTTCGCCTACCTTGTAGCAATCGTCACAACTTGGTAAGGTTTTGCGGTTAGGCATTGGTTGACAATGTGATGGGGGAGGGGAGGTGTGGCCATCTCCTGCCCCTCCAAGCTTAAAGGTATTCCTTTACAGGAATCCGGAGGTGTGGATCTTGTCTGAAGCCTGGGGCGGGGCTGGGGCCATGCCACGACGCCAACAGAAACATCTGGGGGGAGCTCGAGTTGGTATGCATCGACGGGGCTCCCCCTTCTGGTGGCTTACCCTTACCAGGCTTCCTGCGCTACGGGCAGGAGTCAGATATAGTTGGGTCCATTCAATGCCTAAGCCAATACTGCTCACAGTCTGTAATCAATAAAATTGTGGCCAAATTTGCCCAATAACATTAACCTAATATCTGTGTCATGGTGTGCTTTATTCCTTACGAGGGGGTGGTTCGGGGTCTAGACACGCAATGCAGGGAAATGTTACATTTGCATGTTTCACGAGTTTGTTCATTTTTAATTCATTTTTAAAAGCAATCCCATAACATTATCACATCTGGATATCGCATCACTTCTTTGCTGTGCTAGTTTTATGTTCAGGGAGGTTCAGGTAATTCATCTCCATCCAAGGTGGCACAGGTGGGCATCTGTTGCTCTCTCACCTGCCCTGTGCTGCCACTTATTGAGAGGAAGATGGGCAGGGGAGAGGCATGAGGAGCTTGGCAATGTGCACAGTGTTCTGGTGGGAGCATCATATGTATTGACTCTGCCAACATGCACCATGCTGTGCCAAGCTCCTGGCACCTTCCCCTCCCCTTGTTGGTATGTGGCAGAGACATAATGTGTTGAGAAGCCAGAAGAGTAACAGACTATTACAGCAAAGCGGAAGAATCATTCCGTTTCAAATGAATTACTGCAGTGTAGCACCTACATACAAACATTAGATCTTGAGTGTAATTCATCTAGTGTTGTATCCTTAAAAGGATTAAAAATATTTTCTTAAATATATTCATATCCTGAAAGATTAAAAATATATTCTTAAAAGATAGAGGAGGACGATGTGGTGTTCACACAGGGTCCCTGAATGTTTCACCGTCTCTTGATCCCTGTGCCACCACTTTATTTCTCGCTGCCACCACCCAGGCCCTACCTGGTACAATACTGAGTCCAGTCAGGGTTAAATTGGAACATAAACTTCTGTTTATTTATTGCAGTTTAACAAATGTGTGGTTTCATAAACAGTATCGGTCAATTACAATCAGGGGGTGCCTATCCAGACCTATAACTTCCGCTACCTGCTCTCACTCACTAAACCACCTCTCAGATATTTATTTGTCTTCTTAGCCCCTAACTATTCCTGACTCAGCTTATTTCTCTACACTAACTCAACCTACCCACAGACTCTATCCCAATTCACTCCCACTCCAACCAACCACCCAACTCCCAACAAACTCCTCCCTTTGCCCCTCCCAGAGCTGGTTTTATAGTCCCTCTGACTCCACCCCCTGGGTCCTGATTGGGTAACCTATTTAACTATTTCACCTCCAGCACTCTCATATGTTAACGGCACATACGCTATATTAACAAAACAATGAACAACATAAAATATCAACTTACCAACCTCTTTTTACCAATTCCTACCTCATTGCAACTCAGAGTCAGGCAGTTGGACCTTTAAATCTCAGGCCACAAATCGAGAATAATGGTCAAAAAAGTGGTGATTGCTTGACCAGGCTCCAACAGCCCCAGCCCCCGGGATCATAAGAAAGGAATAAAGACTCTGACAACGTGTTATGGAATTAAAATTAGGCCACAACTTTATTAAACTTCTGAATGTCGGAAGACCTTAGCTTAGGCCTTGGGCGTGTACCCCTCCCAGGCCCCTAGCTGGGGGAACAGGGGCATATCAGGGTAAATGGGATATGGGGGTGCACTGCTAGATGTAAGTATAGCAGGCAGACCAGCCCATATCCCCACACATAGGGTAGTTCACTGGCAACCTTTCAGTGTATGGCCAGTGACACCCATTATATAACCCTTTTTAAGAGGGGGACCCTGGAATCAATGCCACAGGGGGCGGGTGTGAGTCACCACTTCATCCCCCCCCCTCATTATAGGGAAGAAAAGACTAAAGGATTCTACCCAAGGCCATAAGCCGCCAAAGTTGTGACGAATTGCTACGGGGAAGACAAAACCTGCCAATGCAGGAAAATTTCTTCCCAGTCCTTCAACAGCAACCAGTCAAAGACCGCAGCAGTACCTGCTAAACAGGAAGAAAATGTTAACCTGCAAACAAGAAAACATTAAACTAAGGGAGGGTGAATCTCCTGAGCCGACTGCCTGGCTACTGTCAGCTCCAACCCTTATATATAAATGGGACTGGCCCCATCTCCCAGCAATGAAATTTGACTACTGAGGCTGGGTGTGAACCTCCAATAATAACACTGAGAGGCAAGCCAGCTCCTGTTTGCCATTAAGTTCCCTGGGACCTGTAGCACTGCATGTGATCCCACAAAGGGCACCCACAATGCAAAGTGTGAGTGCTCATTCCAGCATGGCACACTGGTATTGCCAATTTTTTAGAGCAGTATATGAACCAGTGAAGAGATTGCCATAAACTGTCATGCTAACATAATCATGTGGTTAAGAGAGTGACTGAATAACTCTTGTCTTTGGCAACATCACGGTCTGATTTCTGCTGACGATCAAGGCAAAGAAAGGTGTCTGAACATTTCAAAGCAGTCCGAATATATCTTACAATCCACTTTTCCTAGCATAAAAGGAATGCTTGCTAATCGCTCTTTGCATTACAGCACAGAATTTGTGTCAATTAAAAGGTTTAAAAGTGGAATACCATAGAGAGTCCAAGCAGAATCAATCCTGATCAAGACTCCAGGGGTGCAATTTCATCAGAGGCTTTCTGTTGAAAATATCATGAAGGAAGCCCTGCTCCATTGCTAGCAAGCAATTTGTTTGGGATCTAAATTCTCATTGACTTCCATGGAGCTAGAATCACAGCAGCTGATATGTGGAGAATCAGAACTACAAACAAGGAAGCCAGATGCCTGGAATTAAAATGCCTAGGACTAGGTATTAAAAGATGGCTTGTTTCAAAGACTAGGAATCCATGGCCTTCATATGTTATTTCACTCCATCTTTCATCAGTGCCAGCCTGTGTGGCCAATGGTTAGGAATGATGGGAACTGGAATCACACAAAATATAGAGGGCCAGAGGTTCCCTGTCCCAAGTCGGTGTGCTTATCGCATTTTTAGAAGAATGCTTGGTAAACTCTAAGACAGAAGTCTGACATGAACATTCCTCCAAATGCATGAAAATATGGGAACATAAGCTGCTTCCTAACCTTTTCCCCAAACTGTTTTACAGAACTTGAACATAGTCCATAGCACATAAAAAGGTAAAGGACCCCTGGATGTTAAGTCCAGTCAAAGGCAACTATGGGGTTGTGGCACTCATCTCACTTTCAGGTTGTCTGTTTGTCCACTAATCCGCTACTGGCACATGGAGGACCGTGAAGAGTGCCAGAGTGCACGGAAACACCATTTATCTTCCCACCACAGCAGCACCTATTTATCTACTTGCACTGGTGTGCTTTCAAGCTGTTAGGTTGGCAGGAGCTGTGGCAGAGCAACGGGAGCTCACTCCATCGCAAGGATCTGAACCACCGACCTTCTGATCAGCAAACCCAGGAGACTCAGTGGTTTATACCACAGCAACACCGCATCTTGGCCCTGTCATTTGTGCCATTTGTGCCATTTGTGTTTGATTAGACTATTTTAGACTTTGTCTGGAAAACACACAACTTATCTTCCTGGAAGACTCTCTTCTTGCTACACATCACTATTGATTATTACCAGGCAGAGGTGGACTTAGGTCTTCCAAAACTCAGCAGCACCCTGTGTGAGCCCAAAATCCGGCTTCCCCTACCCCACCTCTCACCTTTCTTTCTGCTCTATTCACTATGTCAGGGTTTTCCAAACTTAGGTCTCCAGCTGTTGGTGGACTACGACTCCCATCATCCTTAGCTACAAGCACCAGTGGTCAGGGATGATGGGAATTGTAGTCCAAAGCAGCTAGAGACCCAGGTTTGCGAGATCTGGCACGATGTCATAGTTGTGATGCCCTGTGGCAACCCCTAGACTTGGCATCCAGTGTGGCGGAACTAGTCTCACTGCCCTAAATCTGCCTCCATACCAGGAAAAGAGATTCAAGTTGGATCAGTAACAGAGGTTTCCTTTTTTCAGCCATACCATGAAAGCAATATGCAGCAGTCCAGAATCATGGGCAGAATCAGTCCACTCTCCTAACACACGTGGTGGTTCCCCACCCCCATCAACTCTCAAGTCTGAACCTTTTTGCATGTGTTGCACAGCTGGTTCCTTAACTCATGTCATGTAAACTGGATCCTTCACTTAACACCAGCCGTTTCAGCAGAAGTTAAGAGAAAAGGAGAAATAGAACATAAACTCACAAGTCAAGAAGGCCCCTTCCCCATCTCCAAGATACATTAACCCCTTATGGGCTCTTTCTCTCAGCACAGTGGGTCTTAATTAAAGGCTGTTGCTTATTCTAAAAGCATAGTCATCTTAAGGCATGTTCGGTGAGTTGCCCAACACCTTAGTCCATCCAACGGAATACTTCTGCAAACCCTGTGTATCCCACAAGCCTACTGGCACCTCCTTATTCTGCTTGGATGTTGCTGATTTGGCTACTGTACATAAGCAACAGCACTTTCACATTGATATTGGAAACAGAGGGAATGATGCAAAATAAATACTGGGTGAGATTGATTAGTCCCAAACAAACGAAGCAATTGTGAACTCCCAAAGCGATGGCAATTCTTTCAGGAGACGCTTTCCAACAAGGCTCTTTCCTCTAACTCTACCTGAGGAAATCACCATCTGTCATTGAAGAAAAAAGTGTGTGTGGGGGGGACCTTTCATGAAATTGCATGCTAATCTCATGAATATGGATGCTTGGCAACCTCAAAGTTGTTGAATAGATGAGTATCTGGCTGCCAGATGCAGTGCAAATGTGGTGTGAAAGAATCTGTTAGTAGAAGAAAGCTTTTAGATGTGAATGACATTGATGCCTAAGGAAAGAAATAAAAACTATAGCATTATGAGTTTTGGGGGTGGGGAGGAAGCGAGATTCTTCTAAACCATAGATCCAGCAAGGATCTATAGGCCAAACTATCTTCCTGTGTTGGGACACGGGTGGCGCTGTGGGTTAAACCACAGAGCCTAGGACTTGCCGATCAGAAGGTCAGCGGTTCGAATCCCCACGACGGGGTGAGCTCCTGTTGCTCGGTCCCTGCTCCTGCCAACCTAGCAGTTCGAAAGAACGTCAAAATGCAAGTAGATAAATAGGTACCGCTCCAGCGGGAAGGTAAACGGCGCTTCCGTGCGCTGCTCTGGTTCGCCAGAAGTGGCTTAGTCATGCTGGCCACGTGACCCAGAAGCTGTACGCCGGCTCCCTCGGCCAATAAAGCAAGATGAGCGCTGCAACCCCAGAGTCGGTCACGACTGGACCTAATGGTCAGGGGTCCCTTTACTTTTACCTCTTAACTATTGGGCCCCACCTATTTGCCGCCTTGCATATTTCCTTAATGGCCCATCGCCAAGGTTAAGGTGATCACCTTGGTGATGGGCCATTAAGGAAATATGCAAGGCGGCAAATAGATGGGGCCCAATAGTTAAGAGGACAAAGTCTGAGTTGAGAGTTTCCAGGGATGTGACCTAGGGTGAAGCAGCAAGCTGGAGAGAGAGAGTCAGAGTGCAATGTTTGATGTCTGGTTGAATCCAAGGTTGTGGCGATGGGAGAAACAAGACCCTTTTGGAGTGTTGCTGCTGTGAACCCCTCCATCCCAGGGATGGGTTGTATATATATGAAAATAAACCATATATCCTAAAGACACCACAGTCTCCTCTCTCCCTTACTCTCAAAGGAAACATGAGTAATCACCTGGAACCCCTGGGATCTTACACCCCTTGGAGACTGGTGTGCCATGCAATGATATATAATTTTATTATTCACAGTAGCCACATTATAGGCTCTTGAACTCTGGTTACCTCTATAAATACATCATATATATCCATTTGTGACCTACTGAATAGCATTATTGAACGGCTGGTTGCACTGGCTGTAATTCTCAAGCCACTTATGAGGGGAAAGTCCCAATGGGTCTAACCTAGAGCTTGAGATATATGAGTCTTTCTATAGTGAAATGACTTCAATTGCATTTGAAAGCTCAAATTCTTCTTTTTCTTATTTTTAAACTGCAAGTACTGTGGACATCTCTGAGGATATATTCACAAGTAAGGCTTAAATCAAGTTTGAGTCTCTCTCGTGCTATTTAAGTTTCTGACTCCTCATGGGACACATTTACATTTGGTGCCTTACCAACAAAAAGCTTCATGTGTGAAAACACCAATGTCTCTTTCGATTTCCATAACTTACTGCCTTGTTCATAACTCCCAGGACCCCTCCCTACATAGATACTGGCCATCATATTCCACAAAATATGCCTTATTTCCTTCTCATTTTTGCCACTGCACACAAGCTCATATGTGGTTTAGAAGAAGGTGTATCTAATCCAGTAAATTTCTGTGGCTAGCAACATGACTTGAAACAGACAGAGCACAAAGCTTGTAGACCTCTCCTGATGTTGTTTACAGTATCTAGTTAACCCTTATTTACTAGTCACTGATTGGTTTTGTTCCATTCATTTGTCTAATCCAGGGATACAGAACTCTTTCAGGGATGGAGAATCCAGCAGGCTGGATGCTTAGGTCTTCCAACTCCCACAGCCACTGCCCGCCTGTCAGTTACCTGATGTCCCCATAAAGTCAAGTGAAATGTTCTCCTTTGCCCATGAAAAGTTGCAGGACATTGCATGTGCTGATGATCAGAGAGAATAATTGGGTGCACTCTTCCCACCTTGGATCAAATCTTCCAGGTGCCATAAGAAAGCTGCAGAGATAGCACAGAATAGTGCGCACCCCGGAAATGATCTCTTTCAGCTTCTGCCTTCTGGAAGAAGGTACAGGGTTATAAAGACTAGGACCAGCCGCCCGAGAAACAGTTTCTATCCAAATGCGATTTTGGTTTTAAACGCAGTGTAAGGTAGTGTCTATGGGAGTATACTGTATTTAATTATGGGGTATCAGAGTTTTTAGGGGGCTAACCAGGCTGGGATAGCTGGGACAGCTGGGATAGCAGGCTTGTTGGTTTTGAATGTCTGATGTAGATGTTTCAATTTCGTTGCTCTGTATGGGACAATGGCAATAAAGATTATCGTATCGTATTGATGGCACTGCAAAAGTGCTTCCTTTGCCCATACGGTTTCAAATCAATCCTCACAAACAAAGGCTGATAGGTGGTACCTGCAAACCCCTCTTTCAGCAAGAAGATGTGTTTTTACTTGCCCTGCACCTGACATCACATATGACATCAAGTGTTGGGCAGGTGGGTGGGGCTTGGGGAAAACAGCATCATGGGTGCAAATAGATCTGCGGCTCATAGAATCATAGAATTTTATAGATGGAAGGGACTCTACAACCCCCTGCAGTACAGGAATCACAACGAAAGGATCCCCGGCAGATGACCATCCAACCGCTGCTTAAAAGCCTCCAAGGAATGAGAGTCCACCACCTCCCAAGGGGGACAGTTACACTGTTGAACAGCTCTTAGTGTCAGAAAGTTCTTCCTGGTGTTTAGTTGGAATCGATGCAGTCTGTGCCTTAGTCTACTAAATATATGTCTTGTCTCTAGTAGTTTAGTCTGGTCGTTTTCAGACTTTGTGCATTCTGGGAATGCAAAACAGAAGGTCAGTGCATTGCAGAAGATTCTGGGGGTAGTGGCCAGACCTATTGAGAGCCCCACTATTTCTTCATCTAAGCTGGATGTTTAAGCAATACTCCAGCCCTCACTGAGCATTCAATCCCCCAAAGCAATCTGGATTGTGTGAGAGAGAACGGAGATGTGCTAACTGTCCTTATCACTCCATGGAATGGAAGAAGGTCTGCTTTACTTGTAGAGGTTTCCCACATGATTGAGTCAGGGGCAGCCATGCCATGAGGGAAGTCAAGCCTTTTTGCTGAGGTGACAGATTAGGGCAGATAGAGAGGGCACCTAAAAACACAGGTCCGAAAGATTAACTGCTTGCCCCACCATTTTCCTGGAGAACTTTCCTTTAGTGCTAGGTAAAGGTAAAGGGACCCCTGACCATTAGGCCCAGTCGTGACCGACTCTGGGGTTGCGGCGCTCATCTCACTTTATTGGCCAAGGGAGCCAGCGTACAGCTTCCGGGTCATGTGGCCAGCATGACTAAGCCGCTTCTGGCGAACCAGAGCAGCGCACGGAAACGCTGTTTACCTTCCCACCGGAGTGGTACCTATTTATCTACTTGCACTTTGACGTGCTTTCAAACTGCTAGGTTGGCAGGAGCACGGACTGAGCAATGGGAGCTCACCCCGTCACGGGGATTCGAACCACCAACCTTCCGATCGGCAAGTCCTAGGCTCTGTGGTTTAACCCACAGCGCCACCCGGGTCTTCCTTTAGTGCTAAAGCACAGGAAATGTCATACCGTGAAATACCTGATTGATGTTTGCTCCAATTTAGTGCTAAGGAGCAGGGTTTCCCAGAGTAAAGCAGTTGGATATATAATTTATTATTATTATTATTATTAATAATAATAATAATAATATGCTGCCCATCTGACTGGGTCTCCCCATCCATTCTGGGTGGCTCCCCACAGAATATTAAAAACCCAATAAAACATCAAACATTAAAAACATCCCTAAACAGGGCTGCCTTCAGATGTCTTCTAAAAGTCAGATAGTTGTATGTTTCCTTGACATCTGATGGGAGGGCCTTCCACAGGGTGGTGAGAAGGTCCTCTGCTTGCTTCCCTGTAACTTCACTTCTCACAGTGAGGGAGCCACCAGAAGGCCTTCGAAGTTGGACCTCAGTGTCTGGACTGAGCGATGAGGATGAATGAGCCCTCAGTGTGGGTCTGCCCATTGGTACTATCAGAAACTCTTCCAAACCAGGTTGTTTGGAGTCGCTGGCACATATTATTAGGCACAATCAAGAGATTCAAGGTTTCGTACATGAACAAATGGAATCTAAAAACCTCTTGGCATGTTAGAGTTGTTATTGCTTATTAGAAGGTACAAATCATCTATACTGGAACTAATAAATTTGATTAATCATTTTGGTGTAATTTGTGTGGCTATACAATTAATTATAGCCAGTAGACACTATTAAGTCATCCAGTTTATGTGCTAAGTGGCAATTTTATTGGTTCCAGAGGTAATAACATACTTAAGTATTTTGGTTCCCACAGATATTTCTCAAAAAATTACATTGAATTTAAATAGATTAACAATGGGAATGTCTCTTGTTGTTATTTGGGGAAATAAAACACTTGAGATGAATATTTTCCATGGATAGTGAGCCTTGTGATATTCATTTATATATTTCCCAAATATATTTTCAAAAACTAAGCAAAGTCAAAGTTTAAGAAGTTTCTTTGGTGGATTTCTCTACCTCATTTCTTACTTTAAAGGATCTCATCCTCAATATCAGAAAGAGGGTTTAATTTTCCAGCTCCTGGCCTCAATTTGCTGATTGTGAAGAGACCAGAGATCGAAATGTAAGTCCCCACAAGCAGAGCACGCTCCCTAATACAAATGTTTGCCCTCCAGCTTGCTGTGGAGTCATGGCTGGCTAGCTGGAGTGGGGCTAGCTGGCACATCCCCTGTCTCTCTCCCATGATTCTAGTTGTGTTTATGGAATTATACACCTGAACAGGTCTTCTACTGCTGCAATTGTAAAGGAGGGTGACTCAACTGGCAAAGCTATCTTATTGTATGCTTCTGTGGAATCCCAAAGTTTCACAAACGCATGTTCCATGCTCCTCTCTGATCCCCGTTATCTCTTTCCACTTCTTTCCAATATACATTTATTTTTCAAAACTTTCTTGAACCTTCTAAAACAGGGGTCGGCAACGTGTGGCCCATGGGCTGGATGCGGCCCATGAAGACCGTTTTACCGGCCCAGGAGCTGCCCCTGAACTGAGCCGCCCGCTCGGCAAATCCCCTGTGTGCTGCGCCAAACCGGCGCAGCACGGTGTGGGGACTCACGAGTCGCGCTGGAAATCGCTTCTGAGCACGCACAGATACCACAAATCATGTCTGTGCATGTCCAGACACCGAAAATCGCTTCTGTGCAGGCGCAATTTTTGGTGTCTGGGCATGCACAGACGCAATTTCCGGTGTCGCGCTGCACCAGTCCGGCCCATTGACAATCTCCATGGGAGTGATCTGGCTCATAGTCGGTAAACCTTGCTGATCCCTATTCTAAAATGTTCAATCCGCTGGATGAAATAGTGGAAGAACGTTGCCTCAGGAGAGTGAGGAAAATTCTCAGGGATGATTCACACCCTGGCCGGCACTTTCTTGATCTCCTACCCTCAGGCCGAAGATATAGAGGCATGATTAGTCGCACCAACAGGGTAAAGAACAGCTTCTATCTGTGGGCTGTTAGGCTGCTGAATGAAAAGATAACAACAGGGCAACTGACTTGCGGGTTTGATGGGTGTGTGTCAGTAAACGAGGGGAATTAAGACTAAGAGAGCTGAGTGGGGGGTGCTCGTGTAATCTCACGGTATACAAGTTGTATAATGACAATAAAGTATTTCAATAAAATGTCACTTCTGACATTCCTGTAGGTGCCCGTCCACCCATGGGGCAAGATGAGGTGACCGCTTCAGGTCGTAGGGTCCACTGGGCCAGTAGATGCTGATGTTCTTACCGCCTGGTTCCTGAGCTAGATCTTCTCCCACCCTTTCTTCCCTGGAGGCGAGGGAGGTCCCATTAGGCTGTCTGTTTTAGATGCTGAAATGTCTTGAGCCAGCCCTGCTCCTGTAACTTTATTCTCCGTATAGCATGCAAGAAGGAAAGAATGTAAATACTGCAAGGTATATAAATACTGCATTTATACTGCAAGGTTTCTGTCATGTTTTTATTTTGTAGACGAGAGCTGTATTTAAACACATGCCCTTCCCTACTCTTTTTCATTTAGTTTAGCTTTTAAACTCTGAATAAATATACTGAAATGCAAATTTCAGGTCTGAAGGTGGCAGTATTTATAATCTGCGTAAATATTCCATGACTGTTTGTGATAACGGTCTATTATTCTCTTGCCTATTTTTAACTTTATACTTTACACTTCAATTGTTCACTAAATGAACTCATTTGTAATCAAAAAATTTATCATTAATTATCAGCCATTCAATCAATATTCATTTTAAACACACAAGATAAAAAATTCCCCTGTGTGATCACCACTAAGAAAACAGGAAATTTATTTTCATCAGGGCTCTATGCATCATTAAGAGATAGTTTGTCTTATTACAGCCCGTTATTAATGTTCAGAATCCATTTAATTTCACTTTTAACTGACTGTGGCAATTAGATAATTGATTTAATCTGCAAGCTTTGGTGAATTGCACCGCTCTGAATTGGTGTCAATATAGTATATGCTACTAACCTGCAGACTGAATTTATGGATATTTCTGAAATGATTAATTTTGGGTCCCCCCGGTCTGTGAATCAGATGTACAGTGCTACTGGATAGATAGTTTATGTTGATTTTTATTTTTTTTTAACTAAATACCTTTTCAGATAGTGAATCTAAATTTGTCCTAATTTTGTTGTAACAGTATTTATGCAGGTTGATTAAGAATAATGTTCTGGAGATGCCATGTTTGTTATTATATTATATTATATTATATTATATTATATTATATTATAGTAAAGGATCTAACAAAAACAACAACAAAAACAACAACAATAATTTATTACTTCTACCTCGCCCATCTGGCTAGGTTTCCCCAGCAACTCTGAGCGGCTTCCAACAAAATATTAAAATACAATAGTCTGTCAAACATTAAAAGCTTCCCTAAACAGGGCTGCCTTCAGATGTCTTCTAAAAGTAAGATAGTTGCTTATTGCCTTGACATCTGATGGGAGGGTGTTCCACAGAGTGGGCGCCACTACCGAGAAGGCGCTGTGCCTGGTTCCCTGTAACTTGGCTTCTTGCAGCGAGGGAACCGCCAGAAGGCCCTCAGCACTGGACCTCACAGGAAGATAAATAATCTGGTATAGCAGGGATGGTGGACTTTATGCCTAGGCTCCATACCTTTCTTGGGTGCTCTTGCTTGGTTGGAATGTGTTCTTGAACTGTGATAATGCATCTTGCTTGCTTATAGGGAGGGTAGAGGTGTGTGTATCGGTTTGCATGGAAGCCTCTGGTTCTTGCATGTGACATCAGTTGCTTCATCCAATCAGCATCTGCTCTCGCTCTTTCTTCTTGTGTTCGACACCTTGACCTTGCTATGGACCTCGGTTGGTCGCTTGTTGAAGGGGCCTGGTCAGTGGCGAAGCTGCAAGCTCCGACACCGAGGGGCGGAAAGCAGGTGGGGGCATGATACGCATCCCGGGGGCATGGCATGTATCCCGCGGGCATGGCACGCCGTCCAGGAGGTCATGACGTGCATTTCAGGGGCATGGTGGTGTGCATCCCAGGGTCGTGGTGTGCCACCCATGGGGGCATGGTGCCCAGCATGGTGGGGGTGCATGTGGTGCGTGTCTGGGGGGGTGACCCTGATGGTACCCCCCTCCCTGATGGTGCCAGGGTGGTGTGCTCCCCCACCCCCCCCTTTCCTCTGCCAGTAGGCCTGGTAGGAATTTTTCCACTTGGCAGATTGGCACCAGCCACTTGGTTTTCGCCTACCTCGTAGCAAATAGTCACAACTTTGTAAAGTTTGGTGGTTAGGCATTGGAGAAGCTCGATTGATGGGAGGGGAAGTTGTAGCCATCAGCTGCCCCTCCCCTTTAAGGTTATTCCATGAAAGGAATCCGGGGGTCATGGTTCCTGTCCGAAGCCCAGGTAGAGGCTAGGGCCATGGCACAACCTCTCCAGTGACCCTGAGGGGAGCTCCGAGTTGATATACATCAACAGGGCTCCCCCTTCTGGTGGTTAACCCTTGAGAGACTTCCTGCATGGCGGGCAGGAGTCAGATATACCGTATTTTTCGCTCTATAAGACACACCAGACCACAAGACACACTTAGTTTTGGGAGGAGGAAAACAAGAAAAAAAATATTCTGAATCTCAGAAGCCAGAACAGCAAGAGGGATCGCTGCGCAGGGAAAGCAGCAATCCCTCTTGCTGTTCTGGCTTCTGTGATAGCTGCGCAGACTGCATTCGCTCCATAAGACGCACACACATTTCCCCTTACTTTTTAGGAGGGAAAAAGTGAGTCTTATAGCGCAAAAAATACGGTAGTTGGTTCGGGTCCAATGCCTAAGCCAATACCACTCACATTCTGTAACCAATAAAGCTGTGGCCTTTATTAGGCCATTAACCTAAAATTCTGGTGTCCGTGTGTTTTATTCATCAAATAGGGGGTTGCGTGGCCTTGATGCACAATGCATCTTGCTTGCTTATAGGGAGGCTGGAGGTGTGTGTATCTGTCGGCATGGAAATCTCTGATTCTTGCATGTGACATCTGTTGCTCCATCCAATCATCATCTTCTGTCACTGATCAGTGGTATGCAACCCTCAGAAGATGCCCAAGAGGGATTGTGGGCTATCCTTACAACCCAGACCTAAATAGCTAGAACAGCCTTCCTCAATCTCGGTGCTCCAGATGTTTTGAGACTACGATTCCCATCATCCCTGACTACTGGTCCTGCTAGCTAGGGATCATAGGAGTTGTAGGCCAAAAACATCTGGAGGGCTGAGGTTGAGGAAGCCTGACCTAGAATTATACCATTTCTGATGGCAGGTGGGAGATTAAACGTTTTACTGCTCCTGGAACGTGGCTTCCTGGGTTAGTTTTAAATGAAGCTCCTCTCTGTTAGTTTTTAAAATACAATATTGATTTTCGGAAAGCGGAGGAGGTATTTGGGAGAGGGCACTTTTGAAGGATGAGGACACAGAACTCACCCACACTTCTTGTGCTTTTTGTCTGCTGCTGTTCACCACTTTGAATTCTCCAGAATGCTACAAAACAATGCCCTTCATTGTAAACATGCCAGTGAGAGTCAACTACGTGGGTTGTAAATTTAAAATTCATTGTTCTCAATTTGTTGTGCAAGGAGGTGTGTTTTTAATTAAAATTTAGAAGATTGTTGAATGTTTGCTGCAATTTACATTGCCCCTAGTCCCCATTTAATTAAAAAAAAATCCTTTATGATAAATGCACATAGTATATTATTCTTGCCTGTTCAGAGTTAGATATTACTCAAGATATGCATAATAATGTATTAAAGCAATGTCAGATGGCGTATGCTGCTGGCAGAAATCACTTAACTGGTAGACTCAAAGTCCTTGCAAAAGTGGTTGAGGGCTCTTGAAAATATTAGGGAATTTTCCAGCTTACGAGATCACAGCATGACAGTAATGGAAAGAATCCAGATGTTCCTTCTTGTCCAGCTCCTTGCCACATGGCAGGGCCATTTATCTTCTCCAACTCACTGCTTAGATCAAGGGTGGGGAAGTTTTTTCCAGCCCAAGAGATGCATTTTCTTCTGTGCAACCTTCTGGGGTCACCTGTTATTGGTGGACAGGACCAGAGGCAGAAATAGGTTGGAAATGCTTCCTTTGATGGAACCCCTAATGTCACAAGGAGCTGGAGAAATACCAACTTAAGACTCTAGAAAATATTTTTTTAAAATGGTTATGAGGACTTTTTGAGTGGCAAAATATGATGGTTGGAGGCTTGGGAGGGAATTGTGGAAAAATACAATCATGCAGAATAGGGAAAAACACCACCACCACAATAACTAGATCTTATTTATAAGTAGAATTATTCTGGAGTGTGCATGGGACGCAATCGGCAGATAGGGAAACAGAAGGGCCCATTTTTATCTTTCTCTTCTTTCAGCATCCTATTCCCACAGTTGCATGATGAGAAAGAGAGCGAGCTCTGAACAGGAAGGAAGTAATAAGAATTATCTTTCTATTGTTATTTTCCCCACCCCCCCAAGCAGAGGCTGTGACGTCACACAGTGCCCTCTAGGAATTTACAGGAACTCTGTGTGTCTTACCCCTTTGCTCACCTAGCAAACATGGGATTTTTAATTTTGACTGCAGCATCACTTTCCTACAAGAGGTAGTCAAGATAGCACCCTGACCCTGGCAGCATGGTCAATGGTCAGTAGTGATGGCAGATGTAGTCTAGCATCATGTTGGCTACCCCTAAAAGGTAAAGGTAAAGGGACCCCTGACCATTAGGTCCAGTCGTGGCCGACTCTGGGGTTGTGGCGCTCATCTCGCTTTATTGGCCGAGGGAGCCGGCGTGCAGCTTCCAGGTCATGTGGCCAGGATCACTAAGCGGCTTCTGGCAAACCAGAGCAGTGCACGAAACGCCGTTTACCTTCCCACTGGAGCGGTACCTATTTCTCTACTTGCACTTTGACGTGCTTTCGAACTGCTAGGTGGGCAGGAGCTGGGATCGAGCAACGGGAGCTCACCCCATCATGGGGATTCGAACCCCCAACCTTCTGATCGGCAAGTCCTAGGCTCTGTGGTTTAACCCACAGCGCCACCCATGTCCCTGTTGGCTACCCCTGCTTTATGTTAAAGTTTTAGTCCTCTGCTTTTATTATTCATATGTTTTATTCCGGTCTTGGTTAGCTTGCCATGTGTGGGCTTGGGAAGAGAATTCCCTTTGACCTACTCAGCGGAGAACACCAGCAGTTCAGAAATGCCAGATGAAGTTCTGCAATTGTTTGCAAAATTGATATGAATCTGGAGGCGGGAATCCTGGGGTTCTCACCCCATCTTCAATTTGCACACCAATTATATCTTGTGTTGCTGGGATAAACAAAAGGTCTAGAAACGACATTAGGCACACAGAACAGCTGTACTTAACATGCATCTCCCTTCCTATTTGTATATAATTTGTGGATAAACAACATTAGACTTTCCCCCTAAACTTAAATATATAAAGCTATAACTGCTACAAAAAAGAGTATTAAATTTCTAACAGATGGGGAAACAATTCTCACACGTTGTTTCCCCCAAGTGCAAGTATAAAGCATTCATTTCAGGGTTGATTATGCTAGTTGTTAATAGTTTTACCAGCTCATTCAAAATGCTCACAGTGTGACACCATTCCACAGTTCATTAAGGACCCTAAAGCGTGATCTTTTCTCTCTCTCTCCTTCTCCCCCTCCCCAGTTTTCAGAATACAATATTGATTCTCTGAAAGCAGGTGGCAAATTATCGATAATTTTCTTTATGTTTTCTAATGTGTCTGAATCAACATCATCACCTCCCAGAAAATGAACAGGTGTTCGGAAAAGACTTTTCGAAGGGTGCGGGTGCGCAGTCAAATTAGTGGTGAATATGATCACTCCTAGGAAGCAAATGCCTGATTACTGCACCAGTTTTCAAATATTTTATTCAGGGCATGAAGAGTTGTCTATAATCCAATAATGTTTAAAAAAACACACACACACGTAATCCCCCATTAGGCATCCACATAACATTTTCAACTTGGTCTCAATTATGCGAGGCACTTGGAGACTATTAAGAGTGCCTGAGTTCATTAAGGACACATTATTCAACCTCTACCCTGGAAATCAGCTTGATAAGCCGTCTGTTGAAGTTTACTAAAAGGGCTTACTGTTTCATACACTTCTGCAACACCCCCCCCCCCAAAAAAAGCTAACAACACAATTCTCAGTGCCCAGTGCCTGAAAGAAACAAGGAATGGCTCTTGACTTTCCACTGCTCCATTGAGACTAATCTCTTTCTCCCATTCACAGCAGGGCTGTAGAGAAGGAGATAGAAATCAGAGCAGCCACTTCCTTAATTGCTATGCTCTTGGAGGCCATGCCTATATATGATGGATGCCTTAGAAAGGCTGTGTGGTTGTGTTACAGCATTCTCACTGAGAATATTGTTTTCATTTTTTTGTTAAATTTTTTTTATTAGTTTTCAATTAGAAAAATCCAGTATATGCTCATTATATCAATACCAGATTACGCCACACATTTCTCATTAGCATTAAAAAGTAACCAAAAAGAATACCTTTTACACACACACAGACACACAAGTCCCTGGACTTCCCTCCACCTGCTATTTTCGTTTTTTATGTAAACCAAATCATCTTGCATTCCAAACCTCTTCACCCAATTTTTCAACTACTAAACAACTAAACTTGTGATATACTGCACTGATATTTTAAACATCCAGACCACTTTACACATCACACATCTATGCTTTCAGACTATTTCCCCTTTCGAAATGATCCTTATTGTTGCTTTTTGCAAGCATTTAATCCATGTCTGTTGATGTCCCAATTTATTTACAACCGCTGGCCCCTAATAAAAACCATTTTCCAGGCTGTTACCCATTCTTTTTTTCTTACTTTGGCGTATTTAAATCTCCTCCAAAAGACGCTTCCCGTTAGGGCAATTCCCCATCTCAGCCCTCTTTCCTTCCAAATTTCTCGCTGTCTCCATAGTTGTGAACTGAGAAGAGATATAGAACCATAAATACTGGCTCCATTCAGATGGGGGGGGGGGTTATTGCCACAGTCTTTCTTGCTATAATGCAGGTGATTCTGCAACGGTTTCTAATATTCCTTTCACAGTGTCTTAACTAATGCATTATTGAACATTGGCTTTTTTTTGCCAGTGCCATGCTAAATTTCAGTGACCATGGTGTCACTAGAGGTGTCACCATCCTTTATGTGCATGCATTCAGCTCCCCCCCCCCCCCGATTCATCCATGAAAACACTGGGAAAGAACCATATACCAGAATACCTCCCCAAATTTCACCCCATGGTATGATCCAGGATAATGGCAGGAAAATTACAGTGCAAAACTCCTGTAGAGAGTTTCTGGGTCTCTTAACATGGAAGTGAGCACTAAATTTCCACTAAATTCTGCTGGATTTCCAGAAGTGGCTTTTGTGCCATGAGGAATGTGATTATGGTCAAGTAAGGAAGCCATGGGAAGATGAAATAAAGTGCAAGATGAATTGTCTCTTCACCAGAGCCAAGCCTGCTGGAAGCCAGAGAACAATCAACATGCATTCATATTGAATATAGGGCTGGGCGATATCTGATTTTTCAACATCATGACATAGCACCAGCAAAACATCACAAGATGCCGATATATCACAGTGTCTGAAATAAGGATGGAGCTATGGGCTGGCTTCATGGTTTTCCCCACATCGTGATTTTTGCCAGCACCTGATTATCCCTACAGTGGTACCTCGGGTTAAGAACTTAATTCGTTCCAGAGGTCCATTCTTAACTTGAAACTGTTCTTAACCTGAGATACCACTTTAGCTAAGGCGGCCTTCCGCTGCCACCACACCACTGGCGTGCGATTTCTGTTCCCATCCTGAAGCAAAGTTCTTAACCCGAGGTACTATTTCTGGGTTAGCGGAGGCTGTAACCTGAACACAGCTGTCAACTTTTCCCTTTTTCTTGCGAGGAATCCTATTCGGAATAAGGGAATTTCCCTTAAAAAAAGGGAAAGGTTGACAGCTATGAACCTGAAGCGTTTGTAACCTGAAGCATCTGTAACCCGAGGTACCACTGTATATCCAATAAGGGCTGGGCGATATATCAATATATTGTCCAAAACTGGTTTGAAGTCCACATCGTGATGTCAGTTTCATAATTTGTTACCTGCCAAGAGATCATGAATCATGGTGTATGTGTGTGTGTGTGTCTGTGTGTGGTGCAAAAATCACAATGTGGAGAAAATTGTGAAGTCAGCCAACGCTTCTCTCGATTCCTGCAGCCCCTGTTAATTCTGCCAGCTCAGCTCTGAAGAGCCAGGGTTGGAGCTGAGGACAGTGGCAGCATGGCTTCAACTTTCTCAGCTTCTCCACTTTCTGAGGCTGCTTCCTGCCACCTTTGGACTTTGGGTCCTTCCGGCCCCCTCCCAAAAATATGGGGGGGGGGGGCAAAAGGACTCGGCCCCCAGGAGATAGCGCCCCTGTTGCTGTTAGTTGACCTGCCCTTTGCCTCCCCAGCCCCAGTGAACAGTCCCGGCCACCGTGGTCGACACGTCGTCACACTTTTGAGCACAAAACAAACCTGAAGGCAGCATCTAGTGTAAAGAAATGCAGGGTATTCGTCTTTTTCTGCGAGCTCATTATTGATGCATGAAGGCTAATAGTTCTGAGTAAAACAAGAGACAAAAGCTATTCCCCCATAGAAAATACTTTTAAAGTTAATCCAGGTTCAACGCCCCCCCCCCCCGCCTCTGCTTCCCCACATTTTATGTTTATGCCAGGATTCAAGGAAGCCTCAGGGAACAATCTCCCCTACTTCAGCCAATTTAGCTGTATCTTGCTTTAATATTTATACTATTTTCTTTTTTTTACAACGCTGAATGGTGTTCTCACTTCAAAGACAGCCATCCAGCAGGAAGGGGGGGGAAATCGGCTCAAGATGAAAGTCTGAATTCAAATGGTTCAAATAACCCTCTCTTCATTTTCTCTCTCTTCTGTCTCTCTTTATATATATAAATACCTCCGCAGATACATGTGTATAAATAAAAATAAATAAATTAATATTATTTACAGGGTTTGTGAATGTTAATAATGTTGCTGCCTTCATTTCTCTCTCTCTTCCCCCTCCTTTACCCTTCAGGTTTTCTTTTCTACTGTGATTTAAACTCTCTGTCAGACACTCTCCTATTGGCGGAGCTGTTTTGAGCAAGTCTAGAGAAAGTGGTTGCCCTGGCAACAGAAAGTGTAATACAATATGTAAAAGATTTCAGAACAATTCTTTCCCCCACTTACCTCCAGCCAAGCACATTTCCTAGAATTTTTGCAAAAATAAAGGAGGCCACTGTTCCCCCCTGATTAATAGAAGAGCTGTGAATAATGATATACTCTATCTAACCCCCTCAGAATTAACAATAAAGGCTCCTGTTTTCACACAGCACAGAAAATGTGCAGCATATTGTAATGTAAAACCAGCACTTTGTACTGTATGTATACAGCGTGTGGTGTATTCTATAGTTAATGACAACAATTAAAATATGACATTTTTCTCAGTCGTGGTATAATTCCGGACATGCCCTCAGGTATGTGAAGGGGGGGAAATGCTGTTTTTAAAAGTCTTTTTAAATAAGTGGAAAATATTTTATCTCCAACAATCACTGTTTTCAGGTTCCTGTAATTTATATGCTTTTTGGCCGGGAATCGCTGGCAAAATAGCAAAGAAAATGTCTGTCACATGTTGAGTTGCAGAGGACCCTGGAAGCACGAGATCAGACGCAGCCATAGGCTGTAATAACAATTTTCTAGCATGTGTAGAACCACAGAATTGCAGAACTGGAAGGGGCTACAAAGGTCAGGAATGTTTTGTCCAACACAGGGCTTGAACCCACAACCCGGAGATTAAGTGATTAAGAGTCTCATGCCCTACTGACTGAGCTAACCAATGGTCCAGTGGCACAGGGGTCTAAACAGCCCTGAGCCCGGCCTTGGCTGGGAAGGGCGGCGTATAAATAAAATTATTATTCTTATTATAAACCACTGAGCCACTTGGACTTGCCAATTGGAAGGTCGGCATTTCGAATCTGTGAGACAGGGTGAGCTCTCGTTGCTCTGACCTAGCTTCTGCCAACCTAGCAGATTGAAAGCACACCAGTGCAAGTAGATAAATAGGCATTGCTGTGGCGGGAAGATAAACGGCATTTCCTTGTGCTGTGGCACTTTTCACGGTGTCCCGTTGCTCCTGAAGTGGTTCAGTCATGCTGGCCACATGACCCAGAAAGCTGTCTGTGGACAAACACCGGCTTCCTCGGCTTGAAGCGAGATGAGCACCGCACCCCATAGTCGCCTTTGACTGGACTTAACTGCCCAGGGGTCCTTTACCTTTACCTCTTGGCTAAACAGAACCCCTAAGCCCACCAGGTACGTTTTCACCAAACTTCCTAGGCAGCTGCCTCCCACAGATGAATGGTGACATAAAGTATCCAGTGAGCATTATTGGAATTGGTGGCTGGACGAAGATTAACTGGACCTTCTAGTCTTTGGTCATTCAAGTTCCTGGATTAATTGACACTTGACAACTATCCTATGGAGGCTGCTCCTTATCTATGGAAGTTATACCCAAACTTTTTTCCAGGAAAGATACAGCCTACCTGGTGTTCCCAGGAGGTCTCACATTCAAACACAGAGCACAACCAGAGCTGCCTAGCATTCCCTGGCCTGGTTATGGCAAATTTGTGTGCAAACCGTTTGTGTGTGGAGTGTCTCACCATGTAGCTGGGACAATTCAAACAAGCAAACACACAATATATTTACCATTTTCAATTTTACAAATCAACACACATCAACTAATCCATACATTAATCATTGGCTTCTATTCCCCATCTTCCGTGATTCATTGCAGTTCTCCTTTACTTCTGCATACTTTAATTGCTCCATATTTTAACACGTCCAAGTCTTCCATTATTTATATTTTTACTGCTAATTCTATTGTAACCCTGCTAATGTTTGAAGGAGTTTACAATAATTTTTCAAATATTCCACAAACTTTTCCCAATCATCCTTAAAATTCCTTCCTTCCTGTTCTCTTAATTTCTCAATGACAATTTTCTTCCTTACAATATTCAATATTTGTCTCATACGTCATTTTTTATTATGATTTGATTTGTAGATCACAACTTTTTTTTGTTATGGAAAGTGCTGCAATGATATTAACTCATATTGAAGACAAATTGCGAGAGAAGGAAATTTGATCGAAAATATAAATTGTACTGCTCACGCAGTCTGACTCTACATTACTTGGTACCCAGAGCTGTTGTTGTTGCTGCTGCTGTGCTTGTGCACAGTGTAACCACATTAGATAGTTTTTTGTAAGTCATGGTCATTAAAAGTTTCAAGCATTGTCAGTTGTAGCCAGGTCTTGATGGGCGCTGTTCCTGGGGAGCCACCTGTATTCATTCATTCATTTATTTTGCATACCACCCTATACCCATAGATCTCAGGGCTGTTCACAAAATCAAATTACAATATAAAAAGCACAAAATACATAATAAAAATAGAAACAAAAACAACCCAATAATCCCCCTTCCACATTTTAAAAGGACATTAGATGTCAATCAACCCAAGACCTGGTTAAAGAGGAACATCTTCGCCTGGTGCCTAAAGGTGTATAATGAAGGTGGCAGGCAAACCTCCTTGGGAAGAGCATTCCACAAATAGGGAGCCACTGCAGAAAAGGCCCTGTTCTCATGTTGCCACCCTCTGGACCTCTCGTGGAGAAGGTACCCAAGGAATGGCCTCAGAGGATGATCTCAAGGTCTGGGTAGATTCATAATGAGAGAGGTGGTCCTTGAGGTATTGTGGTCCTAAGCCATTTAAAGCTTGAGAGCACTTTGAATTGGGCCCAGAAACTAATTGGTAGCCAGTACAGTCAGACTAGAATCAAACTGTCCCACCCAGGTGAGCAACCTGGCTGCTGAATTCTACACCAGCTGAAGTTTCCGAACCATCTTCAGGGGTATTTTGCTATCTTCACATCCCACCTTTCTTCAAAGCTGTGTATATAGTTCTCCTCCCAACATTTTATCTTCCCAACGAACCTGTGAAGTAGGTTATGTGGAGAAACAGGGACTTGCCCAAGATCACCCATGACATCGTGGGAATTTGAACCTTGATCTCCCAGGCCCTAATCCTAATGAGTCCAAAGGTGACTTGATTGGTTTAGCTATTTCATAATTCTTTGCATGCTGTTCTCATCCATCCTGCAACATGGAAAACCCAACAAGCTGTGCCACACATGTCGGCATCCAAGCATTCAATATAGACACTGGCAAGTAGCCACCAGAAAAGGGGTCAAAACAGAGGGTGGTTGTCTAGCCATAAACTCTTCTTCTTCTTCACATCTGAGAAGGTCCTTTAATGAGCATTACATATTTCATTCACCTGTGGAACAAATCAAAATTAAGGGCTGTTAGACCAGAATCCTCCACATGCATATCCAGAAATGTACAGTTTTGGCTACTTCACCAGAAAAAGTTTCAGAAAAGGTCAACGATAATCTCAATAGGATGGAGCAACTTCTTTATGAAGAAAGGTTGCCGTGTTTGGGACTTTTTAGAGAGCAGGCAAGTAAGAGATGACATGATAGGTGTTTATAAAAATTATGCAAGGCATTGAAAAAGTGGACAGAGAATAATCTTTCACCCTCTCTCATATCACTAGAATTTGTGGGCATCTAATGAAGTACATAGTTCAACATTAGTCCAGAAGGTGCGAATCAGCTCAGTCTGCATCAGAAATCTGAAATATCACGTTCCTCATCTGTCTCTGATTGTATCCCATCTATCCTAAACAGTTCAGTGTGGTGGGTTGTAAAACAAAAGCCAAGCTCGGAAAATAAGAAGCAATACTAGTGGTATTTCTACATAAAAAACAACAACACAAAACCCAGCTCTATATTGTAATGATGGGGTGTGTGTGTGTGTGTGTGTGTGTGTGCGTGCATGCCCTCTTTGAGAAATGTTATCAATGACATGATTTTACTATGAAGGACTTTGGCTATGCAGCGAAAATATAAATACTTCAAAGACCAATTTCCATTTGTATTGTCCGCCTCTGAAGATGGGATCATATATTTAGGTTTGACAAAAGGCGGACTGTGCAGCAGGTGTGCGAATACAGTGTGTTTAGTATTTTAGCTATTCTGTCTGCATACAACCAGAATATAATTCCAGCAATTCTAGGAGGGTTTTCAGTGCTGTAAATTCTAAGTATTTAGCATTTCTTCCTTTGCTATTGAATTTCTCTAATCGCCATCCATGATATTGTCCCATATTTTTAAACCTCAGACATGCTTTTGAAAGCTTATGATTTTCTGCAGAAATATTGTTATGAGGTTGGTAGAAATGGCCTCAGGTAGTGAACATTCAAAATTACCTCCAGGGACCCGTCAGCAGCAATCTTGATTTCTAAGACCTCTGGAAACACTTATTTATTTATTTATTTATCTTAAAATATGGGTCCCTCTTTCTCCCCCAAAGGCCTCCAAGGCAGCGTAATGGATTGAAACTACAATCAATGTTTAAATGGCAGCAGGGGAAACAAAGCAACTACGCATTCAATATAGTGGGAATCAAATCTGAATCAAGACATTTAGGCTTATATTCTAAGAGTATAACCAGAAAGAGTGGATTCCCTCAGAAAGTCGGTAGAGAAACAACATGCAAAAAAACCCACATCTCTGACTCTTAGGTTATAGTGTGAGATGTGATGGTGGTAATAATTGTAGCAGCAGTAACAGGCCTGTGCAGTGGGGCAGCCACATATTGTCGCCCTGGGGCCTTGGAGGGCCAAGCTGACAAGGTGGGGGCTGCCAGGGGCCTGTCAGACTTCTGCTGCCATGCCAAGAACAACACGTGCCTCTCAGTCAACTCCAGACTCCAAGTGTCCCTATTTTCCAGGGACCGGCCCAGATTTACCTTCTCGGTTTATGATTTGATCCTGGAATGTTCCACTTTTCCTTAGGATGTTCCAAGATCTCAGCCATGGATGTGCAGGACCACAAATTGTCCCTACTAGTCATTGGGCACGGTAAGTGGCCCTTGTTTCATCAGAGATCTCAGGGTTGCCATGAACAGATGCTTAGTATTATGGACACCGGGCAGCATGACCAGGAAGCTATGTGACAATTGGACTGGGCTCAGTGCCACAGCCCCGCTGCTCCTTCTGCAAATGGAGTCCCCTTCACCGGGATAATGTATGATGTCAGGAGTCCAGGTTCCCAGCTTGATAACACAGTAAGCGTAGGTAATTAAAAAGGAGGATTTATGGCAAAACAAACAGATAGCTCTGGGCAGCTCTGACAAAGCCTCTGGCATCATTACTCAAGATGACCCTTCGGCGTTGACAGAAGATATTGAACTTACGAGCCTTACGTCTCTTGTTTTGCTTCCTATGTAGCAGCCCTCCCATTTGCTGATTCTAAGGACTTAGTGGATCAGCTCCAAGCTCTTTCTGTTCTGAGAGCTGTCTCTGAGTCTATTCACACCTATTTGTGCTTCCCGCGAGCTTTGGCTGTGTTGTAGCCTGCTCTCAGCTACTGCCTTATCAGCCTGCCCGTCAAGGTCAGGAAGAGCCGAAGTCTGCAGCTGCCAGCTCTCCCCTACCTGACTAACATCTGAGCTTCTCTGTTCCTGGCTGCTTTCTGCAGATGGCTGCACACTTTTGCTTGGAGCTGGCTCATTCCTGACACATGAAGGGGTTGAGTAAATTATGGGCAAAGGGGAAACAGAGCCCTATGAAGCAGGAGAGTGTTTCCTTCTGTTACATTTCCCCCCTTCACTGTTGAATGTCTCTGGGAGGATTAAACACTTAAGGAGAAAGGTGGATAGATAGATAACTGAGTTCTGGAATAACACATGCAGCACATAAATGGAGAAATGCTGCTAAGGACCAAATACTCTACACCCATCTTTGTGTGCTTGAGAGCATTATCTCCCTTCCTGATTCCACTAATGTGTTCTCTCCAGTAAAAGATGGAGAGAGAGAAAAGGTGTGCCATGATTTTAATAATGCAATTATAGCACAAGAATCTGACAAAAGGAAAAGACATTTAACATTCAATTTTCCCAAATGCCATACTGGTTGTTTTTTTATTGTCTTTCAATACATCTCACAAAAGCGGCTTAGTCCTCTGGTTTTCATCCTGCCTGTCTCGTTCATTTTCTATCATATGACATAAAGATTTCTCACTATCTGCTCACTTGCACAGTCAAACCAAACCTGCACCAGCAAGGAGACTAAAGTACACCCAGACCTTGCTCTTCTGATGCTCGATGCTTGTCAGCATCCAGTAAATTCTTGTTTACAACGTCTCTTTCTGATTTCCTCGGAGGAAGCATCCCATGGAAGCGGAGTGAAGTGAACCCTAAAGGAGCAGCAGCTGGAGACTGGCAAGAAAATAAATAAATAAAAACAATAAGGAAGATGGCGCGTGCACACACACACACACACACACACACTTTACTCACTTCTGTTTGGCTTGCCGTCAGGCACTTTCGCTTCAGATAGGCACATCTTTACATTCAGTTCTGCCCAAACGCTCAGATTTCATAGTACCAAATGCAAAACAACCCGAAAGCTGCAATTCTAGAGACTCTGAACATATTACAGACCACACAAAAAAAGTGCTCACAGATAAAGGAAAACAAATACAGTAGCATTCTTAAAAGCTTCACTTAACCCAAGTTCTTCTAGATCCTGTTTTCTCAGAACTTCACCTTAAGTGTGTGGGCTTCTCATGGACATCTGTTTGGCCACTGTCAGAACAGGATGCTAGAGTAGATGGGTCTTCGGCCTGATCAATAGGGACTTTCCTCAGGTGTTATTTTTAATTATGAAAAAATATTTGCATACCACTATTCATTTAAAAAAATCAAGGTGGTTTACAACAAACATACATATTGTTACAAGAGTTGCGTGACACCCCCACTCTCTGCTGAGCAATAGCAAGTTCCCAGGGCGTTCCAGGCACTGGCTACTCAAGAGAAGGTGGAAATGAATGGAAACATCTGCATGGATCATGACCTGACTGAGAGCAAGGAAGGGATGCAGCATCAAACTCCTATTTCAATTCCTAGCATGAACTGCTTCACTGCAGACAGAACGTTGCCTAAAGCAGCTCCTAGGAAATGGACAGGGCCAGATTACACTTAATGGAAAAGACCATTCGAAGCTGTCTTACTCAGAGACAGGCGGCGTGTTCATCTGTTGTCTCCATTGACTGATGACAGCTCTCCAGATTTTAAGGCAGGAATCTTTCCCAGCTATACCTGGAAATACCGGAGACTGAATCTTGGACCTTCTGCATGCAAGGCAGTTGTTCTGCCACTGATAAGCAGCTCTATTCTTATGCGTGATTCCACAACTCTTTGTATTATTTATTTGTGACATACCATGTTTATCTCCCAAGAGTCTCAAAGTGGTTGCCATATTTCTCCTCTCCTCATTCCATCCTCACAACAACCCTGTGAGGTAGGTTAGGCTCAAATATGGTGACTGGCCAAAGGTCATTCAGTGAGCTTCATGGCTGGGTGGGGATTCAAACTCTGTTCTCCCAGGTCCTAGTCCAGCACTCTAACCATTACACCACAATGGCTCTGTTGTTATGCAGCTGATCATTGTTTCGTCATGTCTGACTCTTCGTGACCCCATGAACCAGAGCACGCCAGGCACTTCTGTCTTCCACTGCCTCCCGCAGTTTGGTCAAACTCATGTTAGTAGCTTCCAGAACACTGTCCAACCATCTTGTCCTCTGTCGTCTCCTTCTCCTTGTGCCCTCTATCTTTCCCAACATCAGGGTCTTTTCCAGGGAGACTTCTCTTCTCATGAGGTGGCCAAAGTATTGGAGCCTCAGCTTCAGGATCTGTCCTCCCAGTGAGCACTCAGGGCTGATTTCCTTTAGAATGGATAGGTTTGGTCTTCTTGCAGTCCATGGGACTCTCAAGAGTCTCCCCCAGCACCATAATTCAAAAGCATCAATTCTTCGGTGATCAGCCTTCTTTATGGTCCAGCTCTCACTTTCATACATCACTACTAGGAAAACCATAGCTTTAACATGCAGCTGACTGATGGAGACCAAACACAACAAATTATCAGCTGATTCTCGAATGAACATTCCTCTTGCTCCCCACTCCGATGCCTTTACCCACGAAACCACGTGGGCAAATCCTGTTGTACCAACAGTTTTAAAATAAACCAATTGGGAATGAGATATGGCTGGTTATCCCTTCCTGCAACTTATTCACTCAAAATTACTTTCAAGGTGCCTTACTACCTGTTGGAGATACAGGAGCTTACTTCTGAGTAAAAACACCTAGGATCAGGTTGTATGGTGTATACTTCCTTGGGGTGATAAGAAGGCAAAACGTCCAATAAATAACCTGATGAAAATAAATCTATAAACAAGTTTCTCTGTATAACTGTATGAAACAGAATAGTAGATTCTGGGACCATCTCAAGTGCTCAATTTTTGTAGGATTTCTATTATTATTATTATTATTATTATTATTATTATTATTATTATTACCATTTGGATGCTCTGTATTACAATCTCTCCACTGTCTAACTCTTTCTCTGATGTTCTGTTAGCATCTTTCCTGTAAATTCCCCTCCTCTTGAACCATAATAGAAGCTTTGTTCCAATGTTGTAAAACTTAGTATTCCAAGCCATGGTGACAAACTCTATCTGAGTACCAGTCACAAGCAAGGGAACATGATAATTAGTCTGGAGGTCAAATTCCTTAATTCTACTGATTAATCAAATTTCCATTTTTTAAAAAAGAGAGATCTAACTCCACAGTGTCTCACAAACAATGGTACTGTTGTGCAGTTTGCAGCAGTCACACACCTTGGTCACTCTCCCCAATATAAGCTCTAAAGGTTTTAATGAAAGAAAACCAATTAGGAGTAAGCTGGTTACTAAGAACATAATCAGGGTCATTCATTGGTAACAAATCAATCAACAAAATGCTAATCACCTATGCTGTTGTAAGCTTGGATTAATCTATTAGTAATTAAAGTGAAACGCAAATCAAACATCTATCCTAATTGTAGCCAAAAGGCACAAATGCCTTTTTGTTGACCGACACAGACAACACTATTTGGCAGAATGTGACAAGACTGCTGATACATTGTTTCAGGTGCCTAGGTGATTCTTTAAAAAAGAAAAAGAGTATATGAATTAAAGGGTTATTTCCCCCCTCTGATAACTGCAGGGTGCTTTGGATGTTTGCCTGTATTATAAAGCAATATTTGCTGAAAAAAATTTAATTTATTACAGGGTATATTAAGCAACTCTTTGTCCTCAAGCAGACACACGTTTTGTTCTCTATTTCTCCCATAAACTGCTCTCTTTAAAAATGCTGGTGTGGAAACCTTTAAACAGATTTTATAAGACCTCATGTTATATATATATATATATATATATATATATATATATATATATAGTATTTTGATAGGAGTCCTGGTAAGCAGGCAGGGAGAGCTTGGGTTTTTGTCTATGGGTTTACAGCATATTAAATCAGAGGGGAACTGGCAATATTTATGGCAAGCGCATGCTACCAATGAAGTACTGCAAATAAAAACTATTTTTCACTTTTCATAGGGCAAGGGCTGTGCAGGCCAAGTTGCTTGTTGACCATGAGCACCTTATGCACAAATAACTAGGGATGTGCAGAAGACAGCTGGTCCATTCAGATGCTCTGGGATTCGGAGTGCTGGTAGATTCCATTCTATAGCAGAGGAAGATGACTCATTAATAATAATAATAATAATAATAATAATAATAATAATAATAATTTGTTATCTATACCCCGCCCATCTGGCTGAGTCTCCCCAGCCACTCTGGGCGGCTCCCAATCAAATGTTAAAAACAGTACAGCATTAAATATTAAAAACTTCCCTAAACAGGGCTGCCTTCAGATGTCTTTTAAAGATAGGATAACTGCTTATTTACTTCACATCTGAAGGGAGGGTGTTCCACAGGGTGGGCACCACTACCGAGAAGGCCCTCTGTCTGGTTCCCTGTAACCTCACTTCTCACAATGAGGGAACCGCCAGAAGGCCCTTGGCGCTGGATCTCAGTGTCCGGGTAGAACGATGGGGGTGGAGACGCTCCTTCAGGTATACTGGACCGAGGCCGTTTAGGGCTTTAAAGGTCAGCACCAACACTTTGAATTGTGCTTGGAAACATACTGGGAGCCAGTGCAGATCTCTCAGGACCGGTGTTATGTGGTCCCAGCGGCCACTCCCAGTCACCAGTCTAGCTGCCGCATTCTGGATTAATTGCAGTTTCCAGGTCACCTTCAAAGGTAGCCCCATGTAGAGTGCATTGCAGTAGTCCAAGCGGGAGATAACTAGAGCATGCACCACTCTGGCGAGACAGTATGCAGGCAGGTAGGGTCTTAGCCTGCGTACCAGGTGGAGCTGGTAGACTTAATAATAATAATAATAATAATAATAATAATAATAGGCAAATAGACACTGGCCATCAACTCAATGTGTCCTCAACCAGTTCCTACCTGCCTCCCTTCTTACTTACAATCAGCCTACTTGCCAGTGTTGCTTTTATGGAACTCAGCAGTGAGGAGAATGGGGACCAAACCAGAAGGAGCTGGTTCTGCTGATCACAAGCTCTGGCTCCACCTGACAGTTTTGTCTTCCTGCCTTCCACCCTACCAATGACAATGGGCAACAGCCAGCACCATCTAGTACAGGAGGAGAGAACATTTGCCGCTTGAGATGTTGCTGAACTACAAGTACCACCAACTCTGGCCATTGGTCATGCTTGCTAGGGTGGTGGGAGTTTCAGTTCAGCCACATCTGGAGGGTCATAGATTCCTTACTCTGGGTCTAGTAGAATTCCAGCTTGAAATCCAGATTCTGGAATACTCAGACAGAAGAGACTCTCCTGCCAGATGTTTGCAAAACAGAAAGCCACAAAGAAATTTGGGACAGAAACGTCTAATTTTTGTAAGTATTCCTACAAACATCCCTTAAAAGCAGGGATAAGGTGATAATCGAATTGTCCAAAGCTCTGTGGGGCTGCACTCTGAGCAGAGACTTTCCTGTCTACTCCAATGTGGTGTGTGCGCCCAATAGGATTTCAAAAAAATCATTTTCTGGTATGGAATCCAGCATTCTTTAAGACGGTCTTCTGTCATTTTCCCTCAGTGCAATTGCGAAAGGTGACAGACCCAGCTGTTTTGCTAGTTCCAAAAATACTTGATGATTGCTTAGCAACTGTACATGTTGCAATGGAGCTTTCTTCAAAATTCTATAGGTATACAAGATTATCATTAGAAATGCATTTAAACCTCAGGCCCGGTTACATCTGGACTGCATAGTTACATTTGCAGTCAGCCATAAAGTGGGATTATCATGGAACAGGGCTTTGTGGTAGTTGATATAGTCAGTCATCAGCCTTTCATGATCACTACAAAGTGCCACTATATATACACATATTACCTGTACTATGATAACAGGTTCAGGGTCTACTACAGCATCTTAAAAAGCAGAGACATCACCTTGCCAACAAAGGTCTGTATAGTTAAAGCTATGGTTTTCCCACTAGTGATGTATGGAAGTGAGAGCTGGACCATAAAGAAGGCTGATCGCCGAAGAATTGATGCTTTTGAATTATGGTGCTGGAGGAGACTCTTGAGAGTCCCATGGACTGCAAGAAGATCAAACCTCTCCATTCTTAAGGAAATCAGCCCTCAGTGCTCACTGGAAGGACAGATCCTGAAGCTGAGGCTCCAATACTTTGGCACCTCATGAGAAGAGAAGACTCGCTGGAAAAGACCCCGATGTTGGGAAAGATGGAGGGCACAAGGAGAAGGGGATGACAGAGGACGAGATGGTTGGATAGTGTTCTCGTAGCTACCAGCATGAGTTTGACTAAACTGCGGGAGGCCATGGAAGACAGGAGTGCCTGGCATGCTCTGGTCCATAGGGTCATGAAGAGTCAGACATGACTAAACGACTAAACAACAACAACACAGGCACCCAGAAACCACATAAGGGAGTCATATACTCAGATCTTTTTATTTATTTATTTTCTAAAAATCTCGTAACCCAACAATACAGGAACAGTCTCACTACTGTAGCTTCCTATTAGGTAGATCACTATTGCTTACAGTGGGGAGAGGGGGTGGTCAGTGGGGAAGTCAGTACAGTTGTTGTTGTTGCTGTTCTTGTTGGCATCTGTCTGTCCTGAGAGACCATGGAGTGCACTTCTGGGAGTGAAGTCAAACTGTTGGGCAGCGTGCATGGAGGTCCTGGGATACCCAGATGACAACACATCCCTCTCAGCTTCACTGATGAGGTCCAAAGGAAAGCAGAGCAATGCATTTGGCACAAGCCTGGCTGCAGGAGTTGCCAAAAAGAGGAGAACAAGGACACCATTCATCCGTCTTAGCGACTCCACTCTGGATTAATGTAGGGTTTACTTCTTAGCCTTTTCTCCTCCCAAAGATATTCCACAAAGCAGTGGAATATCTCCTCTTCTAGATGGGCTCTCTTCCCAGGTTGACAAGCCCCACTGGGGGGCTGAGGAAGAGGTGTACTGTGGGGGTGGTTCGTCCTGGGTGTCACCTCTGAGGGGGGTGACAACATGCCACGCGGCACTCACAGTGGGACCTGTAGCATGCCCGAGCCACGCGACTCTCCTGGGAGTGATGTGGTGGCTTGGGTGCCCACAGGCTCTGTGCTGCCCCTAATGGTCCGCCTGCCACCTCCCCCTGTGCTGTAGGGCGGCTGAGGGGGAGGAGGCAGGCGGACTCTTTGGAGGCCCCACGGAACATCCTGCCCTGGCTCGCCCCACCCCATGGGCGGCGGGCTCCACCCCTGGGTGCAGGGCACGCATGCCACCCCAGGTGCCCGATCGGCTTGCTCCACCGCTGGCCTCACCTGCCCCTTAGAAACTGCCTTCTTGACCATTGGACCTTCTATTGGTCTCTGTCCCAATCTGCTGCAGCCTGTCTTCACATGCAGGAGAAGTCCCTAAGTCATTGAGGGTTTGAGACCCATTGGGTATCCTCACCAGGTTTAGCCAGCCAGTCGAAGTCATTCCCATGGTTTGGCCGCTGACACACGCTGACAGTTTCTAGGAGCCACATGTGAGAGGTTCAGTGCAGGGTGGGAACCAAAGGTGCCACTTTGCCCCTCCTCATCTCCCTTCCAGGAAGCAACAGTGGTCTATCTGCTGGGAAGCTACCATACCAGCTCTGCCCCTTCCAGCAAGCCATGTTCCTACGTTTCTAGCTTTGCTTTTAAAGCATTTCAAGCACATTACTCCCTGTAAATATCCATAGTAGTGTAATGGGGCTGCAGTGCTTCTCTAATCACTGGAGGTCATGATGGAACATGATCAGGCAGTCATCCCAGCAGTATTGAAGTCCCATAGCTTGTTACATCCACAAGCCAGATGGATTGTGTCAATTAAGAAGAAAATGACTCGATCAATAAAGATATGTGAAGTGGTACAGTGAATGACGAGACACACTAAAAAACATTATTTTTTAAAAAAAGTCCTAGGAAGACACACTGATAACTTGCCCATAAATATGATCATGCAATAGACATATACCCCTAACCCCCACCCTCTAGTGCGCTCTCTCTCTCTCTCTTTACATTGTAATTCAATTTACCTGAATTGTCATAAGTATTTTTATGTCTAGCACTCAGTCTAAAGATGCAATCACCTGGCAAAACAAAGTGACTTGGAATGAGCCATTTCACTTTATTGTGTAAATAATGTTTCCGTTAAAAAGAGGAATGAATATGTATTTAACCTGTAGAGCGGAACAACTCTGAAAGAGCTGTCTTGGTCTATGAGCTGCATAATACGGTACACATTGTAAAAAGCCACCTAATTATGTATTTATATATGGCTCCTGTCAGTTTACATCAGACACTTAACATTATTTAATCACAGTTGGTATCTTCGTTTCCTCTATCTGCTTTGCTTTAGTATTGCGTAGATATTAAGAAACATGAAATCTTATGTTTATTGCCTTCTGAAGATGAATGTTTTCATGGTAAGTAAATGTTGGGAATAACATTAAAGTAACCTTGAGGATGTGGGTGGCGCTGTGGGTTAAACCACAGAGCCTAGAGCTTGCCAATCAGAAGGTCACTGATTCGAATCCCCGCAACGGGGTGAGCTCCCATTGCTTGGTCCCTGCTCCTGCCAACCTAGCAGTTTGAAAGCACGTCAAAGTGCAAGTAGATAAATAGGTACCGGTCCGGCGGGAAGGTAAATGGTGTTTCCCTGCGCTGCTCTGGTTCGCCAGAAGCGGCTTAGTCATGCTGGCCACATGACCCGGAAGCTGTACGCCGGCTCCCTCAGCCAATAAAGCGAGATGAGCGCCGCAACCCCAGAGTCAGTCACGACTGGACCTAAATGGTCAGGGGTCCCTTTACCTTTACCTTTAACCTTGACATAACTATATTGAAATCCCTATATGTGGTCCCAGATCTATCAAAGGTCCCTATTTTCCAGGGTCAGTCCTGGATTTACAGTCCTGCTTTTCCTTAGGAGGTCCCTATTTTCATCAGAGAAATCTTGGAGGGTATGGAATAGGAGAGAGGTGGAGAACCTTTTAGAGACTGAGTGCCCAAACTGCAAGCCAAAACCCACTTATTTATCGCAAAGTGCCCAAAGTTGTTGAACTTTTTTTGAGAGAGACAGAAGAGGAAAATTGCCGCAGTTCTCGCCATCTCCCTCCCTCTCCCCCTCTCCCACTGGGTACTCCCTGGCTAGCTGGCTGGCTCACTCTCAGATCTATATCTATATCTATATCTATATCTATATCTATATCTATATCTATATCTATATCTATGCCTTGATGAAACTGATCAAGGTGTTCCATACTGGCCTTCTAATATTTTGAATCCAATTTAATTTGGAATGTTTCAAAATGCAATGGAAACAATACACTAAATTCCAAATTATGTGCATTTAGGTTGACCATGCTGGTAATTACTTTCTAAGCATCCTTGAAATTATCACTTCCGAAAGATTTCCAATGCAGTTCTCCCATGAAACAATGTGCACAGAAATTCACATATCAGGGAAAGGGCACAGAGAGATGCATACAAACCAAAAGATAGTTTGCAAAAATGTGGATATTAGTCAGAACTGCATGCAATAATATGTTTATTATTCATACTATGTTGCTGGTGGATTTTCATAAGTATGTGTGTGTGTGCTGAAGAAAAGCAACGAACTGAATTTACAATCCGAAAAACGAGAAACCGTGCGAAACCTACATTGATGGATTTGTCTTATCCATGCAGCACAGAAATAAACAGAGATAAATATTTTAATAAAGGAATGTAACACACTTCTCTGTCACTTTCCGTTCACTTGTATGATGTCTGTCATCAATGATAAATAACCCCATGGAGCTATTTTACCACTATTAACATCTTATTCTGAGAGCATTTGTATGGATTCCATTCAAATGAGCAGCACAACACTTCATTATGTGGCTATTTCTTTAAATACTCAAAAGAGTTATTGACAAAAGGAAAGCAGTCCTGTTTTTATCTATACGCTCTTTGATATTTCTGTTGCTCACAGTCAGCCTTTGATTGGCAGTTTAAATATAGGTCTTAAAAGCAAACCCCTATATTTCTGTACAAGCAACTGAATCTATACTTGCTACGAAGCTGATAAAGATTAAGGATATTCATTGAGGGAATGTACCTTTATCTTTTGCTTTTGTGTGCAATTTGGGCAATTTTCTGGTTCAGGGTGAAAAGGAAAGACAACGTCTGGTTTGCAGATAAGTCAAGGTGAAAATCAGGTTTGACTCAGTTTTGCTTCTTTATTGATTTTGCTGGAACCAGAAGCATGTAGCGAAGCCCAAGGAGCTGTGTACCCCAGGCATTTTCAAACGAAGAAAAATGTTGTTAGGAACCCCTGCGAAGTGAAACCATCAGTGTTTTGCAGGGATCCACTCCAAACATACTTTTAGAAATTGTTTTCTATGCATGAACCTTGCAAAGTGACTGATGATGTTGCCATGAATTTGGTAGGCAGCATATTAGTCACAATCAGGGAAGCTGTCACATGCTGTACATCATCAAATCAAAGGGAACTACATCCTTCCTTGAAAATCACAAAAATGTCTTGCGTGTCCACACTTAATTCCTTTTCAAAAACCAAATTCCGGACCTATTGAAAGCAGACATCTCAAATTGTCTATCACTCTTCACTCTTGTGGTTCATCACCACAACAGCTACTCGCTTTGGGTTTTAGTAAAGGAAACAGTTTAATTTGTCAGTGTCTAAATGATATCGAGCGTCAGAACAACTTGGCCACAATAAGGAAATTTTGCCCATGGTATGACTATTTTCCACCTTCCCATTTCGACTCTCTGGCCTCCTATCTGCATAACCCAGCAATTCTAAAATATAGACATGTTTTTTCCTCTCGCAAGATTGAATGTATTGCCCTCGGCTGTACTTGAGGGACAATTCCAACAGATTCCACACGAAAAACGCTTATGTCCCTATGGAGATGGCAGTACCGAATCAGTGGTGCATGCCCTTTAGGCTTGCACTCTTCATAAAGACTTGAGGAATGAGATTATCACCCCTCTTTTATTGCCCATTCTGGGTCGCCCAACCAGTGCCACAGTATCCTTTCTCTTGGCAGACCAAGATGAGCATCTGACAGCAAAGGTTGCAAGGTTTCTAGCTGGGGCAATCAGAATAAGATCCACTATTTGATTACTGATTCAAAACCCTGAAATGTATTTTATATAATTGACTTTTTATTTCTACTCTTTGTATATCGTATTGTTGTTTTATTGCTAAGGCCGATGGCTGATGCAAATAAAGATTCGTTCATTCATTCATCTTGTAAAGATGTTTTTCTGCTGCTGAGATGGCTCAGTCAGTAGAACGTGAGGCTCTTAATCTCAGGCTCATGTTTTCATTGCGTGAAAGCCATTTCCTGTTCCTGGGGAGATGTCGTTGCGGGCTGGGAGCAAGCCCTCCCCATGCGCTCAGGGCAGGATCGTGCCTGCACCATTGGATGCTTATCGGCCGCATCACCCTTAGGCCATCCAAATGGGACAGTCCGGGGGTGTGGCGTGGGCTATTTAAACTGCCCACGGCTGAGGACTCCCCCTGTTTTTTCTCCCTGCTCGGGGAGTCCCTAGTTGATGTGCATCAGCAGGGCTCCCCTTATTAGTGGTTAACCCTTCCAAGACTTCTGCAAACGGGCAGGAGTCAGATATACCGTATTTTTTGCTCTATAATACTCACTTTTCCCCTCCTAAATAGTGAGGGGAAATGTGTGTGCGTCTTATGGAGCGAATGCAGGCTGCGCAGCTATCCCAGAAGCCAGAACAGCAATAGAGATTGCTGCTTTCACTGCGCAGCAATCCCTCTTGCTGTTCTGGCTTCTGAGATTCAGAATATTTTTTTCTTGTTTTCCTCCTCCAAAAACTAGGTGTGTCTTGTGGTCTGGTGCGTCTAATAGAGTGGAAAATGCGGGTAGTTGTGTGGCTTCCAATGCCTAAGCCAATACCACTCACATTCTGTAACCAATAAAGTTGTGGCCTTTTTCGCCCATTAACCAAAAATACTGTTTCATGTGTCTTTATTCCACTTCCTGGGAGGGTTTAGGACTTTGGCACACAAAGATTTCTGCACTGCGTGGAGTTAGACTTGGTGATCCTCATAGTCCCTTCCAACTATATGATCCTACGATGATGATGGACACTGTTCAGATGTTCAGATCATTTTCATTACTAGTTGACAGGTGGGGAAATGGCAAAGAGATCAGAAAGAATAATCCTAATTTTAAAAATTTGCTTTTTCTCCTCAAAGATAATTCACATTCCACCAAGATTTGCAAATATGGGAAGGGTTTTCGATTTTAACAGAGACTTCACGTGGTTAAAATAATTCTATGCGTAAAAGGGTTTTCATATAGCCGTATGGAAAGGTGAGGTGTTTGAGTCATTTCCATGCCAGTTTAGCATATGTTTATTCGTAAATCCCTCCCTCCCATTTCCACATTCAAAAAAGTATTTAAATGTATTCAAGTATTACTTTACCACAAACTAATATTTAAATGATAATAATAATATATCTCAAGGTGTGCATTTCTAAACGTATTTTATCATAAATGCACTTTTTGATATCTTTGAACTTTATCACAAAATTCAGAGAATTGTGAGGATAACTATGTTCTGCTCTGTATATTAGTTAGGAGGTTCAGATTAGGTCCACTCACTTAAAAAATGCAAGCCAAATGAAATTTTCCTTCATCCCAATGGAATGAGTATGAACGTTATGTTCTGTGAGCAGGACCGGTTATTAGGATCGAAATCAGTGTCTGAGGTTGAGACTTGTGACACCTTTTTATTTATTTTTTATTTTTTGAGGAAAGACTTCCAAATGCAATGGTTCTTCAGTGTGAGGTTTTTTGTGAACAGCATTGGTCTAAAGAATAAATGTGATTCTGAATTAGGGAAGGGGGAGAAACTTGATTCCATTCACATTTAAAAGTGAATCTACCTAATTCACACTTCCTGAAACAATATTCGACCCAAAACACAGCCAATTTTGAAACATCTTTGGGTTTGCCAGGCAAGTTTCATTTAGTGAGCCACCTTTGGACCACAATAGGTTAAAAATAAGAATAATATTTTTTCCAGTTATATTTTATCAAATTTTCAAAAAATTCACATAAACATTCCAATACATGGTAGATTTTATTTTATTTTTTGTCGACTTCTCATCCCATTTTCCATCGTATCTTCTGGGTCTTCTGGTAGTTCCCTCACTGCTAGGGAGTGGCACCTGTGGAACGCCCTCCCTTCGGATGTCAAGGAAATAAAGAACTATATAACTTTGGGAAGACATCTGAAGGCAGCCTTGTATCGGGAAGTTTTTAATGTCTGATGTTTTACTATGTTTTATATATGATGTAAGCCACCCAGAGTGGCTGGGAAAACCCAGCCAGGTGGACGGGGTATAAATAATAATAAGAAATATTATTATTATTTCTTATTATTCTCTCTCTCATATCATTGTTGTTGTTTAGTCGTTTAGTCGTGCTGTCACATATCATTACAATAATACAATAACTCTCATTCCTTCTGTTGCTCATAGTTCAAATCCTCCTTGCAAATTTATCGCACTCTAATATTTCTTTAAATAGTCTGAAAAAGTCTTCCATTAAAAACAAATTTCAATGAATTAATTCCATTATGTATGGAATAGGAACACAGGAAGTCTATCTAGCTTTGCATCATCTGCACTGACTGGTAGTGGTTCTCTAGCATTTCAGGGAAGCCAGAATTTAATTGCTATCTGGAAATGCCAATGATCAAACATAGGCCCTCTTACATGCTAGGTGCATGTACTATTCCTGAGCTACAGCCCTTGCTTCATCTGCTGACATGAGTGTGATTATTCATTGTGTTGGTGCTGACCTTTAAAGCCCTAAACAGCCTCTGTCCTGTATACCTGAAGGAGCGTCTCCACCCCCATCGTTCAGCCCAGACACTGAGATCCAGCGCCAAGGGCCTTCTGGCGGTTCCCTCATTGTGAGAAGTGAGGTTACAGGGAACCAGACAGAGGGCCTTCTCGGTAGTGGTGCCCGACCTGTGGAACGCCCTCCCACCAGATGTCAAGGCAATAAACAACTACCTGACTTTTAGAAGACATCTGAAGGCAGCCCTGCATAGTGTTTGTTGTTTCATTGTGTTTTTACTATATATATATATATATATATATATATATATATATTTGGGGGGGCACCCAGAGTGGCTAGGACAACCCAGGCAGAATGGTGGCATATAAATTATTATTATTATTATTATTATTATTATTATTAAGAACCATAATCACAAGAAGCTCAGAAGCACACAGCGTCCTTGACCAGGAGTCACATCTGTACTGGGGAAAATTCATGGATTATTTGAAATGTTACAATATACATATAAATACATTAGCAGGATTAACTTAAGCCAAACAGTTAAAATTGCTGTTAAAAGATGACTAGTGAGTAATTATAGGGATGCGGGTGGCGCTGTGGGTAAAAGCCTCAGCGCCTAGGACTTGCCGATTGAAAGGTCGGCGGTTCGAATCCCCGCGGCGGGGTGCGCTCCTGTCGCTCGGTCCCAGCGCCTGCCAACCTTGCAGTTCGAAAGCACCCCCGGGTGCAAGTAGATAAATAGGGACCGCTTACTAGCGGGAAGGTAAACGGCGTTCCGTGTGCTGCGCTGGCTCGCCAGATGCAGCTTGTCACGCTGGCCACGTGACCCGGAAGTATCTGCGGACAGCGCTGGCTCCAGGCCTATAGAGTGAGATGAGCGCACAACCCTAGATTCTGGCAAGACTGACCCGTACGGGCAGGGGGACCTTTACCTTTACCTAGTGAGTAATTATTAATTGGATTAATGAAGGAGATGCCGTGTTAGAACTTAAAAATATATAAGAAACTGCAAAAGGAGTGGGGGGAAATCAAAATATAAACCTTTTTTTTAAAAAAAATTGGGTTGTATTGATGTCAAAATATTATTGAAAAATTGAAAGATAAAAAATAATTTTAAAAAAGGAAGTCATGTCTGTACTTGGCAACTTCTGAAAATGAGAAGTGAAACTTTTTCCCCTTTACTTTTATTGACATTCCCCTACTTTTCCATTGCTTTTCTTGCTCCTGAAATATTTTATTTATAAACATATTTTTGCAATGCTACAACTGTTGAGAGAGCATGCTGTGTTTTGAATGAAAGGAAATATCTTCCATGAATTTCTATATGAGCGGTGTGTTTTCTGAATCCGGTTTTCAATCTAAACATGGCAGAATTGCATTCAGGGAACTCACCACATGCTGTAACTGAATGTAGTGGTGGCACTTATGTTGAAATCCTGCCTAACAAATGCAGATGAGAAGTATGGTCTCCGTTCCTTTTGTGTTCTTTCCTCCTTGCTCTGTTGATGTGATGACTGACAACCAATGACTTCTGCATATTGTCCCGGCCAACATAATTGGTGGAATCATAGCAAGAAGTGCATTCCTGGAAATTACTCTCGGATCCATTTAGAGAAAACATTTGAAAGGAAGTGCACAGGTGCAGCTTTTAAGAACTTCCCTCATTTTGAAACTCACACATATGTTGCAGGAAATAAAAGGAAAATTGCAGCTATTAGCTGAGGCAGGAAATGTATGCACCAAATTTAGCTCCACATGAAAATTAAAATCCAAACTGGTAACAATTCAGTCTGGGATGAGTGCATCACTCTGTTTGTGTGTGTGTTTGTGTGTAATTTCTTCCCTACATCTTTTCCCCCTTGCTGGTTTTGGGAGTTAGCTGAGACGGTCACTTTAAAAATGATTCCTGTTCTCTATTTGTGGGGTGATCCCCCCCCCCTGCCATCTCATTTTTGTGTGGATTGTAGGAAATTTAGGTAAGATGCTTCAGTTGTAACAAAGTTCTGAGCATAACATTTAAGGTTGCCGCTGCAGTTTCATGGATCATTAACAATTTGCTAATATTGTTTTAGCTTGCAAATTAGTGCAGCTTAGTGACTAAGGGAAGGTTCCGTAGCTGTCATCAATCAGGCTAAAATTCTTCATGCATGAGATAAAAAACGATTTTTTAGCCTTTGAGGCTCAGGCAGCAATTACTGTAACAAAAAAGTAATAATAATCCGGTGGGGGCGGGTGGGTGTGAAAACATTCCCCCCCAAAAAAATTATCTGAGTGATTCCATTATGTATATGTCTTGCTGTACAAAAAGAGAACCAGAGCCATCCCTCTGAATTAGTTTCCTTCTCTGCTAATAATTGGCAGAGAACTAGAAATAATTGGAAAGGAACTAGAAAAAAATAAATCTGAATGAATATTTGATGTTTAAACAAATATTCTTTTCTTGCCTCTCATGTGTACCTGCTCCCTGTCAACATCTAAGTGGTTTTAGTCACCTAATTGGAGTCAGGAAGCTTTGAGTCCACTCTAGTGGAAGCGGAGATGGTTTGTTTCCTGCTAATATTCCTTTTTGAGTTTAACAAAGCTGGATGCTGTCAGAATGAGGAATGGTGGAGACCGCCTCCCCATCCTGACCCTTCCAGGGAGGAGGAAGAGGAAGACAGGTGAGATTTACAACAGAGCAGAGGCGGATGAGGGGGAAAGTTGGGAAATCATGGGAGAGGAGGAGGAGGAAGCGAGGCGACAGCTGAACACGGTGTCATTGGAAAGCCTTCCAGACCCTGCTGTCCCAGAACCTGGCGAGCCTTAAAAGTAGGAGAGCAAAGAGCTCAAAGACAGAGGGCACTCATAGAGGAGACGAGAATGATGAATGAGGAAGTGGGAGAGATGAGGAGTGGAGATTCACTCGGGACAACGCCATTATCCAAGAGGCTGGGTTCTATAGCCTCTCTCTGTAATACAGTGGTACCTCGGGTTACATACGCTTCAGGTTACAGACTCCGCTAACCCAGAAATATTACCTCGGGTTAAGAACTTTGCTTCAGGATGAGAACAGAAATCGTGCGGTGGCAGCATGGCGGCAGCAGGAGGCCCCATTAGCTAAAGTGGTGCTTCAGGTTAAGAGCAGTTTCAGGTTAAGAACAGACCTCCAGAAGGAATTAAGTTCTTAACCTGAGGTACCACTGTATTGGAATAAAAAAGGAGGTAAGAAACCTTCCCTTGTCTTTATACTTTCCTGGGCGACCAGTCGGAAGCCAGTGACAGCTTTCTGACAGATACCACACAAAAACCAACATCAAAATACAGTCTCTCCAAAAGAGACATTATTATTATTATTATTACCCCTTCCAACAAAATATTAAAAATACAATAAAACATCAGACATTTAAAACTTCCCTAAACAGGGTTGCCTTCAGATGTCTTCTAAAAATCGGATTGCAAATTGCACCCAGCAGTTATAATGCCTGATGTCGTCACCCAGGTGTTTATAATTTGAATAAATATAGGACCCATGGATGGTTAAGTCCAGCTGAATTTGACTATGAGGTGCGGTGCTCATCTCTGCTTTCAGGCTGAGGGAGTCAGCCTTTGTCCACAGACAGCTTTTCCAGGTTATGTGGCCAGCATGACTAAACCACTTCTGGAGCAATGGGACACTGTGACAGAAGCCAGAGTGCATGGAAACGCTATTTACCTCCCTGCTGCAGCGGTACCTATTTATCTACTCGCACTGGTGTACTTTCAAACTGCTAGGTTGACAGAGCAACAGGAGCTCAACCTGTCACGAGGATTCAAGCTACCAACCTTGCAACTGGCAAGCCCAAGAGCAGGCTTCCTCAAACTCAGACTTGAGACTACATTCCCATCATCCCTAACCACTGATCCTGCTAGCTAGGGATTATGGGAGTTGTAGGCCAAAAACATCTGGAGGGTTGATTTGATTTGAGGAAGCCTGCCCAAGAGGCTCAGTGGTTTAGACCACAGTGCCACCTGCATCCTTTGCTTAATAAAAATGCTTTCCTTTCACAAGACCTTTGTTGCATTCCACACGAAAGAGGACCATGCAACAAATGTAAGTGATGCGCTGCCTTCCAGGGCTCCCATAATCCCATACCATTTCCCTTCCATTGCATCTGGCAATAAGTTAATAGATTGTGGGGGTGAGAAAAAGTTGAAGGAGTACATAGGAGGGAGAGAAGCAGGTGACAGGCAATATCTTGCATTAAACTCAACCAGTTAAAAATACATTAGGCTAGACAGAGAAGCTGCTTAAAACATTATAGAAGCAGAATTCACATTTCCCTGAGAGTGTCTTCCCTGAAAACACGTTCTGCCGCTGCCCCTTGTCATAGCAGGTATATGTTTTGTGGAAGCTCTAAAAAGGAACAAAATGATGCCTATGCAGTTCTGCATCCCAACAACTGGATATCCTGTTTAGGGTAGGAATATTCAAAGCATGTAGTTAGTACTTCATTATCAATCCAATTTTCACAGCCCAAAAGAAGAAAATATGCTGACCTCTTTGAATTTCACTTGATGCCCTGTGTGTTGCAAATCCTTTAAAAAGTAGGACTGGAAAACTCTGTTAGTGAGTCAAAAAGTATACCTTAACCCTCCAGTCACATAATCCATAAAATAATTAATACATAACTTGCACGGTGCAAGTATGGAATCAAATGTTTGAAGACAGCCTCACATCCAAAAGCTTCCTATTCACATAGAACTAAGTAGCATATTAGGGTCCACTCAAATATCCACCTAGCAAGTGATTCGTTTACTAGGTCTGCTTCTTGTTTTGTCTCTCTGTCATGAGCTACCTTCACCTTTTCCCTCTCCTAAAAAAAAACCTCAATTCAGTCTGAAGCTGTCTAACTGCAGCTGTGTCAAATGCCACCTTCCTGGTATGCAAAGTGTTAATGGATATGGGTTACCCTTGGTCGTACAATTCTAATCATGACATTTATAATCGAATTATCCAAGAGAAATGTTATTACACTTAGATTTATCTAATACCACCACTGTATCTGAACAACATAATGCAATCCATCCATCAAAAAAGTAATCATTTACTTCTGTTTCTTTCCATTTTTAAGGACATTTTTCATCAGCTTGGCAAAATGAATTATGAGCCCTATTTCAAACTTCACTTTCCTTTACAAGTTCATTTAGGAACATCAAAGTCTTAAAAATGGGGTGGAAAGAGAAACAAACTCCTATCAGCATTTCTTCCAGGAATAATACCTTTTTGTTTGTAATATTTAATGCAGCAGCTGTTTTAAGCTAAGTAACAAGATGTGCTACATCTCCAAAGAAAGGTAATTTATTCCAGGGGCAAACTCTTCTTTTATTAGATGTCAATCTATACACACTGTGTGGATGCGTGTTACAGAATAGAGACATATTTCAAATGTAGAAATGTGAAGGCTAACATTTATTTAAAATATTTATAGCTTGCCCTTTATTCTAAGATCTCTGGGTGCGTATAAGTGCTTATAATTATGTGTGTGTGCATACACAAACATGCACACTATTTATGGATAACAGTGAATAAAATTCATATTTTAAAAACATCAGAGACTTCAGAAATTCAGCATAAAGACTACCAAGGGCCTGGGGAAACATTGTTTTAAGCAGGTATCTCAAGGTAAAGTTGGTGGGCTCCAGCCAAAATTGAGAGGGAAGGGATTCTCATAACCATGGTGCCACCACACAGAAGTCTCCTCTCTCACATCACCTGTTGGCAGGCCCATGCAGGCCCTGGGCGGGAGTCCCCAGTCAGTTGGTAGGCCCAGGGCATTCTTGGCAAGCCCCTGGCAGCCCCCAAAGGTCATCTAGTCCAGCAGGAATCTCAGCTAAAGCATCCATGACAGATGGCCATTCAACCTCTGCTTTAAAAACCTCCAAGGAAGGAGAGGCCACAACCTCGTGAGAAAGTCTGTTCCACTGCTGGTCAGCTCTTACTGCCAGTAAGTTTTTTTTGTATGTTTAGTTGGAATCTCCCTCCTTGTAACTTAAAGCCGTTGGTTCGAGTCCCACCCTCCAGAATGTGGAAAGTCATGAAAGGTAGTTTAAGATGTTCATAATGGAGAGGGGTGTGTGTGTGTCTTTATTCAGGGGTCAGCAAACTTTTTCAGCAGGGAGCTGGTCCACTGTCCCTCAGACCTTGTGGGGTGCTGGACTACATTTTGAACTAAATAAATAAAGATGAACGAATTCCTATGCCCCACAAATAACCCAGAAATGCATGTTAAATAAAAGCACACATTCTACTCAGGTAAAACCACCAGACAGGCCCCACAAATAACCCAGAGATGCATTTTAAATAAAAGCACACATTCTATTCATGCACCAGGCAGGCCCCACAAATAACCCAGAGAAGACATTTTACATAAAAGGACACATTCTACTCATGTAAAAACACGCTGATTCCTGGACAGTCCGTGGGCCAGATTTAGAAGGTGATTGGGCCGGATCCGGCCCCCAGGTAAATGTGTGCAGGACTACAGCTGTCTTCCTAGTTCTTTCACAAGTATAATTTATTGCAAGTTTTGGATATTTCACATATCTGAACCTTAGTAGCATGCCTCACTAGAAGATACTAAAGAATGTGGTGGCATATAATAATGATGTATAATGCATTATTAACTTATTTATAAAGGTAACTGTGACAGCTGGCTGTGTATCGAGCCCTAATAAATGACATTTAATATGGACAAGCAGTATATTAGGAATAAGTATTGAATGTCTGTAACACAGACTTTTCAGAGACAGCGATGTGGAACCAGTACCATTAAATACACTGATTTGATTTTATTTTAAATTGGAATGAAAGTAATGGAACTTTCTGAAAACCTTTAGACTCATCTTGAAAGAACGTTATGTACTTCAGAAACAGCGAAACTAGGGATGGGTGAATCTGTTAATTCCAGTTTCTACAGCTTTCGAATATTCCTTTCTTAAATTCAGTTCTCCTTATTTCTGTGTCAGGATGCAATTTCTTTTGTTTAAAAAAAGATCCACATAACAATTAATTAGCATTTTCCTGTACATTCCCCCTAATTTACATATGCTTGCATATTTTGTCCAATCTGCACAGCAATTTTCCTAAATACACTGCATTCTTGCTTATATATATTTCATTCGTGTGTGTGTGTGTGAGAGAGAGAGAGAGAGAGAGAGAGAGAGAGATGGACACTTTACCTGATCATATGCATTTTCTCATGTGTTACTTAGTTGGAAAACTGCACAATTTGAAAGAAGGATGTATTTGTTTTTATATTGTTTTGGAAAGTGTGAATTAGGTAAATTCTCCTTAAAATGTAAACTGAGATTATTCCCCCCCCCCCAATCCCTAACATACCAGACATGTAGTTATATGTGTCTGCTTGCATGCATGCAAAAATGCACACACTGTTTATAGCTTGCAATATGACTGGGCCAGTGGAAATAGGAACTGAGGAAGAAGATCAAACTGTTTCACATGTATAGTGGATTCTTGAGGGTGCAGTAGGAAGACAATAAAGAGAAATCAGAAGTGAAGGATAAGCATAAATACTTCTGAAGGTCAGTAATAGAATTCTAAACTGAATGTCAACAGTGGGAGAAATAGCTCGGTCATCATTGGGTACAGGAAAAAAACAAAAAACATGGCAGGTAGCAGAATCCAAGATGGAAACAAGGCAAAATTACAACAACTCTATATCCTTCAACATTTCTCTGATGAAAATAGGGACGTCCCATTCCATCATCATCATCATAATTTTACTATTTATATCCTGTTGATCTGACTGGGTTGCCCTAGCCATTCTCGGCTGCTTCCAGCATATATAAAAACATAATAAAACATGAAACATGAAAAAACCTTCCTTATATAGGGCTGCCTTCAGATGGTTTGGGGATCGGATAACTCCATACCCTCCAACATTTTTCTCATGGAAATAGGGACATCCTACCATACCTTCCAACATTTATCCAATGAAAATAGGGATGTCCTAAGGAAAAGCGGGACATTCCAGGGTCAAATCAGAAACCAGGATGGCTTCTGAAAATCTGGGACTGTCCCTAAAAAACAGGGACACTTGGATGGTCTGCAATTCACTTACAAGCCAGCCGCCCATGCATGTGCCACAACAGCATGGATACTTTTTTACTCTAATGGTGAATGGTAATGGATACTTTTTTTACCCCAAAGTTTTGTTATTCAAGGGAAATTAAAAGGGCTTGTTTTCTGCAGTTCTTCCTCTGTTTCATTGTTGGAATACAACTGCTGGACCCTGGGAATGCAGAATAAAAAAATTAAATTCATTTCTGCCAGCTCTAAATTTTGACTGTCTTGTGGGTCTACACTTTAGGGCAATCAAAATCCTACAAAGGGCAGGCCAGCGGTGCGGTTTGGAGTCTATGTACTACGTTTATTAAACGTATCTGTTAAATAGTTGGCCATATTGACTTTCCTCCCTAAAGAGACAACATCCACAGAGGTCAGGCTGCATATATTTGTTATTAAGTGCCATCTTTTTATACTTGAAAAATGAGCAGTCAAAAACAACTGGCTCAGCATATTTGCAGACATTCATACATAAATATGTTTTATTATGGCTGGCAGTTGCAAAAAAGGCAAGGCTGAGCACAATCTCAGAAACACCTCCATGTTATTGTTTCCACAGATCTTCCTGCTGGGGAGAGAAGAAGGGAAATTGCTCATCTCATCCTCCTTAGAAACAAATGGGCATAATCCATCAAGCAAACAAATCGCATTGATTGGAAGGAGAGTGTTTTGTGCTGCGTCCCCCTGACGCTTCTCTTTGAGGCATCTGTCTTTTAGTTTAAAATGTGATGGTTTGCATTATTAAAGTGATCTGCTTAATAATTCATGCTCAAATCACCTTAAAAGATATCATAAAAGCCAGAGAAACAGCCCCATCAAACACTTCCTTAATGAAAAGTTGTAAAGCTTTGGGGTTTTAAAAAGGGAAAAGGAAAAGAAACATGCCCGTTTGGGCCAACATTTCAGCTAAATTATTAGGAAACAAAGAAAACATGGGTTTTCCAGAAAGAAAGTAAATGATGTTTGCTTTCCTTGGCTGAAAGGAGAACCTAATAGATAATCTAGAGTACTGATTTCCAACCTGCGACATCAGCAGGAGTTTATGGCATGGCAAATCAGGGGGAGGAGAATCTGTGGGCTTGGCTGTGGAAAAGAACCAGGGATGTGTAGGAAGGGGGGAAGAATATGATTCAGATCATATCTAAAGGAAAAACCAACTAATTCACATTTTCCCAAGCAAAACAAGAACTGAGACAAAGCCGTCCTTCTAAAATCACAATTCCCCAAATCTTGTAATATAGCTCTCCAGCCGCATACAAAAAGGCATATATTAAAGTGTGAATAAAAATTCATATATTTGTGAAAGCAACATGCAAAAGTGTGTTACATTAGTGGAAATTGCTTTGCCAAAACGTGGATCTAAACTGCATACAAGGGTGTTTCTATTAGGAGAACTTTGCACTAAACGGCTGGTGCTTTAATTATTTTTATTATTATTTTTAATGGAAACTGATGTGGAATGTGGAGAACTGAATTTAAGACAGGAACAATGAGAAACCGATATATTCATTTTTGAAATAGAAAAATGATGGAATTGTTTTAATTTTGACCATGGAACCCTTTGTAATCATAGACCACTCATCTTTTTCCTTTTGGTATATTTTATTATTGACTCGGTAAATTGCATAGACTATATCCTATATTTCTTTATTGGCAACTGTGACAACTCAGTATTTCTTAAACTTTTTTCCCTTTTTGTCTGTAACCTGTCATTGTTATTAATATTCAATAAACATTTTTTTTTTGGGGGGGGGATAAACTTCCTTAACTCACATCCAATGTGAGAAGATAATCTCTGATCTTGTCCATCCTTGATCAAAGGTTTTGAGTTCACCTTGAGCTCACACGTATTTAATTCAACTAATACCGTCAAGATAATGAGCAAGCTGCACAAAGTCCAATTCAGCAGCTAAGTCCTGATCAGCAGAAATGTACCAGTTCAGCAGCTGTGGATCTAATGTCCCATTTGCACAACAGAGCGTAGGCGCATTAGAAGAGCTTGCTGGATCTGGGCAGTCCATACCTAGTCAGGGGTGTAGCGTGGGTTGTTGGTACCCAGGGCAGGAAAAGTGTTGTGCCCCTCGGTGGACTAGGCAGCAGCCAGTCCCTTCGCTAACCAGCTTCTACTCAAGGGAGTCTCTCTTTGCAAACTAAACCCAACCTGGGAATAGAGTTAAGGCAGAGAAACATGAAGCCAGGAGCGCCGTTGTGTTACCTCGCCGTCCTGTTCTTGCAGCAAGGCACTCTGGGCAACGCACATGTTTCTGGCAGTGCTTTCCCATCTTGTGCGTCGAAGTCCCCCAAGCCACCCCAATAACTCACACATCACACGTCAATTTTTGTTTAAGGTTTTTGGGATGAATTTGGCCACAACTTTATTTAAATACACACATGTGAGTGGTTGCTTAGGCATTGGTTATGACTATCTGTCCTTGCCCCAGGGACAGAACTGACTTCCGGATTCCAGCGGAAGCCAGTCAGGGAGAACAATATTGGGGAGAAATGAAGCTGGGCATCAGTCCCTCATCTCTCACCCTCATGCCCCCTGGGGCTTGCACGGCCCAAATCCGATGCCAGGGACTAGGACGAAAGGGATGGCAAGCCCCTGGATTCCTTTAACGGAATTCCCTATGGAGCACCACCATTGGAGGGGTAGGCACTTACCCCTCCACCAACCAATTTTAACCAATGCCTAACCGCCAACCTTACAAGTTGTGACGATTTGCTACGCAGTAGGCAAAAACCAAATGGCAAAAGCCAATCAGCCAAATGGACAAAATTTCTACCAGGCCCCTGCCCCAAGGCAGACGGCCCCATGACAGGCATAGGAAGGTCAGAGGACAACGGACCCCCCCATTTCAGGGAGGGTGGGCGGGTGATCCTGTGCACGCAGCCCAAGAGAAGGCCCCAGGCTGCGAGCCCTGTATTTAAGACCTCTGACCCCTCCCACAATTTAGCAACATAACATTCTCCCCAGCAACACTCCTTGCCCAATCATAGCATGTGGCCAATTTGCCCGACAACAGTGGGGTGGCCTTTTTGGCCCCCACCGCAACATGGTGCTCTCTGTTATGGAGAACACGCTTTCCGCTGTTCCTCTTTGGTGGGTGGTAGTGGAGCCCCCGTATTCCCTCCATTTTTGCACCAAAAGTGATTGGCCATGAAAACTGAGTTCCGCTTTAATTTATCCACAATTAGATTTACTTAGGACAGGGACTTTATGGGGACTTTAATTATTTAGTCTATGAATCGAAAAGGAGCACACATTTGATTTACTGTCATTCGGTTGGCTGATAAAGATCAGCCAGTTGATAAATGTTGCAAATGAATTTTACTGATCGAACCTATCCTTTCATTGGTTTTGCACAAGAATTAAAGATTAATTAAATCAGACAGGCTTCTAATGAGAGACTCTGACCAGCCGTTCTCTCCACGTAGTTGGAAAACATAAAGCAGACCAAATAGGAAGTCTTTCAAGATAGAGCTTTGGCTAAACAGAAACGGGGACATTTGTGCTGTTCTGTAACCGCCGATGCAAATAATGTAGAACATTTACACTCTGCCTATTTAGAACAATAATTGCTTTGGACCCAGCATTGGTAACACATTAAAAAATGAGCATGTAATCAATATCAAACTTGTAAAGCATGTTATCAAAAAAAAAAAAAATGAATGGGGGAGGGAGAGACTGAAACAAATTATACGCTTGACAGAGGTAAGTGTTGATTTTAAAAAGAAAGCTAAATCCCCTGGTGGTGCAGAAAGAATGCTTTTCCAAACTGGTGAATAGAACAAAACCTTTCTTAAAGAGCAGCCATTTAAAACTCCCTAATCACATTTACTTCCCCAAGCATTTTTTCACATTATTGAAAAACAGACCCAGGACACGTAATCATTTGCCGCACGTATTTCCCCAATCCTTGGCTTTGTGTCCCCCTTTCACCTGAACAGAATCTGTTCAGATGTAGAATATTGTTGGATTTCTGAATATAGCCGAGATTTCCTCAATAGCTAATTTTAACACTATCCAAAACAAGCATTTGCTACAAACATTCTGATCTCCAGCCACAGATGCTCCCATGCCAAAACAAAACCGGCTGTGATTGGTTAGTGACATGCATGGGGGAGGGGAAAATCACATCAGGAAGAGAGCCTAGATGTGAATTCATAGAAAGGTTCAGATGAGGATAGCCTTCTGCATCTCATGTCCCCTTTAGATGTTGCTGGCAGCTGTTTCCATGACACTCCTGGTAACAGATGAGACTTCCACTTGTGTTGTAAATGCAAACCATAGGGTTAAAAACCGGTAAGGCTCTGAACCCATTAAACAGTTTTTACATTACATCACATTTTAAGATTCATACTGCACATGAGAAAGTCTGAGATAGCATACTTAAAGCAAGCTTTTTTTTTATTATACAGCAATAACAAATTCTCTAAGTAAAAAAAAAAAAAAGTATTAAATTAAGAGAACAATTATTATGCAGGTTAGAGGCGATGATAGTACAGATTTGATTGGTTTTTAAAATTAGAACTTTCAAATCTCATGATAATTCTATTTAGTAATGAATTGTGATAAGGGTGAGTATTTATAATATATAATTTAACTACATTTGAAAGAAAAACCATCATTGCTTTTTCTTAAATGCCCTTTGTTGCCCAAATTCATTTGCATTCCCCAGGCTGGCTTATCTTTTTGTAAATAAGAAACCAAACAGGTGACTGATATGAAAGAAAGAGAAATGTAACCCAATAAGTGGAGCTATGCAGAATTATGTCAAAATGTTGTGTGTGTGTGTAAGATTAAGAAAGAGAGAGCCCTTCCCCAGCCACTGAGGCCACAAATTGAGATTTACCACAAGAAGGTCTCACCACACTTGGCACAAATTGATATTGCTAGAAATAGTTTACTCTGGAGGCAATAAAAAATAAAGCAAAGGTGATAATGCCTTTGCGTTAAACATGAAACGCGAAATGTTTAAGAAGAATGTAGAATGGATCTTTCTTTTTCAGCAGATACTGTTGTAGTAGCTGCAGAAAAACCCCACTTTTGCTAAATTTCAATGGCAATTCGAAATTGGAGCTGAGTCTTCTATGTTATATTATCACCACAGCTCTTCATCTCCTCCCTAGTACGCTGGGACAGTCATATAATTCTGGGTATGGTTTGACAAACCCCAAAGAGTTGTATGAAAAAAGAAACTTCCGTTTCAGTTACTGGGATAACACAATGTGTTAAATTCAGCTCTCCATCTGAAAAATGGAAATATTAACAACAAAACAGCAAAGGCGTGCTATGAGGTTACCAAGTTTAGAACAAGATTCGCCTAGTATCTGTAGCATTGGGAAGCAACTGCTTCTTTCCGATTTGATTGGTTATTCAAATCCAAACTGGAAGTGTTAAATTCAAAGCTGTTTATCCCCATAAGCTATAATGAGGAATCTAAAAATGGCTATAACAACACCTCCCTTTTTTAGTTAAGTGAATGAAATTCGCAAAGAGAGTGGCTCTTCCACAAATTTCAGGCAAATCCATTGAGAGGATTTTGTGTGAGGTATTTTTCACGTGTGTGTGCGCACACGCATGCACACACACACACACACACACACGTCTCTATTTTCTCACAGAATTGGATGTACTTTGTAGACATGGTTGGCCCTTCTGTGATGATAAAGCCTGACAACTTTTGGTATGATGGGCAGGGCATTCTTTCAGCCGGAATTCATTGAAACTCAGTTCTGGCATCTCTCAGGTGGGCGCCATTGCCATTACCTTACCTTTTATAAGAGAACAAGGGAGGCATTCATGGTGAGTTCCGGCACATCTTTTTCTAGAAAAACACCACTGATAGCTACAGCAATTTTTCCACAAGCAAAGACTTTACTATTTTAAGGTGGGTAAAAGAGAAACCATTTAACTTGCTCTAGGGTCTTGTGGGCAATCAGAAAACTGGTGACATGTAGGAGGTTCATCTGGGTAATTGAGTCATAATAGTGAGTCATAATGGTGAGTCATAATAGTATACCTGAAGGAACATCCCCACCCCCATCGTTCAGCCACTGAGGTCCAGCTTCAAGGGCCTTCTGGCGGTTCCCTCACAGCGAGAGGTAAGGATACAGGGAACCAGGCAGAGGGCCTTCTCGGTAATGCCACCTTCCCATCAGATGTCAAGGAAATAAACAACTATCTGACTTTTAGATGACATCTGAAGGCAGCACTGGATAGGGAAGTTTTTAATGTTTGATATTTTATTGTGTTTTTAATATTCTGTTGGGAGCCACCCAGAGTGGCTGGGGAGGCCTGGCCAGAGGGGTGGGGTATAAGTAACAATTATTATTATTATTATTATTATTATTATTATTATTATTATTATCATCATCATTAGTTGGGATTTGGGAAGTTACTTGAGGGACAAGCAGGCTTACCTGAAAATGGGTAAAAGCACGAGATCTAGAGTAGACAAGGGAAACTTCAATTTTTAAAAATATATATTAATAACTAGGAAGTAAGAGTTATCTCAGCAACGCTTTTGCTGGCTTGGTCATGTCCACAGAATGGAAGATGGCAAATATAAATAATTTTGATCAAGCTAGAAAAACAAAATACATATATACCTAGGTAAAGGTAAAGGGGACCCCTGACCATTAGGTCCAGTTGTGGCCAAAGACTCTCCTCCCTGCAAGAGAGGGGAGTGGTTGTGGGCGGGAGCCCGGACTCCGCCCTGGCAGGGGCCTTAGCCCCTGCCCCTCCTTCTCCTCCCCCTCAGTCCTCGTCGTCCTGCAGCGAGAAATAACACTTCACTGAAGTGGATAATGCTTTGGCCAAGAGCTCACCTTTGGCAATCTTCTAGAACATGTTGCATATGTAGCAGTTCTTTCTAGCTTGAGTGAAACTCAAACCTGACATTTACAGTACCAGATAGAAGTGTTCTGGAATGTCCTGGCTGTGTCCGGAATGTCCTGGCTGTGTCTGTAGTACAACAGTTTTGGAAATCTGTAGGAGAGCATCCCACCAATCTCTTGTCATACTAACAATCGTGTTATCAGCTAACAATCAAAAGTGCTAAAATTTTAGCTACATTGGCAACAGGATGTTGGCTAGAAGCAACTGGTTTTCTGAAGCTAAAACTTACAATTTTGTTCTAGGAGTTACTTGATCACAATATAGAACTATTTGTTTATTCATTATGAGTTTTACACATGATGAAAACATATACTCAAGCAGATATTTTTATAATCACTGTACTATACTATGATACAGTGCATAATGAACATCCACATTCAACTAGTCTGTGTGCCAGCCCCCTTCAGATTCAGCACAGAGAGCACCAAGTGACTCAGAAACAAATCAGAAGTTTAAAAGTCATGATACAAAATGAGGCTTGGGGCCTATGTGCATATCTAACCTTAAAAATAAAATAAAATAACAAAAACAAACAAACAAACAAACAAACCGCACCACAGGGTAAGACTCCCAAAATCAGTTAAGACAGACCTTGAGATCTGGATCACGTTTCTGGAACACTACAATGGGGTCTCCTTATGGCAGGAAATCCTCAACCTGTCCTCAAATTGCCAGGTTCACTGATGCCGCTGGGTCCTTGGGCTTCAGTTTATTCTTTAGGGGACGCTGGTGTGCTCAACAATGGCCAGCAGAGGAGCAAGGCGAGGCTATCACGTGGGATCTCACTTTTCTGGAGTTTTTCCCCCCTTAGTTGTGGCTGTTCACATTTGGACTGAGGAGTTCCAGAATCACCGGGTGTGCTTCAGAACTGATAACCAGGCAGTGGTCAACATACTGGCTAAACAGTCATCGCGTTCCAAGAGGGTGTCGTGCCTACTCCAATCATTCGTCCTCCAGTGCCTCGCTTCTGAGCATTAGCTCCCAGGGCTCAGCCACTGCCAGAACCCGTTCCGGAGCACCTGTGGAACCTTGGAGACGTGAAGTGATTAAGGGAGTATTAGCATCTGTCGCACCCTCTACGCTTAGATCATATAAGAAGGTCTGGTGTGATTTCATGGGGTTCAGGTACCTGGAGCACAGCTGTTGCCCGAACCCTTTCCGGAGCACCTGTGGAACGTTGGAGACGCAAAGTGATTAAGGGAGTATTAGCGTCTGTCGCACCCTCCACCCTCAGGTCTTACAAGAAGGCCTGGTGCAATTTCTTGGGCTTCAGGTTTGGGTCTTCGGGGCTTTCTGCTAGCGTGCCTCCCACCACCGATGACGTTTTGCAATACCTTTCACACCTTGATGACCTAGGGTGCGCGCCTAAAACATTAAAAATACATGTAGCCGCCATTAGCTTCTTTGCTAAGGCCACGTTCTCCTCCGATCCATGCAGTGACTTCCTGGTCCGTAGAGCTATCGAAGGCTGGGGCAGGTTACAACCCCCTAGGGCTCAGGGCTGTAAGCCAATTTCTTACGGGTTGCTCTCTCAAATACGCAAAAAACTCTGGTCAATTTGTTGGTCCTGGTTTGAGGCCCGCCTCTTTTCTGTGGCATATGCCATCGCCTTTTTTGCCGCCCTAAGAGTGGGCGAGGTCGTAGTCAAAGGTAGTGCGAATGGTGTGATGCGGGGCCTCCTTATGGAAGATGTACAGCTGTCTGAGGCGAGCATGTTGGTACGGATACGACAATCCAAAACTGATCAGGCCGGTAGGGGTGTCCTTCTAAAACTCACAGCGTCCGGGGGCAGGGCCCTTGTCCGGTAAAGGACACCAGGCAGTATCTTCGCCTCAGACCACCTGGTCAGGGTCCGCTTCTGCTACACGAAGACGGGTCCCCCTTACTGAGACACCAATTCACCAGGGTACTCCGCAAAGCTATTGATGCTTGTGGTTTAGCTTCCCGGGCTTATGCTGCCCACGCCTTTAGGATCGGTGCTGCCTCAACTGCCGCGTGCCTGGGCTTGCCTGCGGACAAGATTAAAGAATTGGGCCGATGGAAATCCAATGCTTATAAGGGTTATATACGTTAGTTTGCGCTCCGCTACACTGAATCTGCTTACCCGCTTTCTCCTTTCTTTCGTTCTCAGCTGTTTCCGGGGGCACCGTGTGGATTTGCGGCCACAGTATTGTTCATTGGGCCCGCGTTCGGGCGGTCAGCAGCGGCCTTACCCATCATCTTGGTTTGCCTCCTGGGATACAAGTTGCCTGGTTGTCGCGACGCGGCATGTGGTGGGAAGAGCTTATGCCATTGCTGATTGACAGAGCTGCCATGTTTGGCCCTCCTGACAGCCTTATCATTCACTTGGGAGAGAATGACCTGGCCAATAGGAGAAGCGGGGATTTGTTGTGGTGCATAAAAAGAGACTGGGAGTCGATTGCGGCCTTGTGCCCTGGAACAATGGTGTTCTGGTCCTCCTTCTTGAAAAGAATTGTCTGGCGCGGTGCGCAGAACTGTATGGCCATTGAAAAAACCAGGAAACTCCTGAACCGGGCGGTAGCCCGTTGGGTGCGCTTTATGTATGGCCGAGTCATTTATCATGACCGTATCCGGATCGGCGACCAAGCCATGTACCGGAATGACGGAGTTCATCTAACAGACATTGGGAATGATATTTGGTTGGACAGTGTCATTAGCAGCATTAGGGATTGGTTGCAGCTGTGAGGGTATTGGCGGCGAGCCCCTTTGCGGCTCGGGTGGCGGTTAGGCATTGGATTCATGTGTTGTGCTGTGTCAAGGGCTAGGTGTGGCCATCGCCTATGCTATCTACCGTGGGTTATTCCGTTAAAGGAATCTGGCGGTCGTGTATTCCGTCCGATGCCTGCTTGGCGGGAGGCCATGGCACGACCCTCGGTGACATCAGGGGGTGAGCCTATAGTTGGATGAGCATCAACAGGCTCCACCTACTGTTGAATAAACCCACCACCTATAGTCATCCAATGCCTAAGCCAATACCTTTTCACTGCTGTAATCAATAAAGTTGTGGCCTTTTCTTGCCCATTAACCTTATACCATGTGTCCATGTGTATTTATTTCACTTAGCGGGGTCGGGGCCCTCGATCCACAAAGACTCTCCTCCCTGCAAGAGAGGGGAGTGGTTGTGGGCGGGAGCCCGGACTCCGCCCTGGCAGGGGCCTTAGCCCCTGCCCCTCCTTCTCCTCCCCCTCAGTCCTCGTCGTCCTGCAGCGAGTCACCCACCCTCCACTCCCATTTAGCTCAGGGTCTAGGTTTTTGGCCTTGCTATGGACCTTAGGTTGGTTGCCCCGGTTGTCTGGGGGGCCTGGTAGGAATTTTTCCATTTGGCATTAGGCTTTTTGGTTTTTTCGCCTACCTCGTAGCAATCGTCACAACTTTTGTGGTATTGGTGGGTAGGTTAGGCATTGGATTCATGTGTTGTGCTGTGTCAAGGGCTAGGTGTGGCCATCGCCTATGCTATCTACCGTGGGTTATTCCGTTAAAGGAATCTGGCGGTCGTGTATTCCGTCCGATGCCTGCTTGGCGGGAGGCCATGGCACGACCCTCGGTGACATCAGGGGGTGAGCCTATAGTTGGATGAGCATCAACAGGCTCCACCTACTGTTGAATAAACCCACCACCTATAGTCATCCAATGCCTAAGCCAATACCTTTTCACTGCTGTAATCAATAAAGTTGTGGCCTTTTCTTGCCCATTAACCTTATACCATGTGTCCATGTGTATTTATTTCACTTAGCGGGGTCGGGGCCCTCGATCCACAACTCTGGGGTTGCGGCGCTCATCTCGCTTTATTGGCCAAGGGAGCTGGCGTACAGCTTCCTGGTCACGTGGCCAGCATGACTAAGCCGCTTCTGGCGAACCAGAGCAGTGCACAGAAACGCTGTTTACCTTCCCGCCGGAGCGGTACTTATTTATCTACTTGCACTTTGATGTGCTTTCGAACTGCTAGGTGGGCAGGAGCAGGGACCGAGCAACGGGAGCTCACCCCATCGCGGGGATTCAAACCGCCGACCTTCTGATCAGCAGGTCCTAGGCTCTGTGGTTTAACCCACAGCGCCACCCGCGTCCCTTACATATATACCTAGGTATTACCAAAATGTATACCTACTGTTTCACTAAAGGACTTTCGACTTTGTGTGCTCATTTACCAAAGTTGCACTGCACCAGCAGTGGCAATTGTCACTCACAACGGTGGTGCTTGTCAGACCCAACAATGGCGCTTGTCATTCTCAACAGCACCATGCACGTGAAATTAACTCTTACATCAAAATATTATCCTTCCAGTAGCACCTTTAAGACCAACTAAACCAACTCAACGCATCATCAGAGATCTACAACCTCTCCTGGACAATGACAGTTCTCTTTCTCAAGCTCTGCGAGGAAGACCTTTCATTGCCTACAGACAGCCACCCAATCTTAAACAACTCCTAACCCACAATAATACTACAACCAGACTTAACACGGACACTGGCACCAGAGCCTGCAATAAACCCAGATGCCAACTTTGCTGCCACATACACCCGGACAACACCATTACTGGCCCCAACAACATCACACATACCATCTCGGGACTATTCAATTGCTCATCATCTAACATTGTGTATGGCATCAAATGCCAACAGTGTCCTTCAGCTCTCTATATTGGACAAACAGGCCAAACCTTACGCCAAAGAATAAATGGACATAAATCTGACATCAAGAATCACAAAACAGAGAAACCAGTAGGAGAACACTTCAATCTCCCAGGACATTCTATACAAGATCTCAAAGTAGCTGTTTTACTACAAAGGAATTTCAGAAATAGACTGGAAAGAGAAGCTGCTGAATTGCAACTCATTACCAAACTTAAAACCATGGAGAGACCTGGTTTGAACAAAGACATTGGATTCTTATCCCATTATACATGACTAAGCCATTTCTCACCTTCTCACCCCTTGCCTTTTCCTGTAAGACCTATTACAGTCGTTAAGAGTCGTCAGCAGGCTCATCTCAGCTATCTGCCAATCTCCCATTCCCACCACCCTTCTGAGTAATACCCCTCCCCACCTTCTCACTATATAGAAGGATCTGGCAACTTCTGTTTCAGTGTATCTGAAGAAGTGTGCTTGCACACGAAAGCTCATACCAAGAACTAACTTAGTTGGTCTTAAAGGTGCTACTGGAAGGATTTTTTTTATTTTGACTATGGCAGACCAACACGGCTACCTATCTGTAATCAAAATATTATGTCTTTGCAGTCCAGCAGCGCATATACTAAAGATAGTGCTGATCAGAGGTAAAGGAAGTCTGGGGAGAGTCCTGAGGGCCAGCTAGAGGAGCTGTGAGGTGGACAATAGGCCCCTGGACCTGAGGTTCCCAGTCAGCTTGCAGTTGAATATTTGGTGGTTCGTACAACTTGTGAAGAACCCATGAAGATATAATTAACAAAATGTCCATCCGCACACCATTTTGATGCCCAGTGTAGACTCTGTGCCTTTTCTCAATCATCTGCCCTGGAGATCACTAATAAAGAGTTTGTTGTTTTTATTTTTTAAGTATTTCAATGTTTGTGCATTGGGGAGCGGGGCAGGAGGCGGGAAGAAGGTAGCCTTTCATGACGGAGCGAAATGTCAAAGGAAGCCTGATCGCAGCTGAAACACTATCCAGCTTTTTAAAGTTATTTATATTTCAATTACATAAAGGTCAAGGTAAGGATTTATTCTTGTAGCTTGACAGTAACTTTCTAATTAGAGCTGATGAGTCTGAAAGAAACAGTTGATTAGCAAAATTGCTTCTTTATTAAAATGTTTTCCAAAGTTGTCAAGCAGCAAGGAGGAGAGCTGAACGACGAGATGCTGCAATGACCCTAATGAGTCTCATGTTTGTGGCTCTAACTACCAAAGTCAAGCAAGAGGAAAAACAAACACTTGCATTTGATATTTGGGGACTCGCAGAACCGGAATTTGTCAAAGTATGACATTCAATTATTTGTGCTTGTATTTTTTATGAGTCAATTATTTTTCAAGCTCCCCTCTTGCTCTTTCTGTCTCCCTCTTGCTAGAAAGAAACATATTTTTTTTAAAACAATAACAAGAACAACAACAACAAATAAATAAATAAATGTTGTGATAGATTTTCAAAAGCTAGGTAACAATGCCCGGTTGGTAAGGGGTGGGGGTGGGGGAATCCTAAATCTGCCATCAGGCTGAATTTCTTGCACACACATCCAACTGTTCTCCTTGAATTTCTTGCACACACACAGGACTGTTCTCCTTGAAAGTGTGTGTGTGCATGTGTACCCACTTCTAAAGTAATGACGCATGCACACTGCACATTTATTATTATTATTATTATTATTATTATTATTATTATTATTGAGATGGCATTATCAGCTCTTTCACAGGGGAAAAAATAAAACCAAGGAGGCAGCAATCTTATTTTCCAAGCATATCACTGGGGTGTCATAACTTACTATCATTCCCATGACAATCTGTCCTAGGAACATGTCTAGGCTGCTACTTGAACTGCTGGAAAAACATTTTATTTTATTTGGGGGGGGGGAAGGGAGGTAAAAGAAATAAAAGCTGAGCCCTCATAACCTTGCAAAGGCAACACTGGCACCTCAACATTTGTAGACTTCAGACGCCTCCAGAAGTTATCAACTATCCAACATGGTGGTTGAAGGGAGGAAGCCATAAGAAGCTGTCAGATAGTTGGTCCGTCTAGTTCAGTGTTGTTTACACTGACTGGGGTTACAGACTGGGGTCTCCCCTGGTCCAAGTTGGAGACGCTGGCAGATGAACTTGGGACCTTCTACATTGAAAGCATATACTCTGCTACTGAGATCTGGGCCTTTCTGCCTAAAGCCCAGAGTTAGTTGATATTAGTTGCCTTGGTGAACATGCTGACACATCTTGATGATGTTGAGTGGCTTACCCCAATAAACCTCTCACTACCATGTAGCTCAAGGAGAACTGGTGAAGGCGATCCTCTCAGGTCCTACCTAAAGCTGTCTAGCTTGGGTTGGGTGAAACAGCCAAGTGCCTCATTGACTCATTTTTAAACTGAGGAGACAAAGAAGTGCAGATATCAAATAACTGACTAATCTGGTGTCTGGAGTCAGGGTGGTACCTCCCTACTAAAGAAGACACCAGGAGGTTTCTCCTAGGTTTTTCCTTGGGTTTGCAGAATGGATGGAGAAACTTAGATGCAGTTGACGCTCCTTGATAAGTTAAATAAAGTTGTGGCATTTTAAACCACAAATGTAGTCTCCTGTATTTGTTCCATGAGGAACACATTATGTTTCTGCCTATAAGATATATGCTTGGTTAATGTGATAGTGCAATAAAGATTTTTAGTGCATAATTTCTGCCTTGGCTATCTTTTTGGCAGTGACATTAATTAAGCTCTCCTAATATGCTGAAGGCTCGAAAGCTTTGGAGAACACAGTTGCTTTAGCTTCTTAGAACAGTGGGATTTATCACAGCTTTAGGGATAACCTAACGGCTAGCAGGTCATGCACTATATTGATATTCCTATTTGTAGAAGAATGGGGATAATCCTAAGTGCATTTACTAGAGAGTAAGATCCATTGCACTCAGTGAGATATGCTTCTGAGAAAACATGCCTTGAACTGCACAAGGTGCACTTATTTGTATAAGATTCTCTCTCTAAGAAGATATTGTTGCTGGGAAATGGGACGCGGGTGGCACTGTGGGTTAAACCACAGAGCCTAGCACTTGCCAATCAGAAGGTCGGCGGTTCAAATCCCCGTGATGGGGTGAGCTCCTGTTGCTCAGTCCCTGCCTCTGCCAACCTAGCAGTTCGAAAGCACAAAGTGCAAGTAGATAACTTCCGCTCCGGCAGGAAGTTAAATGGCATTTCAGTGGCATTTCAAGTGGCTTAGTCATGCTGGCCACATGACCCAGAAGCTGTACGCTGGCTCCCTCGGCCAATAAAGTGAGATGAGCGCTGCAGCCACAGAGTCGGACATGACTGGACCTAATGGTCAGGGGTCCCTTTACCTTTACCTTTATGGGAAAACCAGCTATGCAGTGATAACGTTGATATTGTATACACTGTTGAGGCAATGAGGTATTTTGTGAATTAGTGGCTATAAGTCTAACAGCATTGTATTGTACAGACTTCATAAATGGCATAGGTGCCATTGCCAAGGCAATTTTGGCCCCCTGATGTATTTTTTGAGAGGTTTCCAATTTTCAGAGGGAGTTTGACTCTGCCCTCTGGCTCCTCACAAAGTCATGTGAGGTTTTGTCGGGCCCCCTCAATCATCTGGAGAAGTTGGCACCAAGGATAAGTGGAAATATATAGGGATATATACTACTGTGCTTGGCGTGCTCTGGTCCATGGGGTCACGAAGAGTCAGATATGACTAAACGACTAAACAAATATACTACTGTACTGCTGGGTAGCTCAGTTGATTAGAGCATGGTGCTGATAACACCAAGGCCACAGGTTTGATCCCCATAAGAGACAGCTGCCTATTCCTGAGAATACAGGAAGCTGCTTATACCAAGTCATACTATTGGTCTGCTAGCTTTGCATTGTCTATGCTGAAAAGCAGTGCCTCTTTAAGGGTTCAGACAGATGTCTTTTTCCAGCCTTCAGTGAAGATGCCAGGGATCCAAAAAGAGACATACATAGTACGTGTCCTGTCAATAAGCTGTTTTCCTTTTCTGAATAACTATACACAACCTTCCTATTTTGGCACTGTTGTTAGATCTGAAGTGATCCTATCCCCACTTATCAGGCAGTAAGCACCAATGGGCTTAGTGGGACATACTATGGGGTCAACAGTGAGAGAATTGCAATGCAGATTTTCAAATTATCAATAAGAGACACCACACAACCTAAGACAACAAGGCATGATGCACAAAATATTTTTGTTTTTAATGAATTCAAAACAATCCGTCATCCACTTGTTAGATGTAAAGCACTGACAGAAGATTTAGGGATACACTTTTGCAACAATTCCAATGAGTCGAACAGGCACTGCTCAGGAAGTTGAGCAAAGACAATAATAACTTTTATTTATAGCTATCCAGTTCTCTGTCCCAGTTGCTTGATGAGTTTCATCTTCTGAGAGATAAATTAGAGGCTTAGCTGTATGTTCTAGGACATGTTCCAAATGTATTTTTCAAACGTACCTGACAATTAATAGCTGCATGAAGAGAGGCCTCTTGGATTTTACTTTGGTGTCATATATGTCTTGTGGAGGGAGTGCAATGGGTTGCTATGGTGCCTAACCTGTTGGAGTAAAATATACTCGGAGTTAAGTGTTGATTTCATGCTCTTTATTTCAGTTGTCTGTGGACAATGCTGGCTCCCTCAGCCTGAAACAGTGAGTGAGTGATTTCCCCCCAAACCTCTGGCTATATGTACATTATTTACACAATGGGTCTCGCATGATTGGCTGATTCAACTTCCCTCCTGGAGCCTGATTGGACTGCTCCTGCAGGCCAATCCGGCTGCTGATTCATTTCCTCCTGGAGTCGGATTGGCCAGCTCCTGCAGGCCAATCCGGTTGCTGATTCATTTCCTCCTGGAGTCGGATTGGCCAGCTCCTGCAGACCAATCAAGTTGCTGCCTTCTAGGATTCTACCTGCCTATTATTCTAGGATCCAAGTTTAGTACATTATATGCAGGAAGATGGATGAGAGTCTTCCATGTGGAATATACTGCCTGCTCAGCTATATAAGCAAGCCAGTTCCAGCTGTTTCCTTCCTTTGAGTTGTACCTCATGTGAGTTACACTCGGAGCTGATCCACTGAAATTAATGAGCATGACTTAGTTTGCTGCATCAATTTCAGTGTGCTTTGCTCTGAGTAGAACTTAATCAGATGTGACCCAATGTATCTGGGGCAGGGTCAAGAAAACTTGCTGCCAGAGGCAGAGTTACACATGCCACACCACTCCCAGTCAAAGTACCTAAGACCAGTCAAGCTATTTTGGCACCCAAAGCAGAAAACCCCACAAATGTCTACCTTTTTCTGAGAGTAAAAATACAATAACAATCAATTAAATAACTGTCCTTTCATCTCACCTCAAATCAGCTGCCTGGAGTGGTTGTCTCTCTCTCTCTGCCTAATGTTAGGGTTCCCACTGTGGTGAGAAGGTAAACGGCATTTCCGTGTACTCTGGCTTCCATCATGGTCATCTGTGCACAAGTAGCAGTTTAGTCATACTGGCCACATGATCCAGAAAGCTGTCTGTGGACAAACGCTGGCTCCCTCAGCCTGAAAGCGAGATGAGCACCACAACCCCATAGTCACCTTTGACTGGACTTAACCATCCAGGAGTCCTTATCCTTTACCTTTACCTTAATGTTAGGGCTGACTCTGAATTCCTGTCTACTTTTACTCTACTTGCAGCTGGCTAGCTATTTACTTTCACTGTATTTTTAAAGGGCTTGTGTCATTGCAAGGGAAGGAAGGTCCTGCACTTTTGAATGACTCAATTTTTGAACGTTCAAGCAGGCTGGGATCAGCTAACCTTCAAAGAACACCTTCCTTAAACAGAGGAAGCTGCCTTATAACCAGTGCCATTTTTTTCTAGGAAAAAAGGTGCCAGAACTCACCATGAACACCTCCCTTGTTCTCTTAGAATGGCAGTGGTGCTCAGTTCCGACAACTTCAGCTCAAATTAAGCTTATAACTAGTCATACCATTTAGCCTGACATTGTTGACAATGAAAAGCAGTGTCTGTCAAAGTCAGGATTCCTTCCCAGTCCTACAAGGAGACGTCGGGGAATGGACCTGAGATATTTTGCATGAACAGAGAGATAAACCACTTCCCTAAATGTATAGCAGATTGATTTATTATTATAAATACCACCCACTCACATATTTGCCACAATATATGCAAATGCAATAAAGATACAAAAATAAAATCCCCAAAGTGACTGGCTCATTTAAAAAAAGGATTTGAAACAATTTCCTTTACTTACTGCTGTTCTTTCATTTTCCTCTCCCCTTGCCTTCCACCTAACAGCTGCACAAGGTGGCTTATAACAGCCATAAAACTAATCTAAAAACATACACGTTAACATTATTAAAAAACAAACAAACCCCTAAGTATCACACACTGAAAACATCAGACAGTAGAACAGCAACACAAACACTTTCAAGCATACCAATCTGCTACCCAAATCTGCCACCATAAAAAAATATTGAGTACCCATGTTCAGGAGCTTCTGCCTGCCACAGGACAGGCACTGATCTTTCAGATGTCAAGAAATTATTGTTTGCACAACTTCTGCATAGAAAAGTTATCATCATCATCATCATTTTCTTGTATATGGGAGTTGCCTGTAAAACAAATGTATATGGAAGAACAGTTTAAAATCTCATACAGATACTGGATTTATATATACTTCACTTAGAAGGTAGTGTGCGCACTATCAGAGGATGACCTCCAAACCATACTAAATATCTTTGCAGAAGCTTACGAGAAGCTTGGCCTATCACTCAACATCCAAAAAAACCAAAGTGCCTCACCAACAGGTACAAAATAACCCCTCTGCAGCGCCACAAATCCAAGTCAGTGGTGTAACATTGGAAAATGTTGATCACTTCTCCTACCTAGGCAGTTATCTTTCCACAAGGGCCAACATTGATGCTGAAATCCAGCATCGCCTGAGCTCTGCGAGTGTGGCTTTCTCCCAATTGAAGTGCAGAGTGTTTGAGGACCGGGACATTCACAGAGAAACCAAAATGCTTGTTTACAAAGCTATTGTACTACCAACCTTACTATATGCTTGTGAAACATGGACCACTTATAAACGCCATCTCCAACTCCTCGAAAGATTCCAACAACGGTGTCTCTGAAAATTTTTACACATCACTTTGGAAGACAGGCGAACTAATATCAGTGTGCTGGAAGAAGCAAAGATCACCAGTGTTGAAGCAATGATTCTTCAACATCAGCTTCATTGGACTGGTCATGTTGTGCGGATGCCTGATGATCGTCTCCCAAAGCAACTACCTTATTCCGAACTTAAAAATGGAAAGCGTAATGCTGGTGGTCAACAAAAAAGGTTTAAAGACTGTCTCAAAAAATGTAGTATAAACCACTGACAATTGGGAAACACTGGCCTGTGAGCGCTCCAGTTGGAGAACAGCCTTTACCAAAGGTGTCATGGGCTTTGAAGACAGTACGCAAGGGAGAAATGTGCTAAGAGGAAGGCACACTTGGCAAATCCACACCATGATCAACTTCTGCCCGGAATCCTATGTCCCCACTGTGGAAGGATGTGTGGGTCCATAACTGGTCTCCACAGTCGCTTACGGACTCATTGTTAAAACAGTGTCTATGGAAGACAATCTTACTCAGCTACGAGTGATCACCAAAGAAATACTTCACTTAGAAGGTTTGTAGAACATCATCAATAGGCGCTGAAAAGATAATAGAGATGCCAGAGGCAGATTTAGAGCAGTGTAAGCATGCAAGGAGGCTGCCTTCTCAAAGACTGATGATTGCCTGGCTTCGGGAAGAAGGCTGGAGGACTCTAGGACCCTGCCAGAGCCTCACAGTTCCTTCCCAAAGCCTGGGTTAGGCCAGTGCCATGAGGGCTCTGAAAAGGGCCTAAAATGTTTGTCTCGAAAAGCACGGCATATTTCCAAGATTACTTGAGATGTCCCTATGCCAGATATATAATGTTGGGAGGTCTTGAGAGCAGATGACTCCAGACTAAAGGCCTGATTCCAACATCATGTGGAATGGACCTCCTGATAAGATGCTGCTGGCAGGATGCCCTCTCCTGCAAAGCACAAGGATAACTTGGAAAATAAGGGATGAGCTTGAGACAAGCTTTTAGGTATTGTCCTAAGCTGTACCAAGCCTTGAACTAAGTCGGCCGCTGATTGGCAACTACTTTAGACCTTGCCAGGAATTGCTAAATTTTCCCAGAGGGCTGTGGTACAAATCCATACAGAGATATTCTGTTTGGATTCACATTTACTGCTTTGTTTATGTCTATGCTTTGCTTTGTTGCCTTCCAGCGTCTATATTTTTCACAAAATTGGATCCGTTTTTGCAGACATAAGTTCAGGCTCAGTTTAAAAAATGTTTCAAAAATTGTATGGGGAACATGGACTGAATTTGTTGATTATTGCCGTTTACATGGTCAAATCCCTACTTGCCCACCTTTAACTTTCTGCAAAGCTCAAAAGAAACTTGTACACACACCAAAAACTTCTTGTCTTTGTCTTCCATTTTGCTCTATCCTAAAAAATGGTGCTACCCATGCATAAGAGTGTGGGGGAAACTTAAAGATTTAAAAAAGAAAGGGGGAGAGACCTCAGGAAGGAACCCAGAACCAGCCAATCAGGCTGCTGAGCATGCTCCGTAGTTGCAGAATGCTGACTGAGTTGCAGGAGGAATAATAGAATGGTTAGAGTTGCAATATGTCTGTATTTTTCTGGCGGAAATGGCGGAAGTGACGTCCAGGGGGAATTTCTGGAAAGTGGCGGTTTGTTCTGGATTTTTGGCAGCATAACCAAAAAAACAAAGCTCAACAACTTGGGTTATTTCTCAAAAAAAGGTCAACAATTTGTTTGTGTCCGGATGAAATATGGCAACCCTAAGAATGAAGTATACACAAAAAAGGGCAGGAGGAGTAATTGAATTGATTTTGTTGCAGGCCCCAATTGAATGGATTTAATAATGGAATCGTCAAAAGGAAGAAACTTCAGTTAATGGTGACATTTAGGTCAGAACCTCATGGTATGTGAGTGTGTTAAACAAAAGACCAGCAGATCCTTCCTTCATTGCCTGCTTCATTGCAGCAAATCACACATCCAAACTGTTTTATCCCCCCTTACAGATACCAAAGTGTGCTTTCACATATTTCCAGTTGCAGTGCTCTAAATTCTGCTTCTGAAATCTAAGCATCCCATTCCCCTTGTGCCTCATGACACTTGTTTTCCTTTACTAAAAAGTGGCATATTCTCTCATGGAAGATATTTAAAATGACACCTAGTACATCCGGTACTATACCAGCTGCGCTGGCTCCCGGTGGAGTACAGGATCAGGTTTAAGGTGCTGGTTTTAACCTTTAAAGCCCTATACGGCCTAGGACCCTCGTACCTATGGGACCGCCTCTCCTGGTATGCCCCACAGAGGAACCTACGGTCTGCAAATAAAAACATCCTGAAGGTCCCAGGCCTCAGAGAGGTTAGGCTGGCCTCAACTAGAGCCAGGGCTTTCTCGGCTGCGGCTCCAATCTGGTGGAACGCTCTGTCACAAGAGACTAGGGCCCTGCGGGACCTGACATCTTTCCGCAAGGCCTGCAAGACAGAGTTGTTCCACCAGGCCTTTGGTCAGGGCCCAGCCTGACTCCCTCCTCTGGCAACCTGCACAGAACTTTGCTTAACGGTTGCCATTAATTTGATTTTAATTAATTTTTATAATGAAATGTTTTAGAATGTTGGATTATTTGATTGTTTGATTATTTGATTGTTGTTAGCCACCCTGAGCCTGGCTTTGGCTGGGGAGGGCGGGATATAAATAAAATTTATTATTATTATTATTATTATTATTATTATTATTATTATCTCCAGCACAGCCATTGTCATCTGTGTTTCCCCACGTATTTGATCAGCTCACACTTTATATGCTACATAGATGAACAGCTAGCCTTGTACCTTGCTCAGAGCTTCAGTACCAAGTCAGCAGTCAGATCATGCGTCACTGATTGTTTATATTGTAGACTGAGAAGAGTAATTAGAATTGAGTCCTATGTGACTAATATGTGTTGATTACCGCTAGCTGACCAGCGAAATGTGAAGGACAACTGGGAAGTTGGCAACTATGATTAAAACTGATAACTGGGACTCTTGCAAAGAATGAAAACAGATGAGAATGCTAGCTTCCATCAGGCTTCCTCAGAAACTGATGCTAGGCATATGGCCTTGTAATAAGCATCTAAACGGATCAACTTTCCCCTTGCAACTCCACTGGACATGATCTTCATGGCATGTCTGACTCATTTATAGATTGTTTCGAAATTGTTTTGCTTAAGAGGAACGTTGGATAACTTACCCACATCTATTATTGTTTTAAATTCAGAAGCCTTAACAAAGGATGGAAAAGACTCTGTTCGGCTATTTTATTGTTCTTGCTAGGAGTAGCAGCAGCTTACTATTTAGCTTAGGAAATAATATGAGTCTTTATGCAGTGCTATTTTTTCTAGAAAAAGAGGTGCCGAAACTCACCATGAATGCCTCCCTTGTTCTCTCATAATGGCATTGGCGCCCACCTGAGAGGTGCTGGAACTGAGTTCCACTGAACTCTAGCTGAAAAAAAGCCTTGGACTCTTCAGTCATCAAATATATCAGGGACAAGCGTTCTATCATTCTTCAATACATGCAAATTTTCCACGGGTACAGAAAATTTGAGCATTATATAATCCAAACGCTATACCCTGCTGTAAGTCTGAAGAGATATGATCCAGAAAATGTTGCACTGTGATTCTGCTATTTATGTTTTAGACATTTTTCATGTCTATCTGTGCGTATTCCTGTACAGTGGTACCTCGGGTTAAGTACTTAATTCATTCTGGAGGTCTGTTCTTAACCTGAAACTGTTCTTAACCTGAAGCACCACTTTAGCTAATGGGGCCTCCTGCTGCCGCTGCGCTGCACGATTTCTGTTCTCATCCTGAAGCAAAGTTCTTAACCCGAGGTAATATTTCTGGGTTAGCGGAGTCTGTAACCTGAAGTGTATGTAACCTGTAACCCGAGGTACCACTGTACGTGTTATAATCTGCACTGCTATGACTATAGTTGACACAATTCAAGAAAGATTGATTGGTTAGCATATCCTAGGGGAAGGGTGGGGAACCTTTTCCAGCAAGCCTTCCTGTGGGGCACATACCAATTGTCAGGGACCATGCTGAGGAGGACTGCACTGAGGAGAAATGGTGGGAGCTGGCCCCTCCCCCTGACCCTGAATCTTCCCAAGAGCAGGAAGGCAGTATAAATTTAGAACAGTGGTTTGCAGAGGGGCATAATTCAGAAGGCAGAAGCTGGGAAATACTGGATGGGGAACAGCTAGCAGAAGAAACACTGGAAGAGAGAGGGTTAACAGATTCACAGTCTCTGGACAGCATTCCCACCCCACCCCCACCTCCAAGGACACGGAGAGCTCAGAGAGTGTTAGAACAGAAAGCACAGAGGGTGCAAACTCAAGTTACAATACATAGGAGACAATGACCCTTAATTGGGAGCACTGTCATTCTAGGGAGATGCTTTCTTTTGTCTCTCGCTGTGTTTATTAAAGAACCTAACTGGTAAGACTTTGATTTGATCTGCTTATTTACTGCGAGATTTGCATCCTTCCACAGGGCCTGCAAGATGGAGCTGTTCCGCCAGACCTTTGGTCAGGGTTCAGTCTGACTCATTTTCTCTTTGTATAAGAAAAAGGAGGTTTCCCAGGCCGCTCACAGGTCCTTATAATATCAGTGGAAACAGTTGGTCCTGGTGAGTATTAACCACTTTCAATTTTAACCTGAGGAATGTCGTTTGTTCAGTTTTAATTTTAATTTATTTTAATTAATTTGGGGATGCATTTTAATCGATTGATTGCTTGTCTTTATGCATATTGTATTACTTATATGATGTCAGCCGCTCTTACCCTGGCTTCGGCCAGGAAGGGTGGGGTACAAATAATAATAAAAAATATATATATTTTTTTATTATTACTGCCAAGGGGGAGGAAGCTGATTCCCCGAAGCCTGACACCAATGCAGGGCGTGGCATAAATGGGTATGGTTGTGCTCACCCTATTCTCTACCCTCCATCCTCGTAAGCAAGTGGGATTGTCACAGTTCAAGGACATATCCCAGCTTGTTAAAATCATTAGAGAAGGATGCATACCAGGGCCAGTGGGGTGTACACCCTGGGTGTCACGAGTGCATGCAGGAGCCAGGCCTTGTGACTGGTAGGGCCTCGCAGGACTGGGTCCTTCCTGAGTTTGGCATGGAAGGGCAAGACGTGGCCGCACAAGTGAGGCTTGACAGAAGACTCGTAGCACCTGGTGGCAAGGGCCGGGAGGGGTATATAAGACCAGCATATCCCTCTGGCTCTTTGCCACAGCAACACGCTACCCACCTAGCTGTGCTTCGGCTTCCTGACTCCTGGTTTCCTGACTCTTAGACTCTTGGCTTCCTGACTCCTGGTTTCCTGATTTGTGGACTCTTGGCTTTCTGACCCCTGGACTGTTGACCCTGGACTGCTGTTTCCTGCATCCCGACCTCTACCCTGGTCTCGACGTTCCAAGCCAGGACTCCGACTGTCTGTAACCCGGACCGTGACACTGGGGGACTTGTGTTGGGCACAGTCTCCCAATGTTCAAAGGGGGTGGAAGAGGCCCAGTGCAGTGCTAACTGTGGCATATGTTCAGTGGTTGGCTCCTCCTCCTAACACAGAGGGGAAGGAGCAGGGAAGCAGCCCCTGGCCAGTGGTGGCAGCAGCAGCAGCAGCAGCAGCAGGGGGAGCTGCCAGCCATTAAAGCCACTCTGCCACCACATTCAGCTACAACCTCTAGCTCCTCCTGCCATTCTGATGTCACACGAGCCATATCACCCTCTACTTCTCACTCAGAGGTTGGCGCCTCTGAAAACAACTTTGATATTTTATGGGAATAGCGGTTTATGAATTTTTTTAAATAAAAAAAAATAAAACTGCCCACAAACAGAAGTTGGAATTGTTTGCGGATATGGGCATCAATATAAGTTAAAATTTATGGGTAGTAGCTCATTAAATCACACTCAGAGAAAACTCATTAAAACTAAGTCCGGTGATTTCAATGGATTTACTCAGAGTATGACTGAGTAATGCTACTCTCTCTATATTTTTGTATATACTTAAGTATACAAACAGATGTGGGTGGCGCTGTGGTCTAAACCACTGAGCCTAGGGCTTGCCGATTGGAAGGTCGCGGTTTGAATCCACATGATGGGGTGAGCTCCTGTTGCTCGGTTCCAGCTCCTGCCAACCTAGCAGTTTGAAAGCATGTCAAAGTGCAAGTAGATAAATAGGTACCATACCGGCGGGAAGGTAAACGGCATTTCCGTGTGCTGCTCTGGTTTTGCCAGAAGCGTCTGTGGACAAATGTTGACTCCCTCGGCCAGTAAAGCGAGATGTGTGCCACAACCCCAGACTCATTCGCAACTGGATTTAACGGTCAGGGGTCCTTTACCTTTTTTTTAAGTGTGCAAAGTGTGAAGAAAACATTAAGATACTTTAGGTCAATTAATTAGACATTGAAAAAAATACCCCCCCCCCCCAACTAAACTGTTGACACTACAACAACATGGCAGGAAGATGGCAGGTACAATGTTCAATTATTTCACTTTAATGTTTGTTGGTCTGTGCCTGGATTGAGGCAGTTGCTATGTGCCTGGAAGTGGAGGGGAATAGAAAAGGTGGCAGTAATTGATAAAAGTTGTTTGGTGGGTTATTACCAATTTGCATTTTAAATCCAAATCCCTACAAGATGTTTATTCATTCTCTCCTATGCAGAACTGATGAGCTCCAATCACAACAAATTAAATGCCACAATTCTGTCAGTTGTTCAGCATATTAAACACTCAGAGATACCTTTTGTGTGGGGGGGGGGGAATCTTTGGGGAAACGGAATACGACATTATATGCAAAATAACAGAATGGATGTCTGTAGAGGGGCGGTGAAACAAACATAATTTAAGAAGAAGAAAAAGCATGAAAAACAGTCATACTTTATTGATATGGATACCTCTGTACCGATATAGGAGATGCAAGAAAAGCAATTCTCTCCTTTGCTCCATTTTGTCTCTGGAAGTTGCCAGGGGATGTTGAAATGCTTACAGGTGAGAAGGACTGGGCAGGCCATCTGTACCTGCTGAAGCATCTGCCTGTTATATCAGCGGTAACTCCAAAAGGTGTGGCCCAGCATGCAAGCCATTTAACTTTCATGTGCCCAAGGCAACTGTGTGAGGAGCTGAGTGGGCCATCTGTATCTGGTAGCTATGATCATAGACAAATGCAAGGGGGAAGGATCGGCACACAGGGTCCCCCCCCCTCCCTTTTCAGTGCTTCTGAGAACTCATGCAATGAATGAATGAATGCTGAGGTAAGAGTGAATTGTATGCGCCAGATGTTCAAAGCTGGACAATTGCAGAGCTGCTGGTCTGTGACCAGGGTGAGCTAAATGAGAAAAACTATATTCTGATGGAAGACATTCTGGGCATGACCTTGAACAAACCTCACCACTTTCCCGTGGCGAGATTGTCATCTTGGCAAAAGGTATATTTTTGGAGAGGCGTTTCCTTCATAATTCTTCCCACCCACATTTTATCTATCAAACACCAACAATACTGAGGCTTTAGAAAAAACGTAGCTTCAAAATTAGCTGAGCCTTTCTTTCTCTCTGTATACTGCTTTCATGCAAGATATACATATATATTATATGGAATGGAAGAAATTGGATGTGGCCTAAATATTTTCCTTTTAGCTTCCTTTATTTCCTCCCCCAGTTCTACATTCCTGGATGTAAAAGCACTGAAGCATCCTAAACAGTTCTGATTAGGTGTTTTTGTGTGTGAGTGTAATTTTTTTAAAGTACTCTAAATTATAAAGAAATAAGAAATCAAACTGCAGTCCTGGGGGGATACAACTCTGTTTGTGGATGATGCCATTGTTAATGCCAGTCTTGAAATCATAGGAAGAAGAGTGGCTGCTTAATTTGAGAGGATTGTGACAGCCACTGAAGTCACTGGTGAAACAAGAACAAAGGCTGACACATGAGGCAAGCCTTATCTTGCTGAAACTCTATGAAAATTTTTAGATTCTCGTTGGGACTCACAAAATGGGAACCCAATGGAATTCTAACTAGTCTTTCTCATCTCCAGATAAGTTTCAGATCATTCTCGGCATGGTATTACATGTATTTTGGAATCCTACTTGGAAAGGCTCAGTAGAATAGATTAAAGTGTGTTTTTAAATTAGTAATTGATTATTTGTATGGAGCCCTCAGGTGATCTAAGCCATGATGCTGTACAGTTGTGATTGAAAGTTATGTGCATGGAAACACTGAAACAATAGCCTTGCAAGTGGAGTAGGCTGATATTTAAGTAAGGTGACGTATTTTCTGCGGAGAACCATTGCCCAATTTCATACATGCTTCCTTCTCTTCCATTTGAAGGAAAATGTGCTTCAGTAATAGAACGATTTCAGTCCCATAATTAAGACATTAAAGGTCTGGCTGTTCTTACAAAGTCTCTTGCTGCTGAACTCGGTTGTAGAATAGTTCTGGCAAAGGCAATAATATTTGTTATTAATTTAGCAATTCATTTCTTTTCAGTGCTAAATTTGTGTCATATCAGGGAGAAGCCTGAAATACTGATTAGGCATCAGTAAGAAAGGGATATATTCATTATATGCTAATACTCCAACATCAAATATTAAATTTCATTATAATATTGATAATCAGGACATCATTTATGTTATTTAAAGTAGCCTACTTCCTAGCATTTCTGCAGCCTGTGCCACAGCCCAGTTAACCTAAAAATACTTGGATTCATATCCATTTTGATCTAGAAAAGTCAATGGAATTAACAGACTGATAACAGGTAGCACTGTGCCACAATTCCAGCCTTTTAAATGAGGTTTGCCAATAGGTATGTGACTCCAATTATACATGATACATGTATAAATGGGGGGATGCGGGTGGCGCTGTGGGTTAAACCACTGTGCTGCTTGGGCTTGCCGATCAAAAGGTCGGCGGTTCGAATCCCCGTGACGGGGTGCGCTCCCGTTGTTGGGTCCCAGCTCTTGCCAACCTAGCAGTTCAAAAGCATGTAGTACAAGTAGATAAATAGGTACTGCTCCGGCGAGAAGGTAAACAGCGTTTCCGTCTGCTGCTCTAGTTTCACCAGAAGCAGCTTAGTCATGCTGGCCACATGACCCGGAAAAACTGTCTGCGGAAGCAGACAAACGCCGGCTCCCTTGGCCTGTAAAGTGAGATGAGCACCGCAACCCCAGAGTTGTTCACTACTGGACTTAATTGTCAGGGGTCCCTTTACCTTTACCTTTACATGTATAAATCAAGGGAGAAGAAGCTTTCTCAGCCTGAGGTCCACTTTTTTTCAACCTGAGGGCCTGTCACACACCACTTCTAAGCAGGAAGCATAAGCACAATTCAAAGACACATTCCAGCCAGATAAAATCACCAAGAGGAGGACACAGTGCATAGTGAATAGTGTATCCTGGAAAACCAGGAATCCTCGAAAGATTCCATCAACGGTGTCTCCAAAAAGTTTTACACATCACTTGGGAAGACATGCAAACTAATGCCAGTGTACTGGAAGAAGCAAAGATCACCAGTGTCAAAGCGATGATTCTTCAACATCAACTTCATTGGACTGGTTGTGTTATGTGGATGCCAGATGATCGTCTTCCAAAGCAACTACCCTATTCCGAACTTAAAAATGAAAAGCGTAATGCTGGTGGCCAATAAAAGAGGTTTAAAGACTCTCTCAAGGCAAATCTTTAAAAATGTAGTATAAACACTGACAACTGGGAGGGAGGGATTGACCATGGAACCCCCAAGCTTGGGGTATCTGCCTGATGGGATTCTGCACCTGGTCCCTCAGTGAGACCTTGTTTGCTTGGCTTGCAGCATGGCAGAGTTCAACACTGTCTGATTCCCATGTAACAGGTTTGGAGTGGTCCAAAGCTGGTGGATCCATTCCATTAACCTGGGGCTTGTGGAATGAGGAACTGAACCTGGGACCCAATACCATGCCAACCCTTCCTCTGATTTTATCCCATCACCGTTGTACAGTCTTGTTCTTTTGCTGCTCTCATGGGTCACATAGGGGAAGGCACCTGATAAATAGGTACTACTCTGGCGGGAAGGTAAACGGTGTTTCCATGCGCTGCTCTGGTTCGCCAGAAGCGGTTTAGTCATGCTGGCCACATGACCTGGAAGCTGTCTGCAGACAAATGCCAGCTCCCTCGGCCTATAGAGTGAGATGAGCGTACAACCCCAGAGTCGTCTGTGACTGGACCAAATGGTCAGGGGTACCTTTACCTTTTTAAGGCACATACTATAGGGCCGGGGGGGGGGGGGGAGGGAAGTGACACAGATGGCACTATGGTCTAAACCACTAAGCCTCTTGGGCTTGCCGATCAGAAGGTCGGTGGTTTGAAACTCCACGATGGGGTGAGCTCCCGTTGCTCTGTCCCAGTTCCTGCCAACCTAGCAGTTTGAAGGCACACCAGTGCAAGTAGATAAATAGGTACCGCTGCAGTGGGAAGGTAAACGGCATTTCCATGTGCTCTGGTTTCCGTCATGGTGTCCCATTGCACCAGAAGCAGTTTAGTCATGCTGGCCACATGACCCAGAAAGCTGTCTGTGGACAAACCATAACTGTCAACTTTTCCCTTTTCTTGCGAGGAATCCTATTCGGAATTAGGGAATTTCCCATTAAAAACAGGGAAAAGTTGACAGCTATGGGACAAATGCCGGCTTCCTCAGCCTGAAAGCGAGGTGAGCGCCGCAACCCCATAGTCGCTTTTGACTGGACTTTACCATCCAGGGTCCTTTACCTTTACCTACCTTACTGTAGTGCTGCCATACGTCTGGAATTTCGAAAGAAACAGCAAAATGTCTGGGGTTTTTGCCAACAGAACCAGGAAGTGTATGTTTGAGTATCACTGCCTTTTGGGGGTAAATTCCCAACATTTGTGTCTGTGTTTTCACTTCTTGGGATATGGCAACCCTCACATACCGTGCAGCAGAAAAGGGACGCAAGAGCTCTCCATATGGATTCAGGCTTTTTTCCTCCTTAGTGCTGAACACTGTGGAGATACAAATTTAAAGTGGCATGGAAAAAATTCCACATTGGCATGGGGAGCCCCTGTGTATCGATACCTTTTCAAACTGTGATAGCTACCACGGGAGCCATTAAAAGTGGCCTCTCCATACCCCAGCCTCATACTTCCCCCATGGATGAACAAATGATATGTATGATAGCAACCACATAGCTCTACAGCACGGTGTTATTCGTGCTATGTGATTTTTGCCGATATTCCTCACGTATTTCAGAACATATCCTGCTCTTTTAATAGGTGATGTAGAGATTAAATGGCAGCTGAGTAGCCTGTTGAGAACAATTAACTGGAAGCAGATGGCACTACACATACACTTCTTCAAGGCCTTTTCCTTGTCTAGGATTTTGGCTTTCATTGTTGATTTTGCCCCCTGGGTGTATTAAGGTCTTTACTGATAGATTTAAGATCTTGCTGACATTTGATTAAACAAACTTCATACAGAGACCATATTAAATTTTAATATCTGTCAGAACTGAACAGTAGTCTTTATCAGATGCTTTCACCCCAGGTCTAACATTTAATATCTCATAAACTGTTTAAAGAGGAAGGCAAGAAAAGAAAAAATCCTGGTAACACAATGCAGATGAAAGCCATCAGCGAACAACTTATTATCACACGGTTGCCTTAAGGCCAATACGTAGCAGTGCTAATAAGTACTGATAGTCGTAGAAGTCATTTATTGTCAATCAAACACAGCTAACGCCACACTGGTATTGAACCTGAATTTTTTGCACTGGCCTCCAATCCTAGAGAGAGAATTGCTCGTGTAAAGCAATGCTTGTTTGTTTTACACAATTCAATCTGTTCCCATTCATAAATTACCATGACAAGATGGCTGCCACAGTAAAAGTCACATTTTGATGGCTATCATGCAAATTGCCTAGATCTTGTCGCTATAACCCATGCCAGAACCATGCCTCTCTGTGGAAATGGGATGTGGTGAAGTAAAACAGCCTGAGCTCACCTACCCAGTGTTTCTCATTACAAATTATGATGACCAACCATGACGACATAAAGTCCTAACCTTAAGAAACATTATGTTTCTGGGATTAGCCATCCCAAAGGAGTAACATATCAGACCTTCCACGTATCCCTATTTTGGTGCCAGATTTACAGATGGTGCCAGATTTACAGAAGCCATCCCGGTTTCTGATTTTATCCTGAAATGTCCCACTTTTCCTTAGGACGTACCTCTTTTCATTGGAGAACTGTTGAAGGTTGTGGTAGGCTGTCCCTATTTTCATTGGAGAAATGTTGGAAGGTATGGTTATGTGACCCCTGAGCCAAGGCAATAAGTAACTATACAGCCTTTAGAACACATCTGAAGGCAACCCTGTATCGAGAAGGTTTTTTTTAATGTTTAATGTCTTATTGTGTTTTTATATCTGTTAGAAGCCACTCAGAGTGGCAGGGGCAACAACCCATTCAGATGGCAGGTATTATTATTATTATTATTATTATTATTATTGAATAGAATGTCCCTATTTTCATTGGAGGAATGCTAGAGGGTATGACAAAGGCATTAAGCTCTAGTCTACCTTTGCTAGAAAGTGAGACTCCAGACTTTGTGAGAATATGTGGGGTATTATACTGATAATGACCACCTGAACTTTCTGGACATGACCAAACGGCTATGTCTTGAGCCAGGCACACACATTCAATGATTAAACAGGACACATAGCTTGGGTCAAGCCACAACTTTATTGATTACAGATTAAGGGTTTGGCAAAGCATTGGGAAACTGTTTGACAAGGAGATCCAGCAATGAACTGGATGAGGAGGTGGACTAGGCCCAAGGTTTAAATGTCCATGGGGCAGACTGGAGCAAAGCCTGCCAGCTCAGTCTGATCTGCCCCAGGTGGGGCCAGCCTAACAGCCCAGCTGCCATTGGTCATTTGGCAGGCAGGCTGCAATCCACTTCCCATGCATACATGAAGCTGGAGAGGTCCACACAGACCTGGAAAACCCCTTTGCTCATCAGATCCTGGGCTGGCATTGGCACAATCTCATAAAGGCACCTGACCAGAAGGTAAGCATCATTATCATGCAGAAAATGAGATGGTATTGTTGGCCCCAGGCTGGGTGTGACACCAGTCTGAGTGGCTTGGAGTAACCACAGCCATTCGAAGCCATCAAGTGAATCCTTTCCTCTTTCAGGCTGTAGGGCAGCATAGAGGGACAGTCATCTCTTCACTATGCATGGCAGAATAATGTAAACCATAAGACTTTCCTCATTTGCCATTAGAGTCTATTGAATGAGCATGTGGTTTCATTATGTCCATTGCTTGTTTGGGTCTTTGAGATTTCATCTGTCCTTAATTTTTTATGAGTTTTTGATTGCACCAGTACTTTTATTGTTGTTCTGCATAAGGAGAAATCTCTCCACGTCTATGGAGTGAAGAGGATGGATGGTCTTATCTGCCAGATGATACATAAGTCATGTGGAACTGTGTGGCATGCTGTGTCTCCTCCAGGTGATAAAGACTGTGCCTCCTGAGCAAATACAATTATCAGATCAGAAAAGAATTTAGATATAGGAAAGGCCTGTGCGGTAATCCAATTTTTCTTCCCGCCCAGGTACAATTGTTCTCTACAATTTATTTTCAAGTGATTTGCCCAGTCCAGTGAGAGATGGTAGTCTAATAATGGATAAGGCTGCATTGTTCAATAAGTTTTTGCAGAGAGTTTAAACTTCTCTTTATTCGGTTTCCTTTTATTATGGTTAGTGATACTCTGCCAGGAAGCACAAGTATGCCTTGCAAATCACTCATGGCAGGAGGAATCAATGTGGTGCCCTCCATCTGTTGGTAGACTCCAGATCTCAACAGCCCCAGAAAGCTTGACCAAATATGATGGAAGTTGTATTCAACAACATCTGGAGGTACCATGTCTGACTTCCTCTGACTTATGGCGATACAAGCTGATACAATTTGAGATGACCTTAACAGACTGAAGAACTGGGCCAAAATGAACAAAATGATTTTGAGTTGGGACAAATGTAAGTTCTATACAATCAGAAGCACAGATATAGGATGGGGGACACCTGGCTTGTCAAAAGCACATGTGAAAAGGATCTAGGGGTCTTTAGTAGACCACAAACTTGACATGAGACAACAGTCCAATGCAGTATCAAAAATAGCTAATGCAATTCTAGGCTTTATCAACAAATGTATATTGTCCAGATGAAAGGAAGTAAGAGTAGAACTTAAAGGTAAAGGTAAAGGGACCCCTGACCATTAGGTCCAGTCGTGTCCGACTCTGGGGTTGTGGCTTTATTGGCCGAGGGAGCTGGTGTACAGCTTCTGGGTCATGTGGCCAGCATGACTAAGCCGCTTCTGGCGAGCCAGAGCAGCGCACGGAAACGCCATTTACCTTCCCGCCAGAGTGGTACCTATTTATCTACTTGCACTTTGACATGCTTTCGAACTGCTAGGTGGGCAGGAGCAGGGACCGAGCAATGGGAGCTCACCCCGTCACAGGAATTCGAACCGCCGTCCTTCTGATCAGCAAGTCCTAGGCTCTGTGGTTTAACCCACAGTGCCACCCACGTCCCTCAAGAGTAGAACTTAGGGGATCTTATTTAAAGACATATTTTGTTTGTACTTCTAAACATGTTTTATGGTTGAGAAAAGATAGGAACACATACACTGGGACAAAATATTTTTAAAAGTAATTTGGTACATTGTTTTGATATGAGAATTGTATTGAATAATATGGAAAACTGCAATTTTTGAAGGACATCTGTGGTCCATTTTGCATAATGATTATGCAGTTTCACAGTAGCATTCCACCCAAACCAAATTCCTCCTCCACAACGCACACATACATCCCTAAGTAGGACCAACGTATGTTGAATTGTGCCCACGAGCATCACGGTCGCTCAACCCTCTCTGTTTATCCCATTTCTTTTTTACACAAGAAAATCTGTTTCCTTTTCAAAAAAGATTTGTAATAGTTACTAAACTTAAGGAGCAGCCTGCCAACTGTCAACTTCAGCTCTCTAGAGATGGCTATAAACTTCCTGTAAACTTTTTATTTGTCTTTTCAAAAGAACACTTAAAGGAAAGAAGAAATCAGTTGCAATGAATTAGGAAGCAGCCATAAAGAAGTACAAGCCACTTTCCTGTGAAGGTTATTTTTTCCAAAAAGGTTTTAAAAGTTTACCGAGGTTGCTATTTCATACAAAGAAAAGTTTTATATCACTGAGAATCCTGAACTTCTTTACCTACCTGTCAGTGCTAAGAATGAGAGGAAGAGAGAGATAAGGGTGAAGCATGATGGATGAAGGACAGATCGTGAAGCTGAGGCTGATGGATCGTGAAGCTGATAGATCCTGAAGCTGAGGCTCCAATACTTTGGCCACCTCATGAGAAGAGAAGACTCCCTGGAAAAGACCCTGATGTTGGGAAAGATTGAGGGCACAAGGAGAAGGGGATGACAGAGGACGAGATGGTTGGACAGTGTTCTCGAAGCTACCAGCATGAGTTTGACCAAGCTGTGGGAGGCAGTGGAAGACAGGAGTGCCTGGCGTGCTCTAGTCCATGGGGTCACGAAGAGTCGGACATGACTAAACGACTAAACAACAACAACAAATGATGGATGATGGGAGGTCATTGTCATGTCACATGCTGTACAGTTGTACCTCTAGTTACAAACTTAATTCGTTCCAGAGGTCCGTTCTTAACCTGAAACTGTTCTTAACTAGAGGCATGCTTACGCTAATGGGGCCTCTTGCTGCCACTGCGCCACCGGCACAGGATTTCCGTTCTCGTCCTGGGGCACAGTTCTCAACTTGAGGTAATGCTTCCATGTTAGTGGAGTTTGTAACCTGAAGTGTTTGTAACTTGAGGCGTTTGTAACTTGATGTATCAATGTACACCAGTTCTGCGCCGCAGTGCAACATCATTGACAAATACATGTAAGGCAATAGTTTCGGTTAGGAATAAACAGTAGCCACATTTGTCTAAACTGATGTCAACCTTTTTATCAGCTTTCACACGCTCAGTGGCCTTATCCACACTGTCAATGGATGAATCTGGGAGGCAGGACTTTGCCCACTGCCCAAGCTCCGGACCTCTTTGTGTTTTGCTGAAGCTATGGTTAGAAAACCCTCCCTCATACATCCAACTTTAGGACACGGGTGGCGCTGTAGTCTAAACCACTGAGCCTCTTGGTCTTGCCGATCAGAAGGTCAGCGGTTTGAATCCCTGTGGCGGAGTGAGCTCCCGTTGCTCTGTCCCAGCTCCTGCCAACCTGGCAGTTTGAAAGCATGCCAGTGCAAGCAGATAAAAAGGTACCATTGTGGCGGGAAGGTAAACGGCATTTCCGTGTGCTCTGGTTTCTGCCTCAGTGTTCCATTGCACCGGTAGCAGTTTAGTCACGCTGGCCACATGACCCAGAAAGCTGTCTGTGGATAAATGCTGGCTCCCTCAGCCTGAAAGTGAGATGAGCGCCACAACCCCATAATCGCTTTTGACTGGACTTAACCGTCCAGGGGTCATTTACCTTTTAACGTTTTACATACAACTGCATGTGCGTATTAGAATCTGTCCACACATAATCAGGAAGCAAATGTATGGAGTTGATGTGTCTATATGACAAATAGGAATGACACATAAATTGAGTGCACCTGGAGAAAATGAATTCTTTTTATGGATGGATGGATGGATGGATGGATGGATGGCAGATTCTGCCAGAGGCCAATGCAAAGTTTAAGGGGTTGATATTGTGATCACTAGGGACGCGGGTGGCGCTGTGGGTTAAACCACAGAGCCTAGGACTTGCCGATCAGAAGGTCAGCAGTTCGAATCCCCGTGATGGGGTGAGCTCCCATTGCTAGGTCCCTGCTCCTGCCAACCTAGCAGTTCGAAAGCACGTCAAAGTGCAAGTAGATAAATAGGTACCACTCTGGCGGGAAGGTAAACGGCGTTTCCGTGTGCTGCTCTGGCTCGCCAGAAGCGGCTTAGTCATGCTGGCCACATGACCCGGAAGCTGTACGCCAGCTCCCTCGGCCAATAAAGCGAGATGAGCACCGCAACCCCAGAGTCGGTCATGACTGGACCTAATGGTCAGGGGTCCCTTTACCTTTTATTGTGATCACTGGTAAGTCACACAGGAAATTTACCTGCTTGAGGGTGGGGTGGTGATCTTGTGATGTGGCACGATGGCCACACAATTCTCTCAGCATACAATGAAAGCTACAATAGCACTGAGGGTGTCAAAACATTTATATAACCAGCATGCTATGCACTGGGAACAGTGACTGCAGAATCCAGCTTCCTTTCAAACAAATGTTCTACCACTGAACAGTGACACTGTTAGAATTATGCTGGGACTGGCCAATATTTAGGATTGTGCATATCACCCCTAAATCATTTCATGATGCCAGAATAAAAAATAAATAAATCTCACTGGCTAGATATGTGGATATTGCCTACAATGTTGAGAAGCAAAGTTAACATTTCTAGAAGATGCTTGCTTGCAAATACATCTACTTCAGATGTCCAATTTACTGCATTTCTGTTTCTATCTTTTATTTGTTTGCATTTGCCAAAATCATTCCTGACATGAGCAGAATATGACACTCATTTATGTAGCTACATTAGTAAGCTCAGCCTTGATGGGAATTCACTTGCGGGTCTTAGCCAGTTACAAATCATTAACACAGTTTTTAAGCTTTGCCAGGTTCTGGAATAATTTATATGGAAGGATGGATGTCATGTCTATGCAGAATCATGTGAACTGATTATCCTGACAGATTAATAGGCTCCCTTGGAGATTATTGACAGTGGGAGATGTTTCAGGCATCCAAAATCTAGGGCACAATATTTATGGTTACTTGCAAATTCTCAAAATATTGTAGGAACAGGGCCATCTTCCTCAACATGCGGCATAACTCTTTTGCAATGAAAGGTTTCATAGGATTCTTTTTTAAAAAAAGGAATATAGATCTCAAAAATCTGATTGCTTATATCGTGACCTTTTAAGAGTCTGAAGAAAAGGCAGAATCATAGAATTGTCAAGTTGGAAAGGGACCATGAGGGTAATAGACTCCAACATCCTGCAAAGCAGGAATCTCTTGCTCAACTTGAGACTCAAACTCACAACTCTGAGGTTCAGAGTCTCGTGTTCTACAAACTGAGCTGTAGCTTTGCATGTGTGTGTGTGTCTTTTATTACAATTTACACAGTAATTATATAAAAGAGGTACATATATAAACACAATTAAAATAATTGTACATAGATGATAGATAATGATGATGATGATAAATAGATAGATAGATGATAGATAGATAGATAGATAGATAGATAGATAGATAGATAATAGAAATGGAAGCAAGAAGGCATACCAACGAAAGAACAATGGCAGACAGAAAATGGACTACGCAGAATTGGATATGATGACAGGAAGGATTTGAAACCTGCGGGACCAGAGATTCACAGAAGATTGGAATAAATATGTGAACTATTTGAAGAGCAACTGTAATCAACAAATTACGCTAGTAGGACGACAAGAAGTTTTGTAAGGAGGAATATATGAAATATTGCAAAGAAGATAAAGAAGAGAGACATTAGTTATGATATTTAAAAGTAATAGTGAAAGTAAGAAATGTAAATTAAGTGGAAAAGATTGGAAAATTTTCAGATGTGATTGGTGGAAGTAAAAAGAAAGTGTATAAGATATAAAAGTATGCTTTATAATTGTTGAAAATGATATGTTTACACACACACACACACACACACACACACACACACAAACACAAAGATAGATAGAGATAGATGATGGATAGATAGATAGATAGATAGATAGATAGATAGATATAGATAGATAATGATAAATATAAAATCAGTTTGAAACAACAGCCCATACATAAAATCAATTCAAATTCAAGACAGATACCAAATGGGATAAATATTTTAGAAAGCTTGTTGAAAGAAAAATGTATTTAGCAAGCACTGAAATGACATTAGAGAAGTCACCTGTCTGATGTACAATGGGAGGACATTCCAAAGAGTAGGGGTCACTACATGAAAGGCTCAGTTCTGCAGTGCAGACCTCCTGATTGGATGGCATCTGCAACAAATGAGAAGAGGGGCTTCCAGGTAACCTGGTCCGGAGATTCTTAGGACATCAGCAGAACATTAAAACTGGCTTGGTGCACTGACATGAAATGCACCTCTTACCAACCAGGAAGCTCCTCTTTGGTGAAGGCTCTGAAAGGACTTCAGGTCCCAAGATGCATGATGGCCCTATCTCAAGCCCATGTTGGCAAACCATCACTGGAGAGCTCCAATGGATATTTTTCCATTAATGGAGATTGTACATTAATGGACACTTTAATGGAATCCTGCACACCATTTATAACCTGTGATTAACCTGTGATTAAAAGCAAGGCTAATTATTCAGATACTGAATGGTGTCCAGCATCCCACTGGCCAAGAACTAACCAGCATTCCCAAAGTGCTACCAGTGCAAACAGTAGAATATTCAGGATAGTTTCACTTTTTTCACATGGTGTGATAATGAGCAGAGGACTGTAATTGACTAAGCAGTGACCGGGTATTATATTGGGTCAGTAATGAAGTGTAGAAATGGGCAGGATAGGAACTGATTGGGCGTTACCCAACTAAGTCATACTCAGGGTAGACCCATCAAAACCAATGGACTTAAGCTACATGCATCCAGTGATTTCAATGGGTTTGCTCAGAGCATGACCAACCCTGGTTATCACCCATTGTATATGGAGGGCTCTTAATTCTGAAGACTGCATTAGTTTGATGGGGTTTATATCACAGCACGGTATGTCAGTTGGTTCACATGCCTTCTTCATACTGAACTGGCACGTGTGAAAGCCCAAGAGATTGTTAAATCAGATTCTTTGTACTCAACGGGCATGTTAGCGAGGGTCCAGCGTTCTAAGCTAGTGCTTCAGGTTTTATGCTGATTCCACGGAGTCAAAGCTAAGAATCGCACAGCTTTCTCCTACTTCTTTCAAAGCTGATGGAGAGCTGATAATAACTCAGTTTTCAAGACATTAAGAGACAGTTTATTGCAACTTATCCACCTCTGAATCTCCATCAAATGCTTTTGAAGTGCAAAAATAGGATTTGTCAAGATATTATCAGCACAAAGAAGCAATAAATCTGTATGTAGTCTGCATCACAATGATATTTAAAGCCATTTTAGATATTAATGTCAATCAGCATAACCAGTGACAGGGAGACTGATGCAAAAGCAAATTGTCAAGGCAGTACGTAGGAGTGAGGAACACAAATCCTGTTAGAAATAATCGGCAGGATTTGCACGCATATCTCCCACGCCTCGTATTCCTTCTAATTGATCCTAAAACACATGGAAAACACGATAATTAGAAGGAACAATATCAAAAATAAGTTTAGTGGAGACCAGAAAAAACCCCACTTCTAGTAAAAAGGCCTTATTAGAAATTCAGGGGAGATACCAATGCAAAGCTATATGCGGATGATGTCTAAAATTAAAACCAAAGAGAAAATAAGTGTCGGAAAGTATTGTTGGAAGTAACAATTGATTTCAGTGGAGTATCTTGCTGTTTTGGACAGCAGGCTCTTTGGCACAAGTGCTGTGAAAGGAAAAAGAAGAACATTTAGGAATGAAAAGGCTAATCTGTGTGCCAATAGTAAAAACATTAACGTTTCAGTATATGCTACAGGCCTCTGATCATACGATGCAGCCACACGCAGGTGGTAAAAGGTACTCCTCAACAGTGACGTAGCGTGCAGCATCCACAGAGGTGGTTGACCCTGGTACAAAATTGTTAGGGGTGCAAAATTTCAACACCTGGTGCTTCCTCAATACAGCTACGCACTTCCATCGCTGGGCTCCGTTGAAAACGGCTTCTTCATGCAAACCAGGAAGTGACCTCTCCAGACAATGGAATGATTTCTCTTTTCTTATCTCTGCGGCTGTGTTCTCATGGGTGACGCGGATGCCATTAAGTGGTGGAATGTGCAGCCATGCCCTGTCCATTTCCCTCCTTCCTACCCCCCTCCTCCACGTGACCACGGGTGCTGGCAACCCACGCTACGCCACTATCCTTCAAATATGCTTCCGGTCAGGTTGCTGTATCATATCCAGGTTACACGGGTAATGCAAGAGTGGGGAATCCTTTTCAGCTTGAGGACCAGAATCCCTTTTGTGCAACTTTATGGGGTCACAAGCCTGTGGTAGGTAGAACAATGGGAGTAAATGCTTTGTACCATTTGCTGGTTTTTATGCACACCCCTCTCTATCCTCCTTCTATCCATTATCAGTTCAGTGATGCTTTCCAGCTAGGCAAAAGCAATCAATCAGGGTGTGAAGCAGGACCTGCGAGGGGTGTGCTCTGCAGAGAGTCCCAGGGCCCATTTAGAGAAGTTTGGAGGTCCACATTTGCACCCTGGGCCCGAAGTTCCTCACCCCTGGTGCAGTGGATACATACAATTTATATTGACAGGGATAACATTATTACTGACTGACAGTGAAAACTATGAATGTCCAGATCTCTGAGAGACTCTCCAAGTGTCCCTATTTTCCAGGGACAGTCCCAGATTTACAGAAGTCTTCCCAGTTTCTGATTTGATCCTGGAATGTCCCACTTTTCCTTAGGACATCCCTATTTTCATTGGAGAAATGTTGGAAGGTATGGATTGAGAGTCCCTTTTGTCCAAATGCACTTGAATATGCCGTGTTTATTTGTTCCTGTGCTGAAAATATTATTCCAATGAATTTGGTTTCTTGCCAAGTACTTGGGAGGCATACATTCTATTACTGTCAATCCGACATCATCTACACACATACTGTTAAACATTTCTTTTTTACTTTTAGCCAATACATTTAACATAGTTCAACAAACAGAGCAAATAAGATGCTGAATGTAGGTGTTTCTAAAAAAATAAATAAAAAAAATGACTGGTTTTGTTTTAATCCACTACATGCTAATTTATACTTCTAATAAAGAGTTCACAATCCACCCCAGTTTAAGTGCATTGAAGTTCTTAATTATTTTATTGGGAGATTTAAACACAGCCTTCTTTTTAAATCAATAGGTTTTAGGAGTGCTTAACTTTGGCTGGATTGTTTCCAGCATGCTTTTTAGTCAAATGTCAGCTAAATAATAAATTCCAGAAATAGAGATGCTGACCCCCTCCAATTCTCTTGAGCAGATTTTCCCTTACATAATCCTTGACAGGTGGTATCTTTCCGCATTTACCTGGTGATGGAATGAATGCATTCTCAACCTCTACAAAAAACCCCAAAAAACTTTCCTGTTTTCTAACTTCCTCAGTTCCAAGGTCAAGTCTTCACTGGGTCTCAGTCTACATGGGCCTTGGCATAGTTAAAGGTAAAGGGACCCCTGACCATTAGGTCCAGTCGTGACCAACTCTGGGGTTGATGAGCTCATTTTGCTTTATTGGCCGAGGGAGCCGGCGTACAGCTTCCGGGTCATGTGGCCAGCATGACTAAGCCGCTTCTGGCAAACCAGAGCAGCGCACGGAAACGCCGTTTACCTTCCCGCCGGAGCTGTACCTATTTATCTACTTGCACTTTGACATGCTTTTGAACTGCTAGGTTGGCAGGAGCAGGAACTGAGCAACCGGAGCTCACCCCGTTGCGGGGATTCGAACCGCCAACCTTCTGATTGGCAAGTCCTAGGCTCTGTGGTTTAACCCACAGCACCACCTTTGGCATAGTTACATTCTGATAAAATGACCATACATGTGCAAAAACAGATATCCTTGGGACATTTATTGCTTGTAGTTTATCATGGATGGCCATAATCCACCCAGAGCAAATATTTCTAGAGTGCCTAAATTAGTATTTACTAAATTGCTAGTTGGCAATCAATTTGTATTCACTGGCATGTTGGTAAATACAGGTTAATTGCAATCAATTAACAGCTCTTATATTGGATCAAAGCTCTAATTTAGACACAATGCTAATAGAATTCTCTGTCCCTCTATATAATTTACTTTACTGTAGTAACAGTTGGAAGCCTGTGGATTTTTCTTAAAGAATGACATGGGTCTGCCAAAATACTTCTGGGATGTGTATATACTTAAAACATGGGCCCAAATGATCTTATTAGCAGCATTGGTATTTGTCATAGTGCCTTTGCCCTCACGCATTCCATGGGGAAGCGAGTGCCAGACCACCAGGCCAACTGCGGGTGAGACTCTGGTTCCTCTTCCAACTGAAGAGGAATGCAGAAAATGAAATCCCCCCATCATTTTCTGGTTATCTCCGTCTGTCTCTCTCCTGTAGTGTCAGGGGAGATGTCCATTCCCTGGCGCACAGGAAATAGGAAGCCTCAGTGTGGTGTAGTGGTTAGGAGCCGTAGACTTGTAATCTGGTGAACCAGGTTCGCGTCTCCGCTCCTCCACATGCAGCTGCTGGGTGACCTTGGGCTAGTCACACTTCTTTGAAGTCTCTCAGCCCCACTTGCCTCACAGAGTGTTCGTTGTGGGGGAGGAAGGGAAAGGAGAATGTTAGCCGCTTTGAGACTCCTTCAGGTAGTGATAAAGCAGGATATCAAATCCAAACTCTTCTTCTTCATCATCCAGCCTCCTGTTATGAGAGTGATCAGTCAGATGCCTGTGGCAAACCTGCAAGCGGGATCTGAGCACAAGAATACTCTTCCATCCTGTGGTTTTCCCCAACTGGTGTTCAGAAGCATCGCTACCTCCAGCTGTGGAGACAGATCTAGCCATCCTGGGTGGTAGTCACTGACATCCTTCGCCGTTAATTTGTCTCATCCTTTTTGGTAGCTATCATTGCCTCTTGTGGGACCGAGGTCCATCGTTCAGCTGCATGAAGAAGTACTTTCTTCGATCAATGCCAAACCTTCCAACATTCAGCTTCATAAAATGTTCCCAAATTCTAGTGTTATGAGACAGGGAGAAAACCTTTTCTCTAGCCACTATCTCAAAACCAGGCATCATTTTATGCATTTTGATCATGCCTCCTCTTTCATGTCTTTTCTCTAAACTAAAAAGTCCCAAATGTGTTATCCTTTCTTCATAGGGGAGTTGCTACATTCCCTTCATCATCTTGGTTGCCTCGGCCCAGGATACCTGAAAGAGCGTCTCCACCCCCATCGTTCTGCCCGGACACTGAGGTCCAGCGCCAAGGGACTTCTGGCGGTTCCCTCACTGCAAGAAGCAAAGCTACAGTAAACCAGGTAGAGGGCCTTCTCGGTAGTGGCACCCGCCCTGTGAAATGCCCTCCCATCAGATGTCAAAGAGGTAAACAACTACCTGACATTTAGAAAACACCTAAAGGCAGCCCTGTTTTGGGAAGTTTTTAATGTGTGACATTTTTATGTATTTTTACTCTTTGTTGGAAGTCAACCAGAGTAGCTGGGGAAACCCAGCCAGATGGGCAGGGTACAAATAATAAATTATTATGAATATTATGATTATTTGCTGAACTTTTTCCAACTCTACCACATCCTTTCTGAAGTGAAGTGACCAGAACCGTACACAGCATTCCAAACCTGCTTGCATCATAGGTATAAGCCCCACATAAAGTCAATCTTGGTTCTGCTCCTTTCTGGAGAACTTGGTTTCTTAAAGGACCAACCTTCTAACCTGAAGATGGGCACTCCTCCTACGTTTGTGGCCTCCTGGCTGGTCCACTTCCTCTACTGTTGGATCAGTAAGGCACTGTGGGAAGCATTTGGTTCCTCAGGTTCATGGAAGGGAACCCTGGTTTTGGCTCCTAGGCCGCAGTGCAGTGGTAGTTCTGCAGTCTCTGATTCTGCATCCTGGTCACTACTCCAGATTCTTGATACCTGCCATTTTAATTAACCTAAGACGCAGAGACCCAGTCTACAGAACAAATCTATGAGAATAAACCCTGATCAGACTTCCAATCATTTCCAGGTGTATAGCCTTATTCTATAATGAATATATCTATCATTATTGAGTTATTCTTTATATTCCTTCTAAGACATTCTTACAACAGTTAGTACCTTTTGACTTATTTCTCATATGTTTCACTATATAAGGGTCAATCAATGCTGCCATAGATGTTATACCACTGTTATAATTTCGTAAATATTTCTTATATTTATCCCACTTTTGTACGAATACCTGTCTTGTGTTGCCTCTCGAGCTATTAGTCAGTTGCGCCATTTCCACATATTCCTGTAATTTATTTTGCCAGTCTGTTATGGTTGGAACATTTCCCCCTTTCCAGTTCATTGCTATCAATTTTCAAGCTGCAGCCATGGCATGTAGAAAAATTTCTCTCAATTTTTTTTGAATATTATTGCCAAGAACGCTTAACAACGATAAGAATTATAGAATAAGGCTATACACTGGGAAATGATAGGAAGTCCAACTACACCTTTTTCTTTTTTCTGGTTTTTTCTTTCTTTAATTCATGTTAATAAATAGATAAGACAACAAAAAATAGTAAAAATATTACTATCTTTTGTTGTCTTATCTATTTATGTAAGTAAACAAAATACTACTTGTATATGGTTTTTGCTTACACAGATTATATATATGTTTACTCAAGAAGATGTACAATACATATGTATATGTATATGTTATACGAGATATGCTGTATGAAATGTGTCATATGATAAAAGACATTGTTAATAAAGCAAAAAAAAAAAAAAAAGGAGACTAAACCTTGATCATTGTGAGCAATAATGAAACCTCTGAAGAACTGGTAAATGAATTTGGGTTTCTTTGCACTTAGGTAGATAGACACAGGGGCTGCACTGTGTCAATCCATTCAGGATTTCTAGATTTGGTGTGAATTTTGTATACAGGGATCGCCACGGGCATCTCTGAAACTCTGGACTGTTAAACAGCATTCTCACTGTGCATTTTCTTCTTCACACATTTGAATCAAAAAAGTTACCAAGTGTTGGATATCAAACAACAAATGACGATATCATGTTCCGTGATATTCACCCTGAGCAAAAGCTCCACCAGTTCGGGGATAACGTGGCACAGAAATTTGTTCACAGTTTGACGGAAGTAAAGTATTAAAGCAATTTCAGATCAGCAAAATGTCACTTTTCTGGCAGCTTCTGCAGGAGGCAATGTTTCGCTACCAAAGTGCTGTTCTCAAGCAAACTCCTGATTGCTTCCTCAATGCCATTTTTAAATATCAGGACCACATCACCCCACCCTTGAGACTGAACTCTGAGACTAGGAATGGTTGTAATCTTCTTTGAAATACAAGGTGTTTAATTGGCATTGTGGCATCATGACCTAGTTAATTTCTCCAATGCAACCTATGTTTGTTTCATCGGGCTCAGGCAACCTGAAAACTGCACTTTCCTCTTCTGTTATTTATACAATACATAAAAGTAATGCCCTGTAATGTGCTATCGCTGTGTTCCTGTTCTGAAAGTTTGGCCTTGTCTGTAGAATTCCGCGAGACATTTGAAATGATAAACTGCATTGATTGCCACTAAATCACCGTCTGATGACAGTTTTACAACAACTTTGTTGCCCCTCAGCCCTGCTGCAACTTTTCTGTGTGATTGTGAAGGTTGAATGTCATTGCCTCTTTGTTTACCTTTATCACTTCCATCACAGAAAAGACACTGGGTGTCAACTTTTTCATTTGCAGTAGAGCCTGCCGCTTTTCCTGGTGTTAACAGGACTTGCTGAACAACTTTGTAGACCTTGTTTGTGTGCCCAGTAAGATTTGTACTGTCAAGAGCTCTGAGTGATCCATGTCATAATGCAAGTGTGATGCTACATTAGGGGAAGAATTGAAACTCATTGATAGAGTACGCACTTCTTATGTAGATGTTCTAATACAGGGATGTCCAACTCCCAATAGACTGCGATCTACTCACAGTATAAAAAAACTGGCAGTGATCTACCCATTGTCGTTGGATGGACAATGGGGGAAGGGGATCACTGGGGGGCAGAGATCGACCAGGAACACCATGTGATCTACCAGTAGATCACGATCTACCTGTTGGACATGCCTGTTGACTAATCCAATGTTTTGAGTCCTTCCCTCCAGAGCAGGAGAAAAGAAGCTTATTCCCTCTTCCATGTGACAGCCCTTGAGATATTTGAAGATGGCTATCACATCTCCTCTCAATCTGCTCTTTTCCAGGCTTAACATACCCAGCTCCTTCAACTTGTTGCCTTGGTTTCCAGACCCTTGATCATCTTGGTTGCCCTCCTCTGTACATGTCACAGCTTATCTCACTTTCAGCTAGCTACCTTTGGGAAGGCCAAAGGATAGCTACAGTTTTTCTTAAGTGTGAGATTAATTATATTTAACAAACAAGAACTCCTACTACCAATTGTTATGAGATGTCACTTTTGATATACAACTTTTCATCAATATGTGAATAATGGATGATGCCAATTAAACACTTCCCCTTGTCTTAACTTTTTGTTGCAAAACACTCCATTTTAAAACTGGTGAGTGATACAGAAATCCTTTAAATAAATAAACTACCTCAATGGATCAGCCCCAAATGGCCGGGGGGGGGGGGCGACAAGTTCTAAGTAGAGATTTTTGAAGTTGAGACACACACCTCTAATTGCCTGTGGTTCTTACGGCAAGAGGGGGGGGAAATTGCTAGCTTTGAATGCAAATCAAAATTGAACATAACCTCTAAAGACACAATCCAGTCAAAAGTAAGTATCAAATATCATTGAGTGAAAGTCTTCCAATAAAACTAATGGGAGTTAAAAATGTCTGGATTGTGTCCAAGTCACTTTGTCGTCAAATTGAGAGCATCAGGAGGGAATTGATTAAAATGTACTGCCCTATCAGTGACAATTTCTTTGTTTATTTGCTAGAAACAGGAATAGGAGGAAAATTAGAACTGTGCTTCAGTTTCCTCTCTTTCCATACAAATTGCAAATAAATTAGACTGAATTAATTCCACCACCCAATGGCATATTTTAATGAAATATGTGTTATTTCCACACATAGTCCTTACACATAGCCTATAAGAAAATGCTGTATATAAATTCAATTAGAAAAGGAAGGGGGAAATTGAGACTGCTGATCATTCCCTGAGAGCATGTAACAGCACTTTCTGGGCTTTTCTCTCTTATCAGTCTATTACATGGAATATGTCCTGTTACCAGACTTCAAATGGCTTTGTGGATTAACATGAGGAGTGGACAGAACTTCAATAACAAATAACTTCCAAACACCTATTTCTCTCTTTTCTTATCAGTGGACTGTACTTGAGTGACAGCATCCATCTCACCAGAAGCATGTTGCTCAGTCTTTGCACCTTCTCCAACACAAAACATTAATATAGCCTCAAACGATTTTGAGACAATATGAAGACGGAGACCTTATTTGGTTCCTTACTATATCAAACAGCTCTTCTGTGACAAGTGTAAGATGGACACTTGAAGTATGGCCTCTCCCGCCTGTCAAAAACATCCCAGAAGCAAAACCAAACCCTAAGATAATAGCTCAGTGGCCAAGCACCTGCATTTTGCATGAAGAAGGTCACAAGTGCAGTGGCCTAGCGTGTGAGGGACCATAGGGGCACTGGTCCCGAGAGTAAAGTTATCAGGGATGCAAAATTTCAACACATGGTGCTGCCTTAACACAGCTGCACTCTTCTATTGCTGGAGTCCATTGAAAATGGCTTATCCATGTGAACCAGGAAGCGACCTCTCCAGACAACATGTAATGGCTTGGGTCTCTCTCACAGATGCGAGACAACTCTGGCAGTAATTTTCTCAGATTTATTACTCAAACACACAAATCACCACGGAGCTCAGTCACTCAGCGTCCTCCTCCGATTCTGCAGCTGCTGAGACTGAACTCCACCCCTTCCTCTTCCAGCAATAGAGCCCCCCCCCCTTTCACTTTCTTTCCTGTTCCCACCTCTCTCAAACTCTCTCGAGTCTATGAGTTTTTGGATAGGTTATTTCTGGTCTCCCCAACTCTGAGTCTGAGCATAAACTGACAATCTGTGTTTTCCCACTCGGACGCCCCCTTCCCTGCTCTCTCTTCTCGGAGATCAGGTTACTACTGCAGTCTGCCTCCTCTTGTCCATTTCCGCATTTCAGACTAATCTTTTCTCCCTGATTGCCAGCGTTCTCAGCCTCTGTCAGCGACGGGACATCGCTGACACAACAGAACAACTCTTCTTATTTCTATGGCAATCTTCTGGGTGACATAGACACTATTAGGCTTTTGAATGTGCATGTGTACTCCATTCGTTTTTCTTCCTCTCCACCTTCTGCATGGCCCCGGGCATTGGCAACCCACGCTACACCACTGCCCAGGTGCAATCCCTGAGATCTCCAAGTGGGGCTGGAAACCCTGGAGAGCCACTACCAGTCACTGTAAACAATACTAAGCTAGATGGATTAATGTTCTGACTCGGGACTAGTTTATACTGGTGAGTTATAATGTTATAAATGCATTGTTGAACGTGACACCAAGGGGCGCTGTACAGCAGTCAGTGGAAAATTTCATTGAGTGCTATACAGTGGAAGCTTGGTTCTCAAACTGCTCCTTTCCCAAACATTTCAGCTCTCGAATGTCGAAAACTTGGAATTAAGTGTCTGGTTTTTGAACGTTCCTCGGAACCCGAACGCCCGACACAGCTTCCGATCTGCAAAAAGCCTAGCTGTCAGCCAATCGGAAGCCGCGCCTTGGAATTTGAACATTTCAGAAGTCGAACATCCTTCCATTTTTATTTTTATTTTAAAAAAGGATTCATGTAGCCCAAGTCTCAGAATAAGACGGGTTCCTATGTTCCTAAGTACATTTAGTTTAAACAGTGAAGTGGCTTTTGTTTGCCTGTGTAACTGGAAGGAGACCAAAAACTGCATATATACTAATCAGAAGCACACATTGTTGTGCTATATAGTATATAGGCTGGGGGCAGAATTAAACCATAGAAAGGCTCCAGCGAAAGTATAGCACTAGTGAAAATGGACTTCCCCCATCTTTTCTTCTGTGCCATCCCCAAATCTGCTCTGAAAGAACAGATTTAGTGGGTGGAAAGGGGAATAACATTAAGTTAAGCAGGGAGCAATTGTTGTGCTGATGGAAGGCTCTTCTTTGTGCTGCATTGAATACAACCCTGGTTTACTGCAATGTGCTCTACATGTGCTCTTCAGCTATGTCTGAAGAGCTTTCAGCTGGCTCAATGCTGTGACAGGTACCTGTTCAGGAGACCTTGCTAAACCCATCCTAGAGCAATCGATTGCAAGGCCCAAAGTGCCTTTAAAGCTCTAAATGGCATTCATCCAGGATACCTGAGGGACTGCCTCCTTCCATACAAGCCTGTCCATTCATTTAGGTAAAGCAGGGAGATCCATCTCTCTACACCTGTTTTGGAGACACACCTAGTGGAGACAAGAGGCAGGGTTTTGTGGGTGGCCATCAGAAGATGGACATTATTGGTCCCCACCCAAACAACAATGGCTGCATGACTCAAGCCTGGTGGTTATACTTGTAAGCTAGCTTGCATTTAAAAAATGGAACAAAAAAATATTCCTATTTTTACTTTTAAAGGTGTGGGTATTTTTTTGTACAGAAAACTAACTGTTCACCTGATATTACATTTCTGATCAGTCATGGATTATTAATTTGACTTTCTCTGAGTAATCCTGAAGCAGGGCTTTTATTTATCCAAGTTGTTAAGTGTCTCTAAAGTCAGGGCACTTTGAATTTTTAAGTACTTTGCAAGTGATATTAAGCTAAATGAATGAATGAAGGCTTTTTCATAAGGCCTCCCACGCATTGCTGTTTATATACCTTCCAAAATGTGCTCATAATGAATTGTTGGTTCCAAATTTTTGTGCCTTGGAATAAAGGGGAAATGTAAGAAAAGGGCGCAAGTTACATAAAATATAGGCTTCGTGACACATTCTAGAAGCTGAGAAACTTTCAATTCTCAGTGATTTCCATCAAAGATATCATGGAGAGACCTTCATTTTACAATTTGTTAATCCACTGGGAGGGAGGACCTTGTTTTCTCCATGTGGGGTTCACAATTCTGCAAAGTAATAGAGCAAAAGAATGGGCAGTGAAAAACTTGACAAGTCAAAGAACACTCTCTTCAGAGCAATGGATCCATGCAGCCTGATCCCATGGGGCAGCAGCTAGCTCTTACTTTATTTGGATGATGATTCAGGATGTGGTGGTGGTGAGGTCAGGAGAGCTCCAAGCTGGTGACAGAAGAGGTAGCTCACCTCTCTTACCATCCCAATAAGTACAGCACATCTGGAAGGATGCCACTGCCTCTACTGTGCCTCCAAAACCACTTCTGGGTTGAGGTCACACAATATCAGTGAAGAATACATTTTCCCAATGCAGCAGTCTGTGGGGGAAAATGTCTTTCATTCATGCCCAGTAATGTCCAGGTCTTTGAAGCAACAGCAAAAGGAGCAACAGGAATTCTGCCAGCTAAATTCCAAATCCTGACAAAAGGAGCAAGACGAGGAGAACTTAAAATCAGATCTCTCTGGTTGGTTTCAACCATTCCTTGTCATAACGAAACAGTCAAATATTTATAGAGAAGGTGTAACTCCGTATCCTTTCACCTGTAAATTGCCTCCTAAAATGGTTAACATTCTGAGGAAGGGTCCTATTATTTCAACCTCTCTGTGGAGTCAGTTTCACATGTTAGGGTTGCTATAAAACCATACATACAATAATAACCTCTTATATTCGTTGGGCTCCTTGACATAATCTAAAGCTTTCTTTCAGAAAACCTTGCCTGCCCTCCACAGGGTTGAGTTCCCTTAGGGAGGTTTTAAATTACACCTCATTTTTCTAGCTTCAGAGACTCTGGCCTACAATTTGTAATATTCAACATCATTAATCTATTTTAATTAAAACTTGACTGCAAAAATTCATCCCGGCCTCAGTTCTGCTGGAGCCAGTGGGGGTTTACACCAGCAAACACTTTGGTCCTCCAACTGCCTGTCCAACTCTGAATCTTCATTTATTTTCCTTTTCCAGCTCATTCTGGATATTCGCATCCTAATTTGAGAAAGAAAGAGCACTCACTAATGACTTCACAAGCACTATTAGCTGTGATACTTCTTCTTTTTTTTACTTTTTATTTTTTTACATATTTAACCAGCCAATTCTCTTCCCATATCATTTAACATTTTGAAACCAGCAATAAACTACTGCTAATGTATCATTACTAGCTGTAAACACATGAGACTCAAGTCACCCAAAATAACCTATCTCCTGTGAAAGTAGTGGAAGATTACACATTTTGGCTCCATGCACTGCCAACCTACTCATCAGCAATTTGGCCGAGCTGTAGAAGCCTCTCTTTCCTGATGAGGAATTTATTAAAAGTAGGTCTCTCTCTTACAGCCTCTGAGTTTTTAAAATATGATATTCTGGGACCCCTATATAGCTATCAGGAATAGCAGGATCAGGGGGGCATGGGTCCTGATCCAGTTGTACACATGCTAGGCACACATACTTACTTTGGGAGCATGCCCCATTGGTTTTGGGGGTTCCTGCTCCTAAGTAGTCCAGGTTCTAGTGGGGTCACTCCTGAAATGACCTGTTAAATGATTAACACTTCTGCTGGCAACTTACTATTTATTTATTCCCTCACCTTAATTCAAAGGGTGAGGGAATTCAAATTCACCTTTAATTCAAAGGGCCTTACTGTGGGATGTGATACATAAGTAGCAGTCAAGTACAACATTCCTTGTTTTCCTAGAGTGGACATGCGGGGAAATATTTGGTCCAGCCAGCCGAAAACTTCCTGTTTCCTCCTGGCTTGGAGCATCCTTCCTCTTGCATGTGACTAGAGGTGGGTGTGACCTTACCTGCCCAGGTAACAAAAGGGCAAGTCATGCAGCACACCCTTTCTCTTTGACTTCCTCCGTCGTTTGAGCTTCTTTTACCTAGAAATGCTCTCAGCCAGCAGAGGACACTGGGATTATCCCTATATGGCAGTGGTGGCCAAACTTAGCCCTCCAGATGTTTGGGGCTACAATTCCTATTATCCCTGACCACTGGTACTGTTAGCTAGGGATGATGGGAGTTGTAGTCTCAAAACATCTGGAGGGCCGAGTTTGGTCACCACTGCCATATGGGATAGCTCCACATGTATATACTTTGTAACTAAGTCTGCCTTCAGGGATCCAACTGTGAACTGATGATGTAAGTAAACTTATTTTATATACTTTACACAAGATTGTGGAGTGTTCATTCTTTAAGAGGGATATAAGGGAACCTACCAGGAATCTAATAGTGAGAGGCTTACACAAGCCCACATCCAGCTACCCACTGTGCGTTTAAAAGGGGAATGTAAAACTCTGCAAAGTTATAGAACTTGCTAGTTAGGAAGGATATCAATAAACAATATATCCTCTCCTGCCTCCCTGAACACTTACTCACAGGCAAGTGGGGCTAGATTGCATCCAGAGCTGCTGAGGAATAATAATAATAATAATAATAATAATAATAATAATAATTTATTTATATCCCTAACTCCCCAGCCAATGCCAGGCTCAGAGTGGGTAACAAGTAAAAATAGCACAATGTACATAAAATCAAACAGTCAATTAATTAAAATACATTCTAAAATCAATTCAGAATCAAATTAATGGCAACCATTGGGCTAGAGTTCTATGAGGATTACAGAAGGAGGGGGTCAGACTGTGCCTTGGCCAAAGGCCTGGTGGAACAGCTCCGTCTTGCAGGCCCTGCAGAAAGATGTCTCTTGTGACAGAGCGTTCCACCAGATCGGGGCCAAGGCCGAAAAGCCCTGGCTCTGGTCAAGGCCAGCCTAATCTCCCTGTGGCCCGGGATCTCCAAGATGTTCTTATTTGAAGACCGTAAGGTCCTCCGTGGGACATACCAGGAGAGGCGGTCCCGTAGGTACGAGGGTCCTAGGCCCTATAGGGCTTTAAAGGTTTAAACCAGCACCTTAAACCTAATCCTGTACTCCACTGGGAGCCAATGTAGCTGGTATAGCACCGGGTGAATGTGATCCCATGGTGAGGACCCCGTAAGGAGTCTTGCCGTGGAATTCTGCACCCGCTGGAGTTTCTGGGTCAGTCTCAAAGGCAGCCCCACGTAGAGTGAGTTACAATAATCAAGCCTGGAGGTGACCATCGCGTGGATCACAGTGGTTAGGTCAGGGCGAGAGAGGTAAGGAGCCAACTGCTTAGCTTGGCAGAGATGAAAAAATGCCGCCTTTGTTACACCCAAACTCTTAACCCCTGCACCCACTGCATCCATTTTAAGCCCCTCCTCACAATCACCTCCCTCAAATCATTACACCTGTCTCCCTCTATGTCATCCCAGAAATTCATATGAAAGCACGCAACCCTCTCCCACCTACCCCAATCAAAGTGCAATGAAATCAAACCTGCCTTACTTCCCTCATCACTGTATTAAAATTAAAATTAAAATGAGTGAGTTGCCTCCTTCCTTGGACAGTGACATCATCAGGAGGAGACGCATTTCTAATTTTTCTAACATGGCTTGATGCTGCTCACATTCCCGGATTGATGCAAGAAGGTAAAGGGCTCTTAAATAAGTTGGTATTTAAAAGAATCATATCCTGATGTGTTCAGCTTTCCTATAGCTGTCACATGAAAAGTTATCGCCCCCACCCATGGTTCTCCATTGTAAATAATATTATTAATACTGTATTACTTAATTCTTATATTGGGAGAGAAATATGTGAGGATAGCAATTGGAGTTTACTATCCACTGCTCCACATTTCTGTCCATATCTTTTCTCTAGTAATTCTCCTCTCCATGCCTTACTGTTCCCGAATTAGCATTAAGCCCAACTGGTCATTTTGGTTAAGCTTCTTTATCACAAACCTTGCAACGCAACCTGCATTTAAGTTTTAAAAGCCGCTGCATTTCTGAAAATCAAAAGAGTTTTGAATATAATATGGCTACAACATTTTCTTTCACCCTCTTTAAGAAGAGGGGGGAAAGAAAACATTCTGAAGATATAAATGAGTGCCTCCCCAGACTGGTCACAATATTAAGAATATAGTATATCTGAGAGAGATAAACATCAGTTTGTGGGTTATTATTTTTATTTTATTTTTTTAAAAAATAGCTATTTATTTATTTATTTATTTGCATTACCTTTGCTAAGCCAGGCTCATTTCATGCCTTGATGAGTTAAAGTTGTTTATGGCGCTGTTTTCCTTATCGCCCGGGAACATGTTGAGAATTCCTGTCACTTATCTGTCTTCAAGGACTTATGTCCTGGACCTGAGCTCTCCATAGAGGTTGGAGAGAATGCCTTTGTTTCACGCCACCAGAGAGCACTGTTGTATTGTTAAGTCTGCCTCTCCTTTTTTCCCCTTCCAGACATTAGCTATAGCAATGAGAACTAGGGAGACAAATAAAATTTTGCTAAATATGCCTTATTTCGTACCATATGACAAATGTCACTGGTGCAGAAGGCATAATAAATCAGTTGGTCTCTTTCTTTCTTTCTTTCTTTCTTTCTTTCTTTCTTTCTTTCTTTCTTTCTTTTTCTGGAGGGGTGTCTGGAGCTTGGCATTCCTTTGACATTCTTCCCCTTCATAAATAAATGAGAAGTCCAGTGTTCCCAAGGTTGCAATTAGCAGCTTTGCTTCCACTATACTTCCATAAACGCAGCTCTGTTTGCTAGCCCAGTGGCGTGGCTGTATGCTGGGAACTCCCTCAGGGGCTGGGTGTCAAAGCCTCATCTCAGATTGCTCCATCTTAGAGTAAAGAGAACCCAGGCAGGCCACAGAGGTAATAAGCTTGGAAGCACAGGGACATGCTGTGTGAGCTCACGACTCTTGCGCCAATCAATCCACCTTTGTGGAGGCTGTTCATCTATGCTTCTAGCTTAAGAGACAGGCATTGCTTCGGTGTTCTCAAAGGTCAAGGAATCTGAGCTGGAAGTAGGAGGCAAAACGATTTCAACGCCAAGGCCATTAGGATAGTCAAGGAAACAGATGGCTGTACGGCCATCAGACAATCTCATTGCCTTTTGTGGATTTTCCCATTGCAATCACAACTCTCACAAAGAGAAGTGGTAGAGTGCTTAAGAAACTGATGATCTGAATGAAATGTATCTGGCTGGCTTAAAAAATAATAACTCCAAGCTTAATGTTGTGTTTTAATGAATGAGACTTGTATCCAGTGTAGTGCTGAATAAGGCTCCTGCCAGAGCAAAGATTTATGCTTACTCAATGGGACTTTCCTCTCCTGTGTACCCCCTACCATAGTTGTCAATGTTTCCCTTTTTTTTAAGGGAAATTCCCTTATTCCGAATAGGATTCCTCACGAGAAATAGGAAAAGTTGACAGCTATGCCCCCTACATCTGTTCTGGAGATTCCCTCCAACCCTCCACAGAAGATTTGGGCAGAATGTGGGGTGTGCCTGGTGGAGAGGAGAAGGAGAAAAGCCCCATAGCAGAAGTGGGTATCACTGCAATAATGGAACAAGTGATTTGGATACCATGCTCATGAATATTTTCACCTGCTTCTAGAAATATGTGATGCTTGTTGTTGCTTAGTCGTTTAGTTGTTTAGTCATGTCCAACTCTTCGTGACCCCATGGACCAGAACATGCCAGGCACTCCTGTCTTCCACTGCCTCCTGCAGTTTGGTCAAACTCATGCTGGTAGCTTTGAGAACATGTGGTGCTTACCCTTTCCTTTTCATGAAATGTTGAATTTTTTTAAGCTGCCTCAAAATCTGTGCAGCTGTTGCAGCTGAGCTGGATACATTAAAATCATGCTTTTTAAAATTTTATTTAAAGCAAGCAAATCTTTTGCTATCTAAGGCAGAAGGAACACACAAATCTTGAGACAGTCTAGAATTTACAGAAATCTACGATGAGAATAAATAAAGCAAAACATTTGCCTGGTAGAATGAACTGTCTCACTGCTTAGTACGTTTTCTGATTAAGCAGCCTATAAATATTTTTAAAGAAATAAAATAAAATAGACCTATAAGGATGTAACACGCTATAGCAAAATACTGAAACTCTGAAAATCTCAAAGTTTTCACTCAAGAAGGAAACAAGAGGAATTATTTCTCCCCTGCCACCCCATGATGGCAAGTGGCTGGGCTCAGAGAAAATACAGGCTTGTAAAGTTGCAAAGTAAGACATTTCTGACCACCCAGCTTTCAATCTGATTGTTTACTATTAGCATAAAACTATGTGTGCCCTCTTAGATAGGTAAAGGGACCCCTGATCATTAGGTCTAGTCGCGGACGACTCTGGTGTTGCGGTGCTCATCTCGCTTCATTGGCCAAGGGAGCCGGCATACAGCTTCCGGGTCATGTGGCCAGCATGACTAAGCCGCTTCTGGCGAACCACAGCAGCGCACGGAAACACCATTTACCTTCCCGCCAGAGCGGTACCTATTTATCTACTTGCACTTCATGCTTTCGAATTGCTAGGTTGGCAGGAGCAGGGACTGAGCAACGGGAGCTCACCCCGTCGCGGGGATTCAAACCGCTGACCTTCTGATCAGCAAGTCCTAGGCTCTGTGGTTTAACCCACAGCGCCACCCACGTCCCTGCCCTCTTAGATACCATTGTGTTAAATGATACTCAGAGCTCATCCACACTTCAGCTTGTCCTTTCTAGGCATGGGTCCCAAGTGGTCTTCCCTTTGTAGAAAACCTTATTGTCATTCCCTCCCCCAATTCAGTGCTAAACCATGGATTTTTCCAGTGTGGGGGGAGCACTGGGGCAAATGGAAGTGTAGATGAGCCCTTACTCCCAGGTAAGTGTCCATAGTAGGCATATAGTGTCCTCAAGATGCAGTTGAACTGTAACTCCCACCATTCCTGACCATTGGCCATCCTGACGGAATCCAACAGCATCTAGAGCAGCAGTTCTCAACCTGTGGGTCCCCAGATGTTGTTGGACTACAACTCCCATCATCCCGGGATGATGGGAGTTGTAGTCCAATAACATCTGGGGACCCACAGGTTGAGAACTGCTGATCTACAGGGTACCAAGTTGTCTATCGCTGTTGTATAGACCTGTAGACTTTCTCATTTACTTAATGCTATATACGAGTCATTATTCTGCCCAAAGATATCTGTACTATAGAGCCTTTCTGAATTACAGAATCTCTTTGTCAGAACAACGAAATATAACCAATTAGTCAATAAACAATGACGGATTTTATTTTTACTTTTTTGAATTTCTGTGAATATTCCAGAAAGGATTTACTGGCATTTCTCATTATGCTGAAGCTGAAACATTGGGAAAACATCTTAAACTACTAAGAGGACTGGAATTTTTGCAAGAGATGGCAGCTAATGAATGACACAATAAGAGCCTAGAGTTTTTCATACACACACCAATGACAAGTGAAAAGACAACAACTCAAGACTATATTGTCAACTTCGTGAGAACTGAATAGCACATTCATGCTATTCAAACTCATGGAAGTGAGTTTGGCTGAGGGGTGGGAAAATGTTCAAGTTAAATGATGAATAAGCTGACTAACAAAATGAAAGACCTTCACCTAGTTTACACATCTTAGGGCTGATTAGGATCTCAAAACACGGCACCAAACTAGATTCCAGTGGAAAAGATAGTTTGGGCTAATAAGGATAGACTAGAGGTCATTTGAGGTCCATGATGTATCATTAGCCTAGTGTTAAAGGAAATTGTGCTAGTGTTGCTGTAGATCAGGCATAGGCAAATTTGACCCTCCAGATGTTTTGGGACTACAACTCCCATCATCCCTGACCACTGGTCCTGTTAGCTAGGGATGATGGGAGTTGTAGACCCAAAACATCTGGAGGGCTGAGTTTGCTTATGCCTGTGGTAGATGAATCAATGTCAATCATTTCCATTTAATTTAGTTTAATTCCCCTCCACCAAAGGGGAAAGAGGGAACCTGGTTGTCTCCATAGAGTTGCATTATGTTAGGACTATATAAAATCTAGCCAACTTTTGGAGATCTTGTTTCATATGGTTTTGTGCAGTTCTTATTGATATAATTGAATGAGTTAGAAAGAGGTTGACTCTTGAAATAATGTAGATGATCAGCCACAGGCTCTTATGCCCTCTTCTCCTTCTGTCTATGATTATGATATCCCTTCATCTTAGTATCTCCAGCTTGAATGGCTCCCATTCCCTTTAGTAATTATTGGCTCATTCCATTTCAGGTCCCAACTCAGTGATGTTATTGTACCCTGTGGGGTTGATAAGCTTGTGTTATAATGACTTCTTTCTCCTTTGCAAAAATCCTTTTTGCAGTGGAGTGGCATTGACATGAAAATTTCCTCCACATCACTTGTGGAAATCAAGCATTAACAAGAATCTTAATAAGTGCAATCATATTTTAATCCAAAACCATTCTGAGTTGAGTACTTTAATCAAAACTCCTTCCAGTGCTTGCAGAAAAATAGAGTACTTTGATGAAGTTATTCAAATTGCTTCTCTTCAAAAATAGGTCATTGGGGTGCAAGAGAGGAGAAAAACCATGCAGTCCCTCATTTCAGAAGTGCTTCCTTTGAAACTTGTTTCTCAGTTTGTATGTATATAGGAGTGCCATTCGCTAAGAATTACTCCCATACAAGTCCCATTGAAAGAAAATAGTATTTGCACAGGAACAAGTGTCTAGTGGACTGGGACTTATAATTCTATTGCAATGTAGCTTTCATAATTTGCAATCCACTCCCTTCCCAGAGCTGGCTTACAGCTGCATAGTCAGACAGAGTTGTAAATAGCCCCACACAGAGTTCTCTCTCTGCATCTTCTAATAAGACTTCAGTAATGTCAGATTCAACAAATCAGGACTTCTCTAATTTCCTGAGGTCATTTGCACAGAAGGGAACCTTTCCCTGCCCCCGTCGCTGTCTTCTTTTTGGGTTTCCATTTCCTGAATGTTAAAAACATCTATGAAAGACCAGAGTTGTTACCTCTGCAATTTCAGCACCTTGTTAAACCAGTACTCAAGGTGGCATCTTGAGTCAGCAGATGTATAGCATGTGCGTTGCTGGGAACAGAACATATGTAGCAGTATAAGATTTAGGAAAGTGGTGTAAACTAAAGGTACAGAAGTTCTGGAATCCATTGGACCCTACAGAAATGATTGCAATGTTAAAAAAAGATGCGGGAATTGAGTTTCCCATCCCCATAGTGCTTTGTTGGAAGCTAGTGCTAGTGCTTTGTTGTTGATCACTTCTCCTACCTAGGCAGTTATCTTTCCACAAGGGTCAACATTGAAGCTGAAATCCAGCATCGCCTGAGCTCTGTGAGTGCGGCTTTCTCCCGATTGAAGTGCAGAGTGTTTGAGGACCGGGACATTCGCAGGGAAACCAAAATGCTTGTTTACAAAGCTATTGTACTACCAACCTTACTGTATGTTTGTGAAACATGGACCACTTACAAACACCATCACCAACTTCTCGAAAGATTCCATCAACAGTGTCTCCAAAAAATCTTACACATCACTTTGGAAGACAGGCGAACTAATCACCAGTGTTGAAGCAATGATTCTTCAACATTAACTTCGTTGGACTGGTCATCATGTGTGGATGCCTGATGATTGTCTTCCAAAGCAACTATTCCCAACTTAAAAATGGAAAGTGTAATGCTGGTGGTCAACAAAAGAGGTTTAAAGACTGTCTCAAGGCAAACCTTAAAAAATGTAGTATAAACACCAACAACTGGGAAACACTGGCCTGCGAGCGCTTCAGTTGGAGAACAGCCTTTACCAAAGGTGTCATGGACTTTGAAGACACCCGAACTCAGAACACAACGGAGAAATGTGCTAAAAGGAAGGCACACTTGGCAAATCCACACCATGATCAACTCCCACCCGGGAACCAATGTCTCTACTGTGGAAGGATGTTTGGGTCCAGAATTGGTCTCCACAGTCACTTACAGACTCATTGTTAAATAAAACTGTGTTCATGGAAGACAATCTTATTTGGCTATGAGTGATCGCCAAAGAAGAAGAAGTGCTTTGTAGCAATGGTTTTGCTATAAAGAAAGATCTCACATCCCTTTAGCCCTCAATAAGTGGTTAAGAAGGAATGAGAATAGCTATTTTTATTCTGATATGCACTTTTCCTTGGTAACAAGCAGTGAGCAGAAATACAGGGTATTAATATGTAGATTTCAAAACTTGACAACCCACAAGGTCTCTATTTTTTCCCCTTTCCACTGATTAAAGGGGCACTTCCAGAATTACATTACTGGAGTATATATATTTTAAGTGAATTTAAACCGTTTTCAATTTCTTTCAGTTTCTCATTTTTCCAATATTAAGTTCTGTTCCACATTTCCAGATCAGTTTTCCTTTTAAAACACCCACGTGAAAATTCTTCAGCATCTGAGTGTGGATTTATTCTATTGTATACACTGTTGCATGCAATTTTTAATCACATACACGTTTCCAAAGCAATTTTCTCTCGTATAATGCATTTACAGGGGCTATTTTCACTAATACCTGCATTTTCATGCACATGTTGTCCCAGTATTTGCATTTTTGTACACATTGCTTGGCTGGAGAACTGCGCTGCAAAATTCAGAGAAGTGTGAATTTCAAAGGGTCGCAGTGTTTCGGTTCATATATTACTTTGGAAAGTGTGAATTAAGCAAATTTCACCTAAAGCTTTTGGTTTGGAGACCAGGAACATAGGAAAGTCCCTTTGCCGGAATATCTTGCCTTGAATAACGTTCTGCCTTGAGTTGCCACCTCTGTGCTTCCAAATGCCTTTCTGGTATCTGTGTGTTCCTGTGTACAGGTTTGGAGCCTGCCTCAAGTGCTGGGGTGGTGGGACTTAGTTCTCTTCCTGCAACCAGTGGCACCTTCCTCTCAGCTCCCTCAAGACCCTTCTGTTGGTGTGAGGTCAGGAGACAGGCTGTCTATGGGCTGTCGGTAGTGGCACCTGCCCTGTGGAATGCCATCCTGTCAAATGTCAAGGAAATAAACAACTACAGTGGTACCTCAGGTTACATTCGCTTCAGGTTACAGACTCCACTAACCCAGAAATAGTGCTTTAGGTTAAGAACTTTGTTTCAGGTTGAGAACAGAAATCGGGCTCCGGCTGCGCAGCAGCAGCAGGAGGCCCCATTAGCTAAAGTGGTGCTTCAGGTTAAGAACAGTTTCAGGTTAAGTACGGACCTCCGGAACGAATCAAGTACTTAACCTGAGGTACCACTGTACCTGACTTTTAGAAGACATCTGAAGGCAGCCCTGTATAGGGAAGTTTTTAATGTTTGCTGTTTTACTGTGTTGGGTGTTTTAATTTGTTGGAAACTGCCCAGAGTGGCTGGGGCAACCCAGTCAGATGGGCGGCATATAAATAATAATAAATCATATCTCATTGCCAGCTCTAAGATGTGGAGAGTCCAAGCACAAAATGCCACCTGAGGAGGTTTCCTTCTGGTCTCCAACACCACATAAGTCTCCCTTCCCCAAAAGAAAGAAGGCAAGTGAAACAACTGGTGCTGCTTCTGCTCCTGCTGTTGCCTCTCACTCAGAGATGACCAACCATGCCAAACCCAAAAGCTGGCTCTGTACTGCTTAGCAACATTCTCAAGCAATCCTTGCATTTTGCATTTCCTACATGTACTAAGGGACGTGGGTGGCACTGTGGTTTTTGGTTTATCCGTGAGACAGGGCAAGCTTTGCTTGTAACAGATGGACTCAACTGGTTCTATCTTTGCTCCTATCATTCTCGCGGCTGAGTTCTATGGGGTCAAAACGGAGATGAATATGGTCTGAACAAGAGCACTGTGGTAAGAGGGCATTCTCCTTTAAGAAAACCAATTTCTCTTCAATACCTTGCTTTTTATCCAGTGTCCATCCTTTGGCATATATGTATTGTATAGAAACACAAGTATCAGATTATTCTTTTGGATGTCATCCACTTTTTGCAGCTGTGCAATTAACATCTAAACGTGGTCATATTTGTTCCTTAATTAAGGTGCCAGATTGTCAACCATTTTGCAAGTGGACGAAAGTAGGTTTTTGACGTGAGCATGCCATGTTGCTGTCTTAAGAATTAATGAGTAAGAGTCTAAAACTGAAAAAAATGGATTCTTTGAGGTAGGAGTGAAGATGATGAAATTGAAATCTTCAGCTTTACCCTTCCATGGAAAAATCCAAAATACGACACCCAAAATATGGATTCTACAATTTGGGAGGGGGATGATTAACAGTGTCATGAGCTTTAAGTATCTGGCAGAATACATCAAGGCAAGTTTATTTTTTATTTTTTAACGTATTTTTTATTAAAGATTTCTTGGTTTACAAAAGTATATGCAATGTCTCTTTTTTCAAGTTACATTTTCTACAGATCATGTGGAGGTATGTGCCTGTGGAGGTGCATCCTCTCCAGCATGTTGGTGAGGTTCTTAGGCATATTAGAGCTAGTTTCCTTGGTGTTAGGTACCACCTGTGAGTTTCAGAGTGAGTTCTTTCCTTTTCGTTGATATGGATTTAAAGATAGGCATCAAGGCAAGTTGACCACTGGTTTGCTCTGCAAGGTCCCACCACCAAATAATAGGTTCTGTTTATAGATAGCAGATTCTGTTTATGTAACTGAGCACATAAAATGTAATGACAGTTAAAACAGTGAGCAGGAAGACTCTGATGGAATGGATATTCTTCCATAGGTATTTATTTACACAATTCAGGAAACAACACATATTAAGGATATGAAAATAGGAAACAGAGAGTCGTTGGGTGAGATCCAGCAGTGGGAGTGGGAGTTCCACAAACAGAGTGCTACCACAGAGAAGGCCTTCTGCACAATGGGTAATGGAATCAGTGGAAGTTCCTGCAGAGCTCAAAGTAGACATGTATAGGATTGTAATGTTAGTGTCTAATGTGTAGAAAGAGATGCAGTGGGAGGGCAAAAAGACTGATTTTAAAAATAGGAAATTCAATGATATTGGTTAGCTCATGGACATCTAGCGAACTCCCTCTTTGATGGTCCCTCTTTGCAATATTTCCTAATGCGTGCACATGAATTTCTGCCTGCAAGCTATGCAGATTATCTGTCTCTTGATTTGTTGCATTATGATAAATTCTTAACGCATCTATGGGCGCCAAAAAGTGGAGAGGGAAAGATGACATTAGGAAATGGCTATTATGGCCTAGCCTCTCTTATTAAGATTAGAATGCACCTTTCTGTTCATGCGGGCAAAGATACAGCACATCGCAAGATTGCCTGAAGTTCTTGGGGAGATGCTTCATTGAACTCTTTCTGCATTGGTGAATCTTCAGAGAACCCGATACACAACGGCAACTTTGTAGAAAATAAGTGCATACATGCCCTGAGAAGGAAACACCCAAAGAACAAATCTATACAGCGTTGACTTTTTCCTCTCACAAAGAGAAACGTAAAAAATCAATTGCAGGTTCTGTTTTGCTTCGGCCACACAAAACGCTATGAGTAATAGACCTTGTATGGAAAAGAAGGTTGCAGAGACAACTCCCTGCTGCACACCTACTGATGAAGACAATATGAGGGGTCTTGAGAGAAGGGGTGGAGAACCTCAGGCCAAGGGTCAGACTATTTAGGACTATTCCCAGCTTTACCCCTCCCCAGGCCACACTCCCTTTGTCAGGAGTCCAGGTTCCCACCTGATAACACAGCAAGCGTAGTTAATTTAAAATTAGGATTTATTGTCAAAACAAACAGATAGCTCCGGACAGCTCTAACACAGCCTCAGCCATCATCAATCAAGATGACCCTTCTGAAGAATCCTTTCGTTTCTACAGAATATATTGAACCATCCCATTCAATGACTCCTTGGGGAGATTGAACTAGCCCCAACCTCTTCCTGCTCTGACTACAATCTCTGTGTGTTTTCACGCCTAATCAAGTTCCTGGAGAGATTTGGCTGGGTTTCCAACCACTCTCAGTCATTCTCTTATCAGCTGGCATTCCAAGAGGCAGTGGAGTCTGCACTAGCCGATGTTCATCCTGCATGACAGTTAACTCTCTCTGTTCCTGTCTGCTTTCTTCAGCTGGCTGCAAACCTTCACTGGGAGCTCTCTTATTCATGACACCCTTCCACAGGTCATACTCCCTTGAAATGCTTCTGCCTGGCTTGAATGTGTCTTGAACTTGTGTGGAAGGAAGATAGGAGCTGTGGTGTATATCTGTGGTGTTGAGTGGGAGTGGGAGTGGGGGTGGGGGGTGTGCGCACACATTTGCATGTGCAGAATCCTCCATTTTTCCATAGCTGGAATTATGGAAAGGGGAGAAATTTGATCCAGGTAATATTAAAATTTGAATTATGGTGCTGGAGGAGACTCTTGAGAGTCCCATGGACTGCAAGAAGATCAAACCTATCCATTCTCAAGGAAATCAGCCCTGAGTGCTCACTGGAAGGACAGATTGTGAAGCTGAGGCTCCAATACTTTGGCCACCTCATGAGAAGAGAAGACTCCCTGGAAAAGACCCTGATGTTGGGAAAGATGGAGGGCACAAGGAGAAGGGGACGACAGAGGACGAGATGGTTGGACAGTGTTCTCGAAGCTGCCAGCATGAGTTTGACCAAACTGCGGGAGGCAGTGGAAGACAGAAGTGCCTGGCGTGCTCTGGTCCATGGGGTCACGAAGAGTCGGACACAACTAAACGACTAAACAACAACAATATTAAAATGCAAAATGATCAAATCCTCACTTTCCAAAACAATTTATGAACTGAAACACACCCATCCGTCGGCATTTTCATTCCCCTCCCCAATTCTGCGATGCAGTTCTGCATCTAAGAAATAAAGTGCATACTATAGCCTAGAGTCTGCATATATGTGCATATATTCATGGAAATAACATGCAGAAATGTGTGTTAGGCATATTAGCATATTAAATGCATATTAGGGCATATTTGCTTGTGAATTGTCTGTGCTGGCCAAAACCGCACACAAAACTGTTTATCAGAAGAAAAGTCACACTAAATGCTGAATAGTTTTCTTTAAAAGTTGCTACAGAAGTGTGGATTTAAGCTTGGAAAAGCAAGAAGCCGAGAAAACTGAACATGAGCAGGTTTGCTGGAATGCAGCCTACTGTGCAAAAGAAGGAGTTGCAGAAATTGTTTTTCCCCTTTTTGCATCTGGTTCCACCCACAACTGGGATGCAGCTGCCAAGAAGTTGCCTTCAAGTGAATGTAGCCCTTGGGCTGAAGAGGTTATTTCCCTCTGTCTTAATACTTGCATAGTGCTGTTGCTGGACTCCCAACTCCCATCATCTCGAGCCAGCATGGCTTGAAGTAAAGGATGATGGGAGTTGTACCCCAGCAACATCCGGAGACCCAAAGGTTGCCCGTGCAGGTTTCAAACAAAGCTTTCGCCCATGACATTTCAGCTGTAGTGTGATAACAGAGCACCCTATGCCTTGCACACAATGCATAGGAAATAGTGTTACAATAGGAGAGAACACATTTTGGGGTATGTGTGAAGATACGTTCGTTGCTAAGTTACTTTTAAGTCTCTATTTCTAACAGTGTTTCTGCTTATTCCAAAACCTCTTTTGTTCCTTCACCCAGAGACACACTGCACAACTTATGCCACGTCCTTCCCTTAGCTGGCTGAGCCATGTCAACTAGCTCTTTTATTGAACACAGAAGTGTCCACAGACTCTTCTCAACTCATTGCTGAACCATCAGCCAACCATCCTGCCTCATAGCAACCTGCCTGACAAAGAAAAGATTGGACAGTGGCCTGCAACACAACTACACATGATCAGACCAAGGGTCTACCCAGTCCAATATTCTGTTCCCACACTTCTGTCAGGGGGCTGTCAGGGGAGCAGGTTCATCAACAGGTCAGAAGGGAGACTTGGAGGAGATTAGTCTACAACAGAGATCATTCAGGCACAGCTGCCCCCGGGAAGATGATGTCAAGAATGACTCTTGGCACCCTATTTTCCTCCTAACCCTCCGCTTCTGGACATCTTCCAAACAGACACAAGCCCCCCTCCCTTGAGCTTTTCTAACTTTCTGTCCAACTACATGTAAAGCTCTGTGTGACCTCAGAGTCAAAGGGGGAGGAAAGTTCAATACAGAGGGACCAGGCAGCTGCTCCTCATCCTCTCCTTCAGATTCTGAGCTCATCATGTGTCCGTCTGCATCCAGTCCAGTCCTTGGAGGGCTCCTTGCCTCTGTCTTTTCTTGTTCACTCAAGCCTTTTGGGTCTTCCATCTCCCAGCTTCCTCCCTCCTCTGATCTATGTCCCACCACCCCCACTCTCCTGGGTCTGAGCCTTCTTCCTCCGTGCCTTCCCTAGGGGGTTCTTCAGCTGGAGCCTCCCACCACTCTTTGTCATCCAGCCAGACCCTGACAACTGGCCAACTAGATGCCCATGGGAAGGCCATGAGAAAGACAGAGTGCATTAGTCATTTCCACAGTATACCTACAAACAAGAGGAATGCACATGCATACTTGTTGAAAAGCAAGTATGTTAACCACAACAGTCATAGATTGCTGCAAAGGCAGAGGGGGAGTATTGCTGGTGTTACTCACTTTTTTATTCTGTTTTGAAAGGCTGGATCAGGCTCCCACTCTGTATTTGCCCAGTGGAAGACCATGCAATGTCAGAACACTGATGGAGTCAGAAAAGGGCACAGATGTTTGTGGAGATGTGTGGGATGCAGGTTGTGTTGTTCATCATACTTTAACAATCAGAGTGCACTTGAGTCAGATTGCTGGGCTTTTTGATTTCTGCAATTCTTGTTAACATACATATATATATACATATACATATACATATACATATACATATACATATACATATACATATATACAATAGCAGCTGTGTATTGTTTGCCTGTTATTTTTGTCCATGGAGTTTTCTTGGGAAGGATACTGGAGTGGCTTGCTGGTTCCTGCTCCAGGTGGATCACATTTAGTCAAAACTCTCCACTATGACCTGTCTGTCTTGGGTGGCCCTGCATGGCATAGCTCATAGCTTCTCTGAGTTATTCAAGCCCCTTTGCCATGACAAGGCAATGATCCATGAAGGTAGTGAGAGATTTTACTTTCTTGGGCTCCATGATCACTGCAGATAGTGACAGCAGTCATGAAATTAAAAGATGCCTACTTCTTGGGAGAAAAGCAATGACCAACCTAGACAGCATCTTAAAAAGCAGAGACATCACCTTAGCGACAAAGGTCTGTATAGTTAAACCTATGGTTTTCCCAGCAGTGATGTATGGAAGTGAGAGCTGGACCATAAAGAAGGCTGATTGCTGAAGAATTGATGTTTTTGAATTATGGTGCTGGAGGAGATCCTTGAGAGTCCCATGGACTGCAAGAAGATCAATTCTATCCATTCTTAAGGAAATCAGCCCTGAGTGCTCACTGGAAGGACAGATCCTGAAGCTGAGGCACCTCATGAGAAGAGAAGACTCCCTGGAAAAGACCCTGATATTGGGAAAGATGGAGGGCACAAGGAGAAGGGGACGACAGAGGACGAGATGGTTGGACAGTGTTCTCGAAGCTACCAACATGAGTTTGACCAAACTGTGGGAGGAAGTGGAAAACAGGAGTGCCGGTCCATAGGGTCATGAAGTGTTGGGCACGGCTAAATGACTAAACAACGACTAAACAACAGTAACAACAACATTGTTTGCCTGGCTTTAAGGAACACTGTGAAATAATGAATTAAGAAATAAATTCAGCAAAGCAACAGGCTCTGTTTGAGCCATTGAGTGGTATCAGTCAATTATCCTTCATTGCACTTTGTAGCTGTGCTTTTTTCTCATTTGTGGGCCAATAGGAGACAGTCAGGTTTATAGTAGCAGATTTTTACTGTATTGGAAACACCAGCTGTATTTATGAATGCGACTACAGCGGCAAGAATACTATTTTCCCCAAAATAGAAAGAATAAGTCCCAATGAAAGAAGAATGGATACAAAAACTTATGGAATACGCTGAAATGGCAAAACTTACTGGAAAAATAAGAAATCAAAGTAACAAACTTTTTAAAATAAAAAAATGGAAATGGTTTATTGAATATTCACATACAAACTAAACAGGTAAGAACATTGGCAGGATTATTGTAATAACCTGTAGTTTTATAGGAGCATGTATTTAAAGCAGCTGAATAAATGATTAAGTTATATTAATCTGGAATATGCAGAAAATACAAAAAATAAATTTAAGGAACTGCAGAAAGAGGGGGAAGGAAGTCGAGTTTTGAAATGTTAAAATGATTGTAAGCTTATTGAAATGTATAAAATTGAAAATCATTTAAAAATTGAAAACTTCTTGTGCCCTCTTCCCATCCCTCAGAGCCAGCCCTTCGCATAAGGCAGGGCTTTGGCAGTGGCAATCTCTCTGCCACTTCTCCCTGCTCTCCAGCAGCCACTGTGAGCTGCCCAAGGGAATATGCTGGTAGCAGCAGCCATGGAGAGGCAACGGGATGCTCTCTCGCAGCCGCCACTGCCACCACCGCCATTGCTCAGGACAAGCACCGGCTCATCCACCTCCCAGAGCACAGCTCAGTGGCACTGCTGCTGGCAGGAGAAATGGGAGCATTCTGAGATCAAATCAGAAGCTAGCATGACTTTGAAAAGTTAACATTTGAATTTGGAAACTGGTGTAACAATAGAGAAGAAAGCAGGAATGACAGCTCCCACATCAAATGGGGGTGCCTTTTGTGTGGTTGCGCTCAGCCCCCCAGATCCCAGTGCAACACCTGGTAATTTGGGCTGGCTTCATCCTCCCCAGGCTGGATACCTGGAGGTCTCCGCCTACCTCAGCCAATCGCCCAATCCCACCTGGGGAGGCGTTGCCAGGGGATTGGCCAGGTAATGGGAGGGACCATCCTGCCCACACAACAGAAGGTGAATCTTACCTGCGAAGCGGCAGTTGGCTCCAGAATTTGGAATTTGGAAACTGTTGTAACAATAGAGAAGAAAGCAGGGGGGAAAATGTGTGAGATAATTGCTCCGGACATGCAGAACATGGGAGGTCCTTCCCTGAGATTTTAATTTGGAATGTAATTTGGCTTTATATGTTTGTATTGTGATTTGATTTGATTGAATTTGTCATTATTTTTTTTTAAATCATATTTATTAAAGTTTCCAAAAATATAGAAATACAAAGAAAAAAGAAAAAGAAAAAAAAGATATTTAAAACCTTACTTTCATTGCCTACTTTCTGGGACTCCCCCCCCCCCCGACTGTGTTCCCCTTTCCTTAATTTGGTTCTACAAGCTCTCACTCCCAATTTGAAGCTTAATTTGTTTAACCCACTATCCAAATTGAATTATACAAATCTTACACCGTCCCACATCATTAACAAGAAAAGAAAAAAGATTTTCCCCAAGATCCACCCCAGTTCCTTCCACGAATTCCCTTTTTTTTAAACACGTCCAATCAAAATAAAATGACATGCGTAAGTTATATAAAAAAATAGAAAATAAGAGATATAAAAAAAATTCAAAAGATTGTTACACAGCCTTTGGATTCCAAATCTCCCCCCCCCCCTTCCCCGGTTTGAATTCCCCATGTCCATCAGTCTATACATTATCAGCCTGGAAGTCTCAATTCATGGCCAAATTTCTCCCCAATTCCATCTTGCTGGTTTTCTTTTAATTTATTAATTTTAATGATATTTAACTTCAAGTGTCCAATCTAACAAAGGCCTTTAATTTCCTTGATCTTTACCACTCCTCCCATTGTTCTTTCCGTGTCGTAGTCAGTCCTTTGTTCTTCTTATTCCTCACTTTCTCAGGTTTCTTGTCCTGTTCAGCTGCTAAAACTTTCTAATTCAGAAATCTGGTATCTCTACAGAGGTTTGTTATTCAGGAACAAAAACTTACGTCCAGTCCCTTCCTTTCTTCAATAGAAAATTCTATTGTCTCCTTTAATGTAAATACCTCTGTAGACAAAATACTATTTCAGTTTTGCAGCTTTCCCAGAAGATAACAAGTCCTGTGCAAATCCCGGAGTATTTTTCCACTTACGACCGTTCTTGTTATGTCCCGATACCCCTCTAGGGGGATTATAATAACTTTGTATCCTCTGATCCAAAAGTCAAATTGTTGTTCCTTATTTTCCGACAGTTTGTATCCATATTATAACAAATTGTAACAAAATTAACCAGCAAAGTCCTCGTAACAAAGTCCTCTTTATATTCTCCAGCTTTGACAGCTACTTTGACAGCTGTCAAAGTCTCCGTCTCTCTTCACCAGGCTCCGCGAATCGCCCCGGTTCCCGGGGGGGGGGTTGCATTTTCCTTCTCACCCTCCACTCTTCTCCTCCAGCACAGTTCTTATAATTTCCCATCGTGGAATTAATGATTTTTATCAAAAATATACTTCCCTTTGGACCTTGGTTACTCAGTCCTTGTTTTGGAATGCTTACAGTAGGGGGGGGGGTTGACTTCCTTTTTAAATCGCCCCCGCTCGTGCCAAATCCAAAATTTTGAACCCGGTTTCCCAATTACTCACGGGTTGTTGTTAATAGTCCAAATTTTCAATGGAAGAAGTCAGCGCTCTCCGTCGAATGGCATGCGGCTGCGCTCGGCAGGGGAAGCAGTGGACTCAAAGCACCACGCCACTCCCCGGCACCCGATCCGAAGCCTTTAAAAAGGCTCCTTCACGAGTCGGGAGGGCGCTAATGGTGCAAGCCGAGTCACCCATGTCCACGGACTCCGTGCCCGTGGTTTTTAAGGGTCCCCGCGTCGCCGGCGCGGTAGGACCCAGCCCCTGCCGAGCAGACTCCCTCCGGAGCTCGGAGGGAGTCCGCCATTCGGCGATGGCGCCAACCCGGAAGTCGTTGATTGAATTTGTCATTAATCGGGATGTTTTTAACAGAAAATTAATTAAAAATATATTATTAATTTTTTTAAAAGGAAGAAACTAGGATGACTTCTGTAATTCCGGGACTGTCCCCGGAAAATAGGGACACTTGGAGGGTACACAATGAAGCAATTCCATCAAGGAAACCATCTGGATTCCATGCAATGCATGAGATCAAAAGGGACATATTTATGGTTGTCATCAATGGTGCTTTGCATTAACTGGCCTGGCATGTAAAGGGCTATGTGAGCCTCTGCTACGTACCGTTTTCTCTGGGGCCTAAGGACAATCAAGGGGGGGAGCTATTCTGTAGTATTTGCGTGTGCCGGTGTGTTTTAATTCTAGGTCACCTTGTTTTCTACATTATTTACTTGATCTTTGCAAGCTGCAGTGACTAACATTTGGGCTTAAGCTAGCTGATTGTATTGAGTTTGTATATCCTATGTGATAAGTTGGCACTAAGAAGGATTTTGATCTTTAATCTGGTTCGGAGTATTCTAAGGCACTCTGATTGCAGCCACAGGCGGTACACGCTCTAAATGAGATTGGAGAGCAAATTAAAATAAATAATGTTTCAGTAAATCGCATTGTCCTGGCTAAATGCATTTAGCCGTTTCACTTTCCCTCTGCTGGGCTGCTTTCAAGGAAATTAACAATCAATGTATGCTTTTGATGGAAGAATAACAAAGCGGCTTTCAGAGGTAAGGGAAGCTGTGTAGCTTCTTCTCCCCGTGTAACTACAGCATTGCCAACACTTCTAAGGGGGAAGGCTAAGGAAAAGTCAGAGCACTGTAAAAATATATCGCATTTTTTTTTTGCCAGAGGCAAAGCATGGTAAATTGGCTAAGGCTTTCGTAACAATCAGAGTTCACTTGAGTAAGATTGCTAGGGCTTTTGACTGCTGCAGTTCTTGCAACCAGACCAGAGAAAGTTTGTATTGTTTGCTTTGCTTTAAGGGAGAAAGTGAAATAATGAATTAGGAAAGGGATACAGCAAAGCAGCAGGGCCTATTTGATCCATTTATTGATATGATCTGCTGTCCTTTGCTACACTTGTACTTCGTGGTGCTTTCTAGTTTCTCAGAAAGATTGGGAAGATTTTTAAACCTGCTCCAAATATATAGGCAGAAAATATCAGGAGAATCAATGCAGAGAGAGAGAGAGAGAGAGAGAGAGAGAGAGAGAGAGAGAGAGCAGACCCTCCAGGTGTCCCCATTTTCCAGGGACTGTCCTGAATTTACAAAAGCCATCCTAGTTTCTGATTTGATCCCAGAATGTCCAGCATTTCCTTAGGACGTCTCTATTTTCATTGGAGAAATGTTGTGGGGTATGGAGTTAAGCAACCCTCAGGCCAAGAAGACATCTGAAGGCAGCCCTGCATAGGGATTTTTTAAAAAAAAGTTTAATGTTTTATTATGTTTTAATATATATTGGAAGCCACCAAGAGTGGCTGGGACAACCCAGTAAGATGGGTGGCTTATTATTATTATTATTATTATTATTATTATTATTTCCCTATTTTCATAGGAGAAATGTTGGAGGGTATGAGAGAGAGAGAGAGAGAATATTGGCCAAAGGGAACATATTAATAGACTATTCAGGGTAACTCAGTTTAACAAACAGTTTAATAAAGTGGAATGTTTGAATCCCATGTTTGGAGGTGTTTCCAATGTTGACAAAATTCCAAAAGAAGATTAAGCATTTGATGCTAACATCATTAAAGAAAACCTTCCCTCTTCCTAGATGCCCAGCCATGCTGTTCACCTGTTCACAGTTCCATATTTCAGACATCACCATATATTGATAGATCATGATGTCGGAAACCAGGTATCACCTAGCCCTATTGGTGACCTTTCAAATTGGAATCTTAATGGCTTAATATAAACCTGATGTACTAATCTGGGAGTGAGAAAACACGCTGGACTGATAGCAACAACCCCTCACATATGGTGCAGAAACACTAATCGCATAAGTGGAAAGCAAATTCTTTAATAAGGCCTTCTTCTTTGCTATATTTTTGTTGGTTTACTCCAGTTTATTTCTTTTTAGCATGAAACCTAAGCCCAGGGCTTTCAGCAATAATTTCTGTTCATGGAGCATGGCAAGATCTGCTAATTTCTTCTCTTCCCTTTTTTTTTAAAAAAAAGTCAACACTGACGACGTAAAATGTGTAAATTGCAAGAAGACAGAAAAATGTTACAATGAATACATTAGATTATGTGCTTATGATATGCTGAAAGCATTAAATATAGACAAGTTACAGCACTGAGTAGTCTAGGGACCTTAAAATTTAATAAGCTGTAGCTACAGGCAAAAATCTAGCAGATGTAAGTGAGGAGGAGGAGGAGGAGGAGACTAATCTGCTGGTAGTATTCATTCAGAAGGAAAGAGCAGTGTATGGATAATCATATTATTTTCTTCTTGTTTATTAGCTAATGATCTCTCAAATTGCCATCTCCAACACACACATCTGATGTGGAAACTAAATGAAAGAAAGAAACGAGAAAGGGATTTGCGGTAATGTGTACATGCAGATATGGAAAGCAATGCAAATAATTTTTTATGCTTTATTGTACACATCGACAAAAAACAAAGAAACAAAACCATACATTTGCATCACTCGCCACCTCAAATACAAAATAAGCAAAAAAGTAAATTTGTATGTTTTGTCAGTAAATCTTCTCAAAGTACATGCAACTTCCTGTCTTCTTCATATTTCTTTCAACATTTACAGACTTATTGCATAAATCTATATGTTCATTTTACAATAAAATATTACTCTTCTGTGTCTTTATTTCTTATTTAGTACAGCTGCAGAAATTACTCAAAGAGAGTGACCAAGTTAATCCTGCAACAGTTATTTTTAAGATATGTTTTGAAAACTTCCCACTTTGCAATAAATATTTGTTTTGACTTGTCTTTCATTTTTTCAGATAGTTGGGCCAGCTCTGAGTACTCAGCTACATGATACATGAACAGTATACCTTATTTATCTAAGAACACAGCTGGTTATGTCTCGTGTGTTTATTGAGTATGCTTTACGTGACCATAGGTTTGTTTGTTGTTGTTTACCCATGCCTTATGGCATCCTGTTGGGCCACCCCAATTTGATGTGCATCGTAGGGCAGTCGATAATATGGGTTCAACCCTAATGTTTCAGTCAGTCGGCAGACCACGTTGGTATTCCATCCTTGTGATAAAAAATGAAACTAAAAATATGTTGACTTCATATTTTTTTTTGTTTTTTTGGTTGCCAAAGCAGGTTGCAAAACCTAAAATTAAGAAGCAAAAAGAGGTGAAGAATCTCATCTATCAAAATATAAAGCTAATTTATTTCTTCCACTTTCACGTTCCCTAAAGCAAACTCCCTATGATTTTTACAGTGAAAGACAGCTTGTACTCAACTGTCAGATTCATGCTATGAGGGGAAATTAGAGGGGGTAAATTAGCTCTAAACAAAGCTCACACATGTGGGGAAGGAAATCTAGACACCATTAGGCTAAGTGTGATGAAGAGTGAAATGAAACACAGTCTTGCTTTGATCTTACTTTAGGATTAAACAGGTGCATGAATCCAACCATGATACAAAAATGATTTTATGACCCCCAAAACTCTGTCCCATTTCTCCCCCCCCCCAATAGAAATGCAAAAAAATAATAATGTTTGTACATATATTTTTAACTGACTGGTCCCATGAATTCCTGAGATACCTGTTCGTTTTTTGTGGCCATCAAAGCCTCATCCCAATTTGTTAATTGCGGAAAAAATATTTATTTTTCCTTTTTACAAACTGATCTTGCATAATTTATTTATTTTTAAATTATTGATATTATTAACCAGTCCTGTGATTCTCCTGGGGAAATTCCCCTGCTGAATTTTTTTCCAAACCCACTCCAAGACCACCGAATGTATTTTTTTTTTAATAAAAAGGGGGAATGGGCTATGTCCACTTCAGTGTGTGATCTTCAAATGATTCACCTTGAGTAAATGCCCTAAAAGTAGAGACATCACCTTGCCAACAAAGGTCCATTGAGTAAAAGCTATGGTTTTCCCAGTAGTGATGTATGGAAGTGAAAGCTGGACCATAAAGAAGGCTGATCGCCGAAGAATTGATGCTTTTGAATTATGGTGCTGGAGGAGACTCTTGAGAGTCCCATGGACTGCAAGAAGATCCAACCTCTCCATTCTTAAGGAAATCAGCCCTGAGTGCTCACTGGAAGGACAGATCGTGAAGCTGAGACTCCAATACTTTGGCCACCTCGTGAGAAGACAAGACTCCCTGGAAAAGGCCCTGATGTTGGGAAAGATGGAGGACACAAGGAGAAGGGGACGACAGAGGACGAGATGGTTGGATAGTGTTCTCGAAGCTACCAGCATGAGTTTGACCAAACTGCGGGAGGCAGTGGAAGACAGGAGTGCCTGGCGTGCTCTGGACCATGGTGTCACGAAGAGTCGGACACGACTAAACGACTAAACCACAACAAAATGCCCTAAAATAGATCTTCCATCCCTGTCCTAAAGTTTCCTTTACGAACTTGTCACAATGCACCTTGTTCTGCTCTAACAATGCTTCAGAGTGACTCTGACAAATCTCATAAGATCTTACAAGATCTAGATACAGGGAAACAGGTTTCCCTCCAATATCCTCAAGCTTGTTCTACAATTTGGTCTAATTTGTTTTTGTTATCTTACTGTAATTCCTGTACCCATAGCCTACAGCCAGGTCAAGCATATTCATTTCCTCTTGCGCCATTGTTCTTCTTCGAAATTTGAAGTCCTCTGAATTTTGTGATGCAATTCTCCAGCAAAAATGGAAGCACAAATTCAGGTGTTGATTAAAATAACCTACAAAACTACCTCATATTTGGTGGGATTCTTTCAGAAATGCTTACATTAGCCAAATGTATATGCAAAAACCAACATACAGTGGTACCTCGGGTTACATACGCTTCAGGTTGCATACACTTCAGGTTACACACTCTGCTAACCCAGAAATAGTGCTTCAGGTTAAGAACTTTGCTTCAGGATAAGAACAGAAATCGTGCTTCGGCGGCGCGGCGGCAGCAGGAGGCCCCATTAGCTAAAGTGGTGCTTCAGGTTAAGAACAGTTTCAGGTTACGAACGGACCTCCGGAACGAATTAAGTACTTAACCCAAGGTACCACTGTATTAGTATAAATGCACTACCTGATTAGGGTATATAGGATTTCAGCCTGAATCCTATGCACATCTAATCAGAAGTGCGCCCACATAACTCAAAGTACTCCTGAGTATATTTGCTTAAAACTGCAGCTTTAATATATAAACCTTTAAAATGAAACTATGAATCCATTAACTTTTTTTATATAACTTACTTTCAAATTACCTCACGGTAGCCAAGATCAGAATTGCATCACCACGTGTAGGATTGTGTTGCATGTTCCATGGTATGCACTCAATTTTCTCTGGATTATATCCAGAATAAATGTGAATTGTCTGCCCAAGCAGAGCACCACGGCTACCTTGCAAAAAGGAAAGCTGCTTAAAAAGGCAGGTGAAGTGGAAAATAAATAAATAAATAAATAAATAGAGGCTAGAGAGAAGAAGAAATAAATAAATATAAAACCCCATCTATCACACTTGTATCAAATCCTTTATCCTATATATATTCTCTCTCTTATTTTGGCTTTTCTGTATCTTTTCCTTTTTTAGATTAGTTTGCCTTTTCATGTATCCTAGGTTGAAAAATTTCAATAAAAACATTTAACCAAAAAAAAAAAAAATGCTTGCAAAGTTATGGTTATTAGATATTTTCCCATCGAACATGACCTTTAATTGGTTTTAAATCTTAACCTAATAAATTGTGAGATTTTTTATTTTTTTAAAAAAAAAGCTGTGGTGCTCGATAAATACAAACATTTCCTCCAAATAAGTCAGAGCCTAAATTTGTCCGGATGTGATAGATAATAATATACACTGGAGACATTGAGCGTAATCCAGGGTAGCTCTGACCAATATCTTTATGCACATGCAATTCAAATTCTATCCCAAAGGCTGGCCGCAGATGAGCATGATCTGAAGTTGATTTGACAGGAGCAGTGTCATGCCCTGTGCATGTTAAAATTAGAGTTGCTGCATAAAGCTCCTGTAGGTCATCATTCAAGGAAAAGCCTATGGATTTTATTGATACAGTCAGCCCCATGAATATGCCGATAACCTGTTTAAAGATTGAACTCCCTCATTTTGCTGACGATTATTTATTTTTTTTATGTAAGAAAAGCGTTTTGTTTTTTTCCAAACTAGTGGATGTGAGATAAATTAAACCTTGACAATACATTAATAATAATAATAATAATAATAATAATAATAATAATAATAATTTATTCCCCTCCCATCTGGCTGGGTTTCCCCAGCCACTCTGGGTGGCTTCCAACAAAATATTAAAATACAATAGTCAGTTAAACATTAAAAACTTCCCTAAACAGGGCTGCTTTCAGATGTCTTCTAAAGATCTGAAGAACCACTGGAAACATGTCAGAAACAACTCACTTAAAATTGGGCTGCCATCTTGCATGAAGATATCATACCCTCCAGTGGCGTAGCGTGGGGGGTGCCAGGGGGGCCGGCTGCACCGGGCGCAACATGGGCGGGGGGCGCGCTCGCACTAGCAGCTCTCTGCCCCTACTAAAATCCACGGGTTAGGGAGCCCGCGCTCGCTCGGCTTGGCGAGGAGGTCGCGGAAGGGGGAGAGCGAAGCCTTCTGCCACGGGCAAAAAAAGGAGAGGAAGCCGGGTGGGTGGGCGGGCGGGCGGGCGGGCTGGCTGGCGGGGGTCTGGCTGCGCCTGCTGCTGCCGGTGCAGGGCAAGGCAAGCAGAGCGAGGAGGAGAGAGAGGGGAAGGGGGGGGAGCAGCTAGGAAACGCTGCGGTGTGGAGGAGGAATCAATTAAGGAGAGAAAGCGAAAAGCCTTGGAGAAAGGGAAAAAAGGAAAGAAAAGAGGCAGCTCCAGGAGAGCGCGGGGGAAAGAGAAGCCTCGCTGCTGCTGCTGCTTGGGAGAGTAAATTACTGTACTTGCCTTGCCCCGGGTTAGGGGGCGCAAATTATTTGCCTTGCCCCGGGTTAGGGGGCGCAAATTACTTGCCTTGCCCCGGGTGCTGATAACCCACGCTACGCCGCTGATACCCTCCAACATTTATCCGATGAAATAGGGACGTCCTATTCCATATTATTATTAACAAGAACAAGAACAACAATAACAATAACCTGCATATCTGATTGGGTTGCCCCTGCCACTCTGCACAGATTCCAACATACAGTGCTTTTTTTTCTTTAAAAATGTTTAGGGGTACTCTCATTTTGACTCAAGAAAATCACGGTTTTATAGTTCAAATCGGGGAAAATAAATACAGTAAATGGACAAAAGTACAAATATTCACAAAATGTTTAGGGGTATGCGTACCCCAGTGTGCCCCCAGAAAAAAAGCACTGCCAACATAACAAAACATTTAAAAACTTCCCTGCACAGGGCTACCTTCAAATGTCTTCTAAAGGCTGTATGACTATTTATTTCCTTGGCACAAGGGTTGCATAACTCTAGACCCTCCAACATTTCTCCAATGAAAATAGGAATGTCCAAAAGAAACGTGGGACATTCCAGGATTAAATCAGAAAACGGGGTGGTTTCTGTAAATACGTATGTATAAGTAAGGTAAAGGTAAAGGGACCCCTGACCATTAGGTCAAGTCGTGACCAACTCTGGGGCTGCGGCGCTCATCTCGCTTTATTGGCCAAGGGAGCCGGCGTACAGCTTCCGGGTCATGTGGCCAGCATGACTAAGCCGCTTCTGGCGAACCAGAGCAGCGCACGGAAACGCCATTTACCTTCCCGCCGGAGCGGTACTTATTTATCTACTTGCACTTTGACATGCTTTCAAACTGCTAGGTTGCCGGAGCTGGGACCGAGCAATGGGAGCTCACCCCATTGCACGGATTCGAACCGCCGACCTTCTGATCAGCAAGTCCTGGGCTCAGTGGTTTAACACACAGTGCCACCTGCGTCCCTTATAAGTCCTTATAGGTACTTATGTAGGTACTTATGTACCTATGCTTTAAATGTTAACAACAAAGTATTTTTGATTAGCTATCAAAAGGTAGTCTTGGAGGAAAAGAGGTAAAGACTGAAGCATAAGCTTAATTCTCCCATTAATCAAGGATCATGTTCTTTATGTGTCCAGTTATTTTCATGTCATAGAACACAGATAATGTATTTGTTGTCTACCCCAACTCTCCTCCATCAGAGAAAAAAATTATCAGAGCATGTAACTTGCTTTTCTAATGAATCCTAATATTTTTTTTTTTAAAGTGCAGATTTAAGCAACTGCTATAGAGTCTTACACTTGTTAACTTTTAGAAAAGATACATTCCGCTGTAGAAAGAATGTGTTTCTACCAAATGTTGCACAGATATATTCTTCCTACTAGTACACATTGTATTCCAAACAGAATAAATGAAAAGGGATTTCTTGGAACATACACAAAAATTGCTTCTACAAACTTGGCAATTTCAGCTTTGTTAAAAAAGCAATTCCCTTTTGTCATTAAGCATTTATTTCCTCTTTTATACCAAATGCATTATTTATTGTGTCTGAACAAGTTTTGGGTGATGATAAATTATATTTGCTGTATTTCTTCTTTTGCAAATGGCCAAGTCTTCTATACATTTAAATTAAACAAAAGCAAACATGTCTTTATTTTAAATATAGATTTAGAATTGCTAATTTGAATCCATTTTCTCTCCTTAAAATTGGCATCAGCTTCAGAATTATATTGAAATAGGTCAGAGGAACTGATATGCTACTTAACTAAAAAATCTTCTCCATATTAGCTGGGGATTCCATCATGTTCAAATGCATTTGTTTCCATTATGTTCAATCACTTTTGTTTCTTCTTAAAAATGAATTGTTAAAGGCTTCTGTGCTGAACCAGTGACAGTTAATGTTGTTGGTTGCACACTGTAGTCTGTGGTATACTAAATTATTTTTATAATCTATTTTTATAATCTAGTAAGCAAAAGAAAAAATTTAGCAAGAAAAGTAAGGATTGGGTGGGATCCTGACAACACTAACCATTTTCAGAGAGAAACTAAAACTGATAAATTCAGCCATCTAATCTAATACACAGAGTGGATTCTGTTATTATCCACGTCTATGTTTTTAAATGATGATTAATGCTCCTGCCATTGCAATTTTTATATTGTGCGTTTGACCTGGGTAAGGTGCCTTGAGTGAACTATGTCCACAAAATACTGCAGCCCAAGAAATTCATATAAGATACATAAAAGTAAATTCTTTCTCTTTCCTTTATGTCTTCTGCTATACAGTCATACCTCGGGTTACAACTGCTTCAGGTTGCGATTTTTTGGGTTATGGACCGCCGAAACCCAGAAGTACTGGAATGGGTTACTTCTGGATTTCAGCGGTTGTGCATGTGCAGAAGTGCCGAATCACAACCCGCGTGTGAGCAGGCACGCAGACGCAGGTTGCGAACGCTGCGGGTTGCGAACGTGCATCCTGTACAGATCACGTCCACTGTACTTATCTGCAAATGGGATCCTCCTTAATGAGGGTCCTGGTTGCATACGGGCCCTCGAGACACCCCCCCTGCTGGGTTGTAGGTTGGGGGGCATGTCCCAGGCCTTGTCTGTGGGCCCTCCAATCATGCCAGGCCATTTGAGCCAATCCGATGCATGTGGCGTGATTGGGGAGGGGGCTATAAAAGCAGCAGAGCGACGTGGCCGAGGCACTTGCTTTGAGCTGCCAAACACCCGCTCTCCCGTCCCTATTTGTTGATGTTGCTACTTTGGCCTTGCTTCGGATATTGGTTGGTCGCCTGTTTTGGAACAGGGGCCGGCTAGGAATTTTTCCATTTGGCAAATTGGCACTGGCCACATGGTTTTCGCCTGCCCCCTTAGCAATCGTCACAACTTTGTAAGGTTTGGCGGTTAGGCATTAGCTTAGTGAAGTGTGTGGGAGGGAAGATGCGGCCATCACCTGCCCCTCCATGAATAAGGGTATTCCGGTAAAGGAATCTGGGGGTCCTGGATCTCGTCCCAAGTCCGCTTGAGGCTAGAGCCATGCCAGGACCAAAGGAACCCTGGGGTGAGCTTTGGTTGGTTTTCATCGATGTTGCTCCCTTGTTTGGTGTTTACCCTTCCAGACTACCTGCCAGAGAGGCAGGACTCAGTTATAGTTGCTTGCCAATGCCTAAGCCAATACCACTCACTTTGCTGTAATCAATAAAGTTGTGGCCTAAATTTTGCCCAAAAACTTAAACTTAAATTATGTGTCAGTGTGAAGTTATTTACTTAGGAGTGGGCTTGGGGGCCTCAGAGCACAATCCTAGAAACCCAGGCCAGCCCTACTGTTAGACAGAAGGAGGGAGACACTTCAGGCGGCAGATACTCGAGCAAGTTGGGAGGACGAAGAAGTGATGGAGAAGTGTCAGGGAACAGAGCTGTTTGTGCCACATGACCTGCCTTGCACCTTGTAAGGTAGCCTGCAGTCCATAGGTGTGGCAGAGAACACCATCATCTCACACACCTCCAACGTTTCTCCAATGAAAATGTTGTTGTTTAGTCATTTAGTCGTGTCCGACTCTTCGTGACCCCATGGACCAGAACACGCCAGGCACTTCTGTCTTCCACTGCCTCCTGAAGTTTGGTCAAACTCATACTGGTAGCTTCGAGAACACTGTCCAACCATCTTGTCCTCTGTCGTCCCCTTCTCCTTGTGCCCTCCATCTTTCCCAACATCAGGGTCTTTTCCAGGGAGTCTTCTCTTCTCATGAGGTGGCCAAAGTATTGGAGCCTCAGCTTCAGGATCTGTCCTTCCAGTGAGTACTCAGGGCTGATTTCCTTCAGAATGGATAGGTTGGATCTTCTTGCAGTCCATGGGACTCTCAAGAGTCTCCTCCAGCACCATAATTCAAAAGCATCAATTCTTTGGCGATCAGCCTTCTTTATGGTCCAGCTTTCACTTCCATACAATGAAAATAGTGATGTTCTATTCCATAATAGAAATAATTTTATTATTTATAAAAAGGGAGGCAAGGATAAAGTTTTCTGAACGATTAAGGCATACATTAGTTGCAGATAGCATAAGTGTGCATTGTTCATCCAAAGTATTGATTGGTTTGTGGCTGCTTATTCTAGAGCCCCATAAAAATGTCAACCAGTTTGTAAATGCAAACCCTCCCATATTTCTCCGATGAAAATAGGGATGTCCTATTCTATTATGGCTGCTGCTGCTATATTTAAACCTGACCCATCTGACTGGGTTGTCCCATCCATTCTGGGCAGCTTTCAACATATATTAAAACATTAAACAACTTTGCTATACAGGGCTGCCTTCAGATGTCTTCTAAAGTTTGTATAGCTACTTATCTATTTGGCTCGGAGGCTGCATAACTCCATACCCTCCAACATTTATCCGATGAAAATAGGGACATCCTAAGGAAAAGTGGGACATTCCGGGATCAAATCAGAAACAGGGACGGCTTCTGTGAATCTGGGACTCTCCTTGGAAAATAGGGACACTTGGAGGTTCTTGTTGGGATACTGCCAGGGAGACAAAGTCCATCATGGCCCCTAAGCCGGCTGCCGGACGATCCATCGATCTCCCGTCGATACAGTATCAGCAATTAGCGACACGAGTTTCCAGAAATAGCTTGCCACATTCCAGAGCTCATGCACACTCTATCAGCAGATAATTCACAGCAGAAGTTGCACGCAGGAGAGCATTATTTACAAGTTTTATTCAGCGTTGATCAGAACAAAGAAAAACATGACTGCCTGCATCAGTGTCTCCAGACACAGAGAGAGAGAAATGAAAGCAACAGAAAACATAAACATCCTGTGAACAGGAAATGCGCAGACTCTGTGACTCACAAAACCTGCTCCCTTTTAAGGTGGAATGGAAATATCCTAACATCCTCCCCTTTCCGTGTAACCTGTAGTACCTGTGGTTCAACCCAATTGAAACCTTTGTACGTAAACCTTAAGTTGTTCTCTGTTAACAACCTTAGACAACAGATCAGCAGGAATTTCATTTCCTGGCATGTAGGACACCTGAATGAGTCCTTTCTGAATACACTCTCTTGCACGATGTAGCTTAATCTGCAAGTACTTGGTTCTTTGCTTGCAACTCTCTGAGTTCAGCAAAGCCAAACAGGATCTATTGTCTTGATACACTTGTACAGGACACTTCACAGAAACTCTGATGTCCTTAAACAGTTGCATCAACCATTCACAATCCATGAGTGAAAATGACAGAGCATTGAGTTCTGCTTCACAGGAACTTAGGCTCACTGTCATCTGCTTCTTGCACAGCCAGTCAAACAGACAGTGGTTGTACATGTAGCACACTCCAGAAGTGCTTGTACCATCCGTGGTGTCACTTCCAAAACTTGCATCTGCAAAGATTTCAAGACCTCCAGTCTTCTGACTGGTGGACCTCAGCCTGTAGTGCAAAGTCCCTTTCAAATAGCGGGCTATGCGCTTCAGAGCTTTCCAATCCTGAACAGTAGGATTATTAGCATGTCTGCTAAGCAGGTTAGTGCTTACAGCTATGTCGGGTCTTGAACATCTAGCAATGAAATTCAACTTGCCTAGAATGCATCTGTACAGCGTTGTGTCAGAAAACGCTTCAGCAGTACTGTCTACCTGGTAACCTGTCACCATCGGTGTGTGCTGGGTTTGCATCAACCAAATTCAACCTGGTTAATACATCAGCAATTTTCTGTGTTTGGTGTACCAGAAAATTACCTGCTTGGTCCCTCTCCACCTGCAGAGAAAGATAGTTGGATACCTCACCAAGATCCTTCATGTCAAAGTGCTCCTTCAGCTGAGCTAGGGTGCTTTGATAAAAAGCCTGATTCTTCCAAAACATCAGAAGATCATCAACAAAACATAAACAATACAGTTTGTTTTGCCCCTCCTCCTTGACAAACACATACGGATCAGCTTTGCCCTGGTGAAAACCTAGAGAAAGCAATGTCTCAGTGAGCTTTGTGTTCCAACACCTGGCACTCTGCTTGAGACCATATAAGGATTTCCGCAGTTTACAAACCATTCCCTTCTGTATCTGCATCCCGTCAGGTGGAAGCATATACAGCTCCTCCCCCAAAATCCCGTACAAAAAAACTGTATTAATGTCATGATGGGAAACATGCAGTTTCTCCTCCGCAGCAATCTTGAGCATCAGCCGAATGCTCTCATATTTGACGGTGGGGGAGTAGGTCTCGTGGTAATCCTGTCCTGGTACCTGTGAAAAACCTCTGGCAACCAATCTGGCTTTGTGTCTGACTACCTTGCCATTCTGGTCTGTCTTGGCCTTGAAGACCCATTTGCTGCCAACCAGTCTCATTCCTGGGACTACCGGTACCAGTTCCCAAGTTTGGTTCCTATTCAAGGAATCAACTTCAGCCTTCATGGCATTAAGCCAAGGCTCAGCATCTTTTGAGGTCAACTCCTGAACCTCTTTGAAGCTTGAAGGTTCCCACACCTTCTCTGAGCTACTAAGAACAGCAGTTGCCGTCTTAGCAAACTCATCAGCAAATCTCTTTGGAGGTTTGCCCTTCGTCGCCCTTTCAGACCTGCATACTAGACACAAGTCTTCTGGACTCATCTCCTCCTTCTTAGGAGAAAAGTGACCAATGGTGAACAGTGGTTCTTCCAGTTCATTGTCAGATGCATCAGATGGTCTGACTGAGGCCTTTGCGCTCTTGTAGTCTGCTGTGTCATCACTGTCGCTGACACCAGCAGCAGCGCCACCCACTGAGCTGGAATCCGAACTCTGATCATCATCATCATCATCATCATCCTCAGCTTCCTCAACATTATCTGCTTTCTTCACATCACCTTCATCCTCCTCTGGGTAACTCTGGAAAATTCCCACATTTCCCCCCCACTTAGGATTGTACTCAACACTTTTTGTGAACTTAATGGACTTAGAGTCAGTCATCCATACCCTATATGCTCCTTTTTCGTACCCCATGAACAAACCATGTGCCCCACGCTTCCCAAGCTTGTTGCTCTGTGGGGTGTGTACCCACATGTCAGAACCAAAGATTCTCATGTGCTTGATGTTGGGTTTCTTACCAAACATCTTCTCATAGGGGGTACAACCAATAGGTGATGACAATCTGCGATTATAAGTGTAAACAAAATTCGACAGAGCCTCCCCCCAATACTTATCAGGGAGATTGGCATCATGCAACAAGGTTTTCAGTCCTTGCAGCAACGTTTGATTTGCTCGCTCCGCAAGCCCATTCATCCATGGCGATCTAGGCGTTGACAAGTCATGCTGGATTCCCTTCTCAGTCAGGAAAGCTTCAAACTGCTGAGAAGTGAACTCCCCGCCCCGATCAGTAAACAAACAACCAATGCGTTTACCGTGAACATTCTCCAACCAAGCACAGAATGCCTTGAACTTAGGAAACGCTCGTGATTTCTGCTCGAGCATAAACACATGAATGTACCTGGGAAAAGAATCAATTAGAACCATGAAGTACCTTGCTCCACCCAAAGAGGGCGCAAGTGGACCAACCAGGTCTGCGTGCACTAGCTGGTAGGGTTTGGAAGCCTGCCTGCTAGACTCCTTGCCTTTTGGAGCAACCTTCACCTTGTTCTCTGCACAAGGCACACATTTCATGTGAAACTTACAGGGTTTGATGTTCAAACCCTCAACCATCTCTGGCATCTTGGCCAGTGCCTTCCAAGAGAGGTGACAAAACCTTCTGTGTGCATCATGAATGCATCCTGCATGAAGAACTTTGTTAGCTTGTGCAACACAACAAGAATCAACATTAGACACAACAGCACCATTGTCATCATAAGTTATACAGAACAAACCATCTATAAACTTTGCATGCAAAATGTCCTCTTTGCCTTTCCTGATGACACAGACACTCCTCTTGAAGGAAATCTCAAAACCACGCCCAGTAAGTTGTGGGACACTGAGCAAGTTGTCTGCAGCGCCTGGAACATAAAGTACATCTTTGATGGTAGTGTGCAGACTTGCCAGTTTCACAGTCCCTTCTCCTGCGATTTGCAACGTCTTTCCGTCAGCCAGGTGGATCTCACCTTCTTGAGGTTTGAAGGAGATAAAGAGATGGTGGTCCTTTGCAACATGGCGGGTGCACCCCGAATCAATAATAAACCTGGCCTTGGCCTTTGGAGCAGCCTTTGCAGCAAGCAAAACCTTGTTTTCCACCGGCGTGGGCTTTTGCAGCTTGCCCCCCGCTCCTGGCCATCAGACTTGCCTTTAGCCTTTGGTGAAGCTGTGCCAGCAAACAAAGCCTTGTTTTCCACTGGCGTGGGCTCTCCACCCCCCTTCTGCTTCGGGCCATCTGCATGCATCTTGCTCTGTTTACCTCTGGCCTTCCGGCCTCTGCAAAGGCGATGACCTTGGTTCTCACGAGAAACAGAGCTCTCAGCTGCTGACTCCTCAGCTCCCCCTGGAGGCTGGAATGCTGCCTGGGATGACATCACAGTCAGCTCCCCCTGCAGCTTGCAACCGGTGCACGCAGTTGCACGCAGGAGAGCATTATTTACAATTTTATTCAGCGTTGATCAGAACAAAGAAAAACATGACTGCCTGCATCAGTGTCTCCAGACACACAGAGAGAGAAATGAAAGCAACAGAAAACATAAACATCCTGTGAACAGGAAATGCGCAGACTCTGTGACTCACAAAGCCTGCTCCCTTTTAAGGTGGAACGGAAATATCCTAACAGTTCTGTCATTTTGCAAGCATGAAAGCAAGTTTCAACTGCCAGTCTGGTTGGTTTCTGTATGTGGAGTCGGAACGGATGCTATCTTGCCACTTCAGCCTACAAAATGTATTGGAGTGGCCCGGCTAGGCACACTTATTTTGGAGTAAGTACCATTGAATTCAACAGGATTTGCCTCTAAGCCAACTTTATAGAACTGGGATGCTAGAAAACATCCTGCAAACAGTGTTTGTGTCTTAAAGGGTTTGCATGAAATGAATAATGAAGAGTTTCTTCTTGCTTGCTATTTTCTTCTTTTTCTAAAGTTCACTGCTGAGTCTCATATTAGCTACAGGATTACAGAACCTAATCACTGTGGCCATGCATCCCGTCTTATTTTTTTGTTTACATGCATTGTTAGCCCAGTTTTAAACCTAACTATGCAGATCTCATTCATATGAATGGAAAACATAAAGGCAACAAATCCATCACTGTTCCCTCTGTGGTTTCGCTTGCTTTTGGTTATCAAAAACTGTTTTCACATCACCATGTTGTATTAAGCCACCATGACATGTGGATTAAAAATGAATTGCTACAAAAAGCCAGTTCTCACTTTGAATAGAGTGAAAAGGGAGTGTTATGATCTAAGCCTTTCCAGCGTCACCTTAATATAAAACCTAAACATACTTTTGAGGGAGGAAAACACAAGATGAAGAAACAGGGAATGAAAAATAAGGAAATCTTCAGGAAATCTTCAATAGGGTTAAGTCAGGGATGGGGGAATGTAGACTTGGAGGTCAAATGCCACTGTCCAGACCACACTGTCTGTTCCTCAGGACTGTCTGTGGGCCATGTCCTCTCTTCCCAGTTCACAACCCTTACCAGACCTGTAAGGGTTGTACCCTTCCTAAGTGTCCAGTGGCCCATATAGTATATCTGAAGGTGTGTCTCCACCCCCATCATTCTACCTGGACACTGAGGTCCAGTGCCGAGGGCCTTCTGGTGGTTTTCTCACTGAGAGAAGCCAAGTTACAGGGAACCAGGCAGAGGGCCTTCTCGGTAGTGGTGCCTGCCTTGTGGAACGCCCTCCCACCAGATGTCAAAGATAACAACAACTACCAGACTTTTAGAAGACATCTGAAGGCAGCCCTGTTTAGGGAAGCTTTTAATGTTTGATACATTTACTGTATTTTAATATTTTGTTGGACGCCACCCAGAGTGGCTGGGGAAGCCCAGCCAGATGGGCGGGGTATAAATAATAAATTATTATTATTATTATTATTATTATTATTATTATTATCATCATCATCATTATCATTATCCAGCATCATATTTTCCCAGTGGTCAACCAGAAGCCTGTACAAAACTCAACAGCACTTCCTCCTGGCGTTCCATTCAACTTGTATTCAGAGCATTCCTTAAGGGTTAATACTTCTTGAAAGCATTATCCTTCATGAATTTGTCTAATCCTCATTTAAAGTCATCCATGTTGATGGCCATTACTGCCTCTCGGGGGAGCAAATCTATAGTTTGACTGTGTGCAGTTTGAAGAAAGACTTCTTTTTGTCTGTCCTGAATCTGCCATGGGTTGCATTTTTAAAGTACAGAAAGCATTGGTTTAATGTGCAGAAATCATTGTGCAGAATGGGTTCAAGTAGAAGTTTCTGGTAATTTCTCCATGTGATACAAGCTAGCAGTTTCTAGCTGACTAGTGAGTTTCTATTCTGCATGGAAACAAGCAGAAGGTTCCTGATGTTTGTGTTATTTCTTCAGAGAAGCTGAGTGCAGCTGGTTTGAGCTGACCCTGATATCAGTGGCGTAGCGTGGGGGGTGCCAGGGGGGCCGGCCGCACCGGGTGCAACATGGGCGGGGGGCGCGCTCGCACTAGCAGCTCTCTGCCCCTACTAAAATCCATGGTCAAAATAAAAAAAATCCTTCCAGTAGCACCTTTAAGACCAACTAAGTTATTTCTTGGTATGAGCTTTCGTGTGCAAGCACACTTCTTCAGATACACAAAAGCTCATACCAAGAACTAACTTAGTTGGTCTTAAAGGTGCTACTATTTTGACTATGGCAGACCAACACGGCTACCTACCTGTAACTAAAATCCACGGGTTAGGGAGCCCGCGCTCGCTCGGCTTGGCGAGGAGGTCGCGGAAGGGGGAGAGCGAAGCCTTCTGCCGCGGGCAAAAAAAGGAGAGGAAGCCGGGTGGGCGGGCGGGCGGGCTGGCTGGCGGGGGTCTGGCTGCGCCTGCTGCTGCCGGTGCAGGGCAAGGCAAGCAGAGCGAGGAGGAGAGAGAGGGGAAGGGGGGGGGGAGCAGCTAGGAAACGCTGCGGTGTGGAGGAGGAATCAATTAAGGAGAGAAAGCGAAAAGCCTTGGAGAAAGGGAAAAAAGAAAAGAAAAGAGGCAGCTCCAGGAGAGCGCGGGGGAAAGAGAAGCCTCGCTGCTGCTGCTGCTTGGGAGAGTAAATTACTGTACTTGCCTTGCCCCGGGTTAGGGGGCGCAAATTATTTGCCTTGCCCCGGGTTAGGGGGCGCAAATTACTTGCCTTGCCCCGGGTGCTGATAACCCACGCTACGCCGCTGCCTGATATCTTTCTCCCAAGGTCATGGCTGCCTTTAATTGCAGGGCCGAAAGGAGCCTGCTTTCATTCCGTGCTATTTTACATGCTAAGTTTGAGTTAAGTTTGTAGCAAAGCGTGTTTTCCTTCATGGAAACGTGTTGCGGTGGGGGCTGCCAGGACACTCCAAAGTTGGGGGCGGGCTAATTGATCGTTGGCCACTCATGCGATTGGGCTTCCCTTGTTGTTGGGAAGAAGTTAATGTTGCCATTTGTTGATTGACAGCCAGAAATGCTAAAACTCTTTGCATGAGGCTAGGGCTTCCTCTTTTCGCCCGTGCATCAGATTGCCCGCCCCCTCCCCTATATTTAGGGTTGTTCGCTTTGACCTTGCTATGCCTGTCATGGGGTCGTCTGCTTTTGGGGCAGGGGCCCAGTGGGAATTTTGTCCATCTGGCTGATTGGCTGGGGCCATTTGGTTTTTGGTTATTGCGTAGCAAATCGTCACAACTTGTAAGGTTGCGGTTAGGCATTGGTTTATGGTTTGGTTGGTTGAGGGGCATGGATTGGCTGTGCCTGCCCCTCTAATTCTGCTGCTGCAAGGGATTCCGTTAAAGGAATCGGGGGCTAACTATTGCTTGTCCACTCTGCCAAGGGGGCTCGGGCCATAGCAATGAGCTCCTGGTTGCATTTGGGGAGGGCTGAGGGCAGGTTCCTTGCTCTGTCATTACCCCCAAGTGTATTCCCCTTTTCTGACTTTTGCAGGCATGCGGAATGTCAGTCTGTCCCCCATGGGGGGGGCAGATAGTCGCAACCAATGCCTAAGCAACCACTCACATTTTTGTAAGTTGTGGCCAAAATTATGCCAAAAACCTTAAACAAAAATTTCTGTGTGATGTGTGAGTTATTGGGGTGGCCCTGGGGACCTCAACAGGCAACTAGATTTTTAAGAGACTGTGCCAATCCAGAAGAATTCAAGTCATTACTATTAGCTTATTTACTTCAGTAAACTCTGTGTCTGCATCATTTTTGGACCATGCATCATGCTTAAATATTTTTACTCTGCTAGCTATCTGTTGCAGCTCGCTCTGGATCGTTATGGAGCAAATTCACATCAGAATCTTCCCACATTCCCACATTATTGGATGATCAATTCATTCATTCATTCATTCCATTTATATATCACCTTTATCTTTCAAGGATCTCAAGATGGATCCTGAGTTCTAGTGTTGCGTGACATATCTCTATCCACTTTCTCCATGCCATGCAAAGTTTATACACTTGTATCATGTCGCCTCTCACTTGCCTTTTCTCTAAACTAAGAAGCCACAAGTAGCGCATGGAGCAGGGAGATGTGCAGACAAAATAGAGAATCCTGGAAGGTTGCATTGGGCATGGGGACTGAGATACCCCACCATTGGCACAAACCACCTGCATTTTAACTCCGACGATTTAACTAAAATACTATATTGCAATATTGCCCAGGTAAACTCACCTTCAATGTATATTACTGTAGTAAAATCAATGCATTTAACAGACACTAGAAACAGTACTGTTCCAGAGAATGGGTGCATTCAAAGTACACATGCTCTAACCCTGAGTTGCAGCCCTTCCCTAAAACTCAAATTTCTTTTTTTTTTATAAGATATTTATTAAAATTTTCAAAATATTACAAAAGAAAAATAGAAAAAAGAAAAATACAAAATAAAATTAATTAAAAACAAGTCAATCTTTCAATTACTTATTTTTCATTAGCTTGTTTCCCGGACCTCCTCACGCCTCCCTTTTTTGTATTCCAGTTCAGTTTGTTGGTTCAGCAAATCCTTCCCCTCTTTGTTTATCCCAATCTCTAATCTTAAAGTATTGTAACATTAAATTTTTACCTGTTAGTAATCCATTTTTCATATTCCCTTATAATATTTCTGCTAAAAACCATTTAATTTCTATCCAACATCATTCTAACATTCATTAATTTTACAATATTTCTGTAAATAGTCTTTAAATTTCTTCCAATCTTCTTCCACCGACTCTTCTCCCTGGTCTCGGATTCTGCCAGTCATTTCTGCCAGTTCCATGTATTCAATCACCTTCGTCAGCCATTCTTCCAGAGTGGGTAGATCTTGTGTCTTCCAGTACTTTGCAATGAGTATTCTTGCTGCTGTTGTGGCATACATAAAAAAAGTTCTATCCTTCTTTGGCACCCTAAAACTCAAATTTCAGTACCTTTAAATTAGGGTTGCCATGTTTCAAAAAGTGAAAGCTGTTGAGTGTTTTTCAACAGTTCAAAAGTTCAAAAAGTCAAAGTTGTTGAGTTTTGGGGGGCAAAGTGTTTTTTGTTTTTTTTTGCAAAATCTCAAAATAATAATAATGAAGTTTTAAAGCTATTTTCAAGGAAATTCACCAAAAAAGCAACACTTCCAGCATGTGTTGCTTAGGTTTCCCCAGACATTTTTTGCCATTTTTTTCGGAATTCTGCAATTTTCAACAGGTGAATCCCATGCATATTCGGGAAACCCGGATATATAGCAGCCCTATTGAAATCATTCCTCTGATGGTGGTTGGCATCTGTCTGTCTCAAGAGACAGTGGAGCACACCTCCAGGGATGAAGTCAAACCATTGCATTATCAGCACCAAAGTAACTTCCCCAGGATGAAAGCCTGGGCAGTAGGTCTGTAGGCCTTCTTGAACGTTGACCCATTATTGTTCTCATCTGCTCAATCTGCCGAAGCATATCTTCACATGTAAACCTGCCAGGGGTTTGATACTCTCACCTGGTTTAGCTGGCCAGTCAAAGCCATTGCCAGGAGTGCGGCTGCTGTTGTATGCTGACAGCTTCAAGGAGGCACAGGTGAGAGGTGAGTACCAGGTGGCAACCCAAGGTGGACATATATTAAAGGTAAAGGGACCCCTGACCATTAGGTCCAGTCGTGACCGACTCTGGGGTTGCGGTGCTCATCTCGCTTTATTGGCCGAGGGAGCCGGCGTACAGCTTCCGGGTCATGTGGCCAGCATGACTAAGCCGCTTCTGCTGAACCAGAGCAGCACACGGAAACGTCGTTTACCTTCCCACCGGAGCGGTACCTATTTATCTACTTGCACTTTGACGTGCTTTCGAACTGCTAGGTTGGCAGGAGCAAGGACCGAGCAACGGGAGCTCACTCCGTCACGGGGATTCGAACCACCGACCTTCTGATCTTCTGATCGGCAAGTCCTAGGCTCTGTAGTTTAACCCACAGCACCACCCGCGTCCCTTCGGACATATATTACCCTTCCCCTAAAATCCCGAATTCCCCTAATAGAAGCTTCATTTTAAAAAAAATCAACCACACAGTGAAATGGTGAGATAGAAATTTGCGTATCAGGATGGAGGTAGACGTGGCTCTGTTGCCAGTGTCTCTTTTTAGGAAAGAGAAGGCAAAAAGGTTATCATTACATCTGCTAATGAACGTTTCCAAGTACACAAACAATAAATCTGATATTGGTAGTTGACAACTGCAATTAAGATATGGTCGTTATATTTACATACTCTGCTTTTTTTTTTTTTTTTTTTAAAAAAAGCATGTATAGCAGAAAGGCACCAGATCTGCATAATATATGTACTACACACACCAAGCGTAATTGGATATATTGCTACCAAACAGTATGCTGAAAACCTTGTACGCTTCTTGTAAACTTTGATTGATTGTCTCTATTTAACTTGTGCCCTTGTGTATATCTTCCGAGAACGGTGCTGAAGTTCCGCAGTATTAAATGCTCTATATTTGTATTAAGTTCACAACACATTGTGGTGTCTTTGGAAATGAAGCCTTCTTTTAAATGAAACCAACTTCTTCTTACTGACTTTGGGTGTGTGTGTAAAATAATAGATTAGATGTTGTTGTGAGGGAACCTAACAATCTGAAAGACATTGTCCACAAACGGTGACAATGTGCGACTCTCATTATTACCCGGGGCAATGTACCGTCTATTCACGAGGACAACTCACACCAAAATGATTTAACATATTGTTATTCCAAAGGTAAAACTTGGATAATGGAGGCAGTTTAGGAGACATTACAAAATGGTATTTTATAGAACAAAGGGCACAGAAGGACATTTTTAAAAGGTGTTTATCCTCCCCCTACATGAATAATTATAGTTTCTTTTAGCAATGTTCTGAAAAACTGCTTTTTCATATGTATATAAAAAGCATTCTAGAAGATAGTAATGTGTGTGTGCTTTCCACACACTCACTTACACATAAAGCACTGAAAATGTCCACTATCTTTAAGAACAAGGTCTTATTATTTAGAAAAAAGCAGTTTCTTCCTTACCTTTCATGGAATCCACTGCAATGAAACAGCCATCTGCCGTTCCCTAAGCACAACATTCTAAAGCATGCTGTATATCAACTTTGGACCGAGCCTCTGACCATTTCCACAAGTTTGTCCATTCCCCTATCTGTAATTTGATTTTTTTATGATTAAAAAAATCTTCGTAGAGGTTGGGTGGCCATCTGTCAGGGATTCTAGCATTGCAGGGAGCTGGACTAGTTGACCCCTGCCATCTTTTCCAACTCTAAATTCTAAGGTTGTATGATTAATGCATAACAGCATGAGAGTTCAAGGCAGCCAGGACAGGTGCCTGCCGTATGCAGAGTAACATTATCAATTACACACCACATTAAGTGCATCATCTATGCGTTTGAAGGGAAAGGAGGAGATTCCCGCCTCTTGAATCTAGAGAAGTGATAAGGGGAAGTGAGCCATTGGAAATATAGTGATGGCACTGTTAGGATTCTTGCTCCGTGTTTGCAGTCATGAGATTGTTGTCTATCACATGACGGTGTATGTTTTCATTCCACAGTGTGGGAAGTGACGGACATGGGATTCTTTTGGTATTACTGTTTCCATGAAGTGGGACTATTGTCCTTTGTTCTTTCTCTCATTGCTGTCTGATGAGAAAGAGGAAGGAGCTAAAGCAGAATGCTCCAAGTGTATTATATGTAAATAATGTAGATTAGCCAAAATGCTGTGCTACTGAGTTCTATTACGCAAACTGCAAATACTCTGTGGATCCCTAAGTGTGCTGATGCTTCTTGGTATCAGTCGCTGTGATGTCCAGGCTGAAGAAAACTTTTGAAGCTCCCGAGTGACAGACCAGGAGGGAGAGAACATGCCAGTCGGGCATGTGCCTCTGCCAAGGTCCTACATGAGAGTAGGACGAACCTAACAGGCACATCCTGTGGAAGGAAGAAATTGTGGTGTTGTCTGCAGGCATCACTTTTCCCCCGCAGCTGAGCCACGACTCCTGTGTCCCCCTTGCAGAGCCCAGTGGAATATGTGCCCTTACAGTGGGAGCAAAGTAGCAGTTTGACTAGCCAGTGGTGTAGCATGGGGGCAGGAGGGCCGTGGCCCTGGGTGCAAATTTCTGAGGGGGCACAAGGTAAGGGGTAGCAGGACCTTTTCCCATTCATGAAAAACCACTGCTGAAATGTCACTTGTGCAAATGGCTCCTTTGTCAAGTTCTTTGCTGGGAGATTGTCTTCTCTTGCCTGTTTCCCCAGAACAATTTCTTTCTGTGCAAAGCCTGAACAGTTTCATGAAAGCAGCCCCTGCAGCTTCAGTTCCTTCCACCCTCAATTCCTTCCTTCCTTCCTCCCTCCCTCCCTCCCTCCCTCCCTTGCCTGTCTTGAATGCCCTTCCCTCTTCTCTGCCTTATTTCTGCTCCCCGGTTGTAGCTAGTTTGCAAAGAGATATTCCTTTGATTAGATGCTGGCCGGTGAAGACACTGACTGCTGCCCAGTCCACCAGGAGAGCGCAAAACCTGCCTCGCCCCGGGCACCAGCAACCCACGCTACACCCCTGTGACTAGATCATTTCCAGCTGGAGGTGCTGAGGCTGCTCCCAACTCCACAAGTGCAGTGGCGTCTGGCAGCGGCCTGGCCCTCCTCACCACTTTGGCCACCAGCACACCTCAGAGCACTATGGCAAGGAGTAGGTGGAGTCACAGAAGCAGGAGAGAGAGGGGGGGGAACTTGGATTGCCTGAAGTTTGGGGGTTCTGACCCAGAGTCCTGACCCAGACTCTGATGAATGTAGTGCTGTAAAAGAGGAAGGGGGTACATCTAACAAGAGCAATTCCTTTGATTTCAGCTCAGAAGAGGAGGAGAGGGAGAAGAGAACAACTGCTTCAAGTGAGGAAGGGGAAAAGAAAATAGAAGGAGAAGGAGAAGGAGAAGGAGTAGAGAGGGGGAAAGTCCAAGGGAGAAAAATAATAAGAAAAGCAGGAAAGACTCCAGTGAGTTGAGTATCAAAGAGTCCGATGATGGTGGATGATGTCTGGATTCAGAGATCAAAAAATGTAGATGCTATGGATTTCTTAGGACTAGAAGCTCCCATTACCTATGCCTCTCAAGATGATCGGGCCTTGAACTACGGGCATGCTTTGTTGTTGTTGTTGTTTAGTCGTTTAGTCATGTCCGACTCTTCGTGACCCCATGGACCAGAGCACGCCAGGCACTCCTGTCTTCCACTGCCTCCCACAGTTTGGTCAAACTCATGCTGGTAGCTTCGAGAACACTATCCAACCATCTTGTCCTCTGTTGTCCCCTTCAGAGGGCGAGATGGTTGGATAGTGTTCTCGAAGCTACTCCATGGCAAAGGTGCTGCCATGAAGGAGTACGTAAAAGCTGAAAAATGCATCCGTAGTAGAGATGAAATTGGTGCAACCAGTGAAGAGTTTGCATCATTTACATCTGGCTATGTAATGAGCAGCCCGGAAAATGGAAGCTGTGTGTCTGAACAAGTAAAAAGAGATATACAGTGCGGATGTGAAGAGGGCCTTGGCATCTTTCAACCAGGAGGAGAGGCAGAAGAGAGAAAACAAGATCCTGGCAAGCTTCTGGGAGATGGTTTACAGGAAAACCAAGGGCAAAGACAGTAAATGGACTGGATGCTCTTCTTGCGTATATTGACAAACGTCACCCGTTACAGCAGTTTGCAAATAAGTGTCCAGCATCTCTGCTGGCTTAATTTCAGGAAACGGTTTATGTGTATCAAATAAGAACCTTGACAGGTGCATGTGGACAGCCTATTCACAAATTTGCTGTGTGGCGTTGCCAGCAGCAGAAGGACACAAGGCAAAATGAAACGAGGCAGGCTGTCTTGCAGACTATCCCAAAATATTTCCAGGAATCCAAGATACTGTGCCAAGACACTGTGGTGATTTTAGAAAATACTTTGTTTAAATTCTGACCAGCAAACCTAGATAAACGTATACCTCCAGTCTTTCCGGATAATCCCTGATTTTGGAGGTTAACGCATACTGATATACTGCGTGGCCAAGGTCTAAAAATCCAGTCACTATAAACAGACACTTGACATAAGGCAAAATGTAATTATTATCCACACCTACAGTAATGCAATACTGAAATATCTAGGTGCCCCTTTGTTTGAACATATTTTTATTATATTATTCAATGAATTTTTTGCTCTCCCTTTCCCAAGAATAACCACTGGATTAATAGTTTTCCTGACATATGGTATGCTCCACTGCATATCTATTTCTTGCTCTCAGAATACCTTAAGATTTCTAATTATACTGAGATATTCATGGTAGCACACTAATAATATTCACAGCAATGTCTGTTTTAAGCCATAGATAGTTCCTCCTTCTCAATAAAAGCATAAATTGGCCAGATTTTTTAAAAGTAAAAGACTATTTTTGCTCTTCTCTTTTCTGAAGTTTTTTTTTTAATTTTCGGTCTACCCTTCTGGAAATTTGAAATAACTGAGCAGTTAAAATTCATGATCTACATTTTGTGTCATTATTATTACATTAGCATGAAATTATGGTCCTAGTTAGTCATAATTATACTCATAATTATTCAATTTATCACTATAGATCCTCCTGGAAATTTTATTGGAGGAGTTATTAACATTAATAAATTGTTTTTCTTCGTATCCATATTATTAATTCACCTCATGTGTGATGGGAACTATCAGCCATAAAATTAATACTAACTCTTTACTTTGTAGGGCTGCCTTAATGAAGGATAGTCTGATAACCTTTTGCCATTATGCTGGGCTTGCCATTAATCTTTGTTTCTCTGCTAAACAGAGGATCATTTACGTTGGCACAACCAGACCAGTATAATCTGGGAATCAGAGTGTCAAATGCAACGCCATCAACGTCAAAGGTTAGTATCTAACACTACAGTTCTGCTCACACAATGTACTTTCACTTGTGCCCATCCACCCAATACCCTCAAAATCTGCTCCAGTGGGTCCATCGTTTGGAGCAGATTTTGGGGGGCACATGGGAACTAAAATGCCACTGGCACAGCACTGATACAACCCAGAATCTTTGACTGTCAACAATAATAAAAATGATAACATCTATCCACTCTTTTCTTCAAATTTCCATCCCTTCACCCTTGCAAAACGTCATAGAGTGGCTGGTGGGAGGCACCATCTGGGGAATCCCCAAGGGAAGAATGCTCAGAGCCAGAAGATTGGTGGCAGAATGATGCTGAGTGGTCAAAGGAAGAAGAGGGATAAAATGGGGGGGGGGTGGCAGAAACTGAAGAGGCAACAGGGTTTAGTGAGCAGGAAGAGCCTGTGGCAGACAGCAATCCAGAATCAGAGGCAGAAGTAGAGGCTGAAGAAGAGGGGGACCAGGAGAGAAAGATGAGTCAAGAAGCCAGGGGTCTCCCACTCCTGCTGTGACCAGCTTCCCTCCCCAGCTAGTCTCCCAGAACCTGAAGAAGTATGAAGAGGACAGAGCAAAGACAGACAAGATGATGAAGTCTCAGCTTGCTTCGGAAGGACCCAGAGGGGGAGGAGATTTAGAGAGATGTGGAATGCTGGGGATTTAGAGAGATGTGGAACGCTGGGGATCTTTGCTACTCACATCTGCATTATTTGGGCAAGACCTACTGGGAAGACTTGCTGTACAGTCATACCTTGGTTCTCGAATGGCTTGGTACTCATACGTTTGGGTCCCCAAACGCCGCAAATCTGGAAGTGAATGTTCCGGTTTGCGAATGTTTTTTGGAAGCCAAACATCCAATGCAGCTTCTGTGGCTTCTGGTTGAGTGCAGGAAGCCACACCTTGGTTTCCTAACGTTTTTGGAAGTCGAACGGACTTCCAGAACGAATTACGTTTGAGAACCAAGGTACGACTGTACTCACTAGGCCTGAGTTGTTTTGCTCCTTTGAATAAAGTGTTAACTTCACTGACACATTGTAAATTATTCCTGATCTGCTCCTGACTCCCATGTTGACACTAAATATAAAGCCAACATAGTAAGCCAAGTTCTCACTTCACTTGTTTACTTAAAATATGTATAAGCCACCCCAAGTGTAAAAGTGTCTCAAGGTGGCTTCCATGATGAAATAATACAATATAATACTATCAAACCTTTCCAAACATTAATTAAACCAGCAGTAATGAAACAAACACCGGGCCTAAATGTTTAAAATGTAACTGTAACTATCCAAATTCAGCAGCAGCAGGGAAGCACAATAACGTAGCAGTGTGGCACCATTCAATTTCAGTTTTGTTAAATCACAGAAAAATGCACTAAAGAAAGCAAATACGCATAATCAAGGCTATGGGCACTCCATGCTTAAATAATGATAATAATTAAGCCCTGATCAGAAACTAATGGAAGCAATTTTCAGATAAAGTGTGAGAGACAGATTATTAGATGTCAATTATATAAAGAGGCAATTTCCCCTTAGATTGATTGTGTCCATCTAAGTCATATTCAGTGTACAATCATTGATATCAATAGACTTAAGTTAGTCACTACCCAGATCTGCTACTGGGCAGGTCACCCAGACTCCTGAAGCAGATTTAGGGACCACAATGTTGCACAGATAGAAACCTTGCCATGAGGAGAGTGACTATTAGATACAACCTATGTAATTCCCCCCCCCCCCCTTCATGGATCACTGCCTTGCCATGGCAAAGGGGCTGGAATAATTCAGAGAAGCTATGAACTATGGCAAGCAGGGCACCCAAGATGGACAGGTCATAGTGGAGAGTTTTGACCAAACATGATCCACCTGGAGCAGGAACCAGGAAGCCAATCCAGTATCCCTGCCAAGAAAACTCCATAGACAAAGACAACAGGCATATAAAAGTTATGATACTGGAAGATGAGCCCTTCAGGTCAGACGGCATCCAACATGCTACTGAGGAAGAGCAGAGGACAAGTACAAGTAGATTCAGAAGGCTTTCCCAGCAGTGATGTATGTAAGTGAGAGCTGGACCATAAAGAAGGCTGATCGCCGAAGAATTGATGCTTTTAAATTATGGTGCTGGAGGAGACTCTTGAGAGTCCCACGGACTGCAAGAAGATCACACCTATCCATTCTGAAGGAGATCAGACCTGAGTGCTCACTGGAAGGACAGATCCTGAAGCTGAGACTCCAATACTTTGGCCACCTCATGAGAAGAGAAGACTCCCTGGAAAAGACCCTGATGTTGGGAAAGATGGAGGGCACAAAGAGAAGGGGATGACAGAGGACGAGATGGTTGGATAGTGTTCTCGAAGCTACCAGCATGAGTTTGAGCAAACTGCGGGAGGCAGTGGAAGACAGGAGTGCCTGGCGTGCTCTGGTCCATGGGGTCACAAAGAGTCGGACACGACTAAACAACAACAAATGCAATCCCCACGGTGAAGTGAGCTCCCATTGCTCTGTCCCAGCTCCTGCCAACCTAGCAATTTGAAAGCACCCCAGTGCAAGTAGATAAATAGGTACCACTGTGGCAGGAAGGTAAACAGCATTTCCGTGCGCTCTGGTTTCTGTCACAGTGTTCTGTTGTGTCAGAAGCGGTTTAGTCATGCTGGCCACATGACCTGGAAAGCTGTCTGTGGACAAACACCAGCTCCCTCGGCCTGAAAGCGAGATGAGCGTTGCAACCCCAGAGTCGCCTTTTACTAAACTTAACCGTCCAGGGGTCCTTTACCTTTTATCTTTTACAACCCATGTTTAGCATCATGCCTGACTTGGACCTGAATTTTGCCACAACATTTGTGCATGGTGAAAGGATGTGCGGGGTTTGCTTTTTTGCAGGGAATAAAAAATGCCATCATTTTTGTCTGTGAGTTTGTACACTCCCCACCCTTTAGTATTTACTTGGCACTTTCAGATCTGTGCTTTTCTAAAGTCTTCTTTTAATTATGATTTCACCTCCAGGCTGCCAAATAGATGTCTGGATTATTATTTGTACTCTTAACTATTGCTTAGGAAAATACCTCCCTGCTTTGCTGTTCATATTGGCTGCACTGGGCACTTCCCTGCCTGATAACTGTTCTTCGAATGAGGCTGGAGAAATGAAGTGTCCAGCAAGATGGATGATCTCCTCTTCCTGCTTACACTAGCAGCTGTTGCTTTGTGTCTCTCTGGAATGTATTGTGAACCTTGCTCCAGGCTATGTCTAGCAAAGATTTGCAGTGTTTTTATTCTAGAGTTTCTTCACTCTTTAATAGAGCAGAACCAAAATGTAACTAAAGTTCATTGAGAAACACGATAAAAGAGGGGCCATAAAACATAAGAGACATTCATTAGATGATCTAAAAAAACAAACATAACCCTAAGCCAAATATGATACATGCAAACAATTTTTTGAAATTGAAATCCTTTGTCTTTAATAGTTTCTCTCTCTCTCTCTTGCATTTTTTCGCTCTCAGAAGCTCTTTGTAAAAACTCTAGGCTTCAACACCATTTTAATAGAAAGCAAACTCTAATAAATAATCTGGTAAATGCAACAGCTGGGACACCAGGGGTGACAAAAACCCAGCTCAGTTTATGAGGGGAAGGTGTTCGTAGATAATGTGGTACTTCACTTATATGAAGTCAAACATCTGGGACTGTTTATGGGAATTTGTATCTCTGTCATTAAATATAGCTCCTCCCCCCCCCAAGCCTGCTTCTAAATCCCATTGCAACACAATTCTGCACTGTTTTCAGATGCTGAGGCTCTGTAAATGCAACTTCTGAGAGTGGTCCCAGCATCAATATATGGCCAAATTCAAGAAAACAGTGGGCTAGCAAGAGCCACCACTAGTCCCACGAGTGCAACAGGGCTCTCCTCCTACTGTGTGCCCTCCACTGGCTCAGGTACAGACATCAAAAATGTTTCTGCTAGCAGTAGCAGAATGTTTCTGCTAGAAATTAGTGGGGAAATTTCTGTCACCTCTCAGGTGGGTGGCATTGCGATCATAAGAGAACAAGGGAGGCATTCATGGTGAGTTCTGGCACCTCTTTTTCTAGAAAAATAGCACTGTATCAGAGTATCGGGACGCGGGTGGTGCTGTGGGTTAAACCACAGAGCCTAGGACTTGCAGATCAGAAGGTCGGCGGTTCGAATCCCTGCAACAGGGTGAGCTCCCGTTGCTCGATCCCAGCTCCTGCCCACCTAGCAGTTTGAAAGCACGTCAAAGTGGAAGTAGATAAATAGGTACTGCTCTGGCGGGAAGGTAAACAGCGTTTTCATGCACTGCTCTGGTTCGCCAGAAGCGGCTTAGTCATGCTAGCCACATGACCCAGAAGCTGTACGCCGGCTCCCTCGGCCAATAAAGCGAGATGAGCGCCGCAACCCCAGAGTCGGTCACGACTGGACCTCATGGTCAGGGGTCCCTTTATCTTTAATAAAAATAATAATAATAGGTAATTTTGACTGTTTTATTACTCAAGAGAAGTAAAAGGATCCTAGTAAAGAGATGGGCTTTTCCTTCCTTGCAGAACATCATAATGTCTGAATCAGTTCATTTGCGTCTTAGTAGAGCCCTGTCTGCTTTTGAGTGTCACTCTTAAAAACCTCCAATGACTATTGAATCTGATTTTAGGAAGCACCCATCCATGTGACATTTGAAACTGCGGCAGTTGTCTGAGAGTGCAACTAATGTCATTTCAAGGTCTGGCTGCTTTTCCTTATTACAGTCACAAATCATACAGCTAGATGTTTTAAGGATGAGATGGTCGAAAGCACTTTGGTTGGCCTAGCTCTTCTCCCACAGAGCTTAATAGTAAAACAATGATTGATCTGAGGAAGATTTGTTAGGCTTGTGCTAAACACTCTTCAAAATTGAAAGAATCTTGAAAAATGAGATTGCTCCTTCCTTTGCATTGTGTCCACTTAGAACCAAGCCAAGCCAAGCCTTTGTGATAATGAAAGAGAGAGGTGTTGCCAAGCTCATTATGAAATCTTGAAATACAAACAAATGTGCAGTGTCAAATACTCAACATGGATATTGCAGAGTAGTTTTGATGATCTGCAATTTGATGGTTGTGTTTTTGGATTCTATTGTATGTTGTTGTTTACTCGTTTAGTCGTGTCCGACTCTTCGTGACCACATGGACCAGAGCACGCCAGGCACTCCTGTCTTCCACTGCCTCCCGCAGTTTGGTCAGACTCATGTTTGTAGCTTCGAGAACACTGTCCAACCATCTCGTCCTCTGTCGTCCCCTTCTCCTTGTGCCCTCCATCTTTCCCAACATCAGGGTCTTTTCCAAGGAGTCTTCTCTTCTCATGAGGTGGCCAAAGTATTGGAGCCTCAGCTTCAGGATCTGTCCTTCCAGTGAGCACTCAGGGCTAATTTCCTTAAGAATGGATGCATTTGATCTTCTTGCAGTCCATGGGACGCTCAAGAGTCTCCTCCAGCACCATAATTCAAAAGCATCAATTCTTCTGCGATCAGCCTTATTTATGGTCCAGCTCTCACTTCCATACATCACTACTGGGAAAACCATGGCTTTAACTATACGGACCTTTGTTGGTAAGGTGATGTCTCTGCTTTTTTTTAAGATGCTGTCTAGTCTATTGTATGTTAGGATTGCCATATTTCAAAAAGTGAAAATCCAGACACAAAAATTATTGAGCTTTTTAAGGGGGGGGGGGGGGAGAGAAGTTGTTGAACTTTTTCTCCGGCACAAACGACACGGCCAACATGGGTTGCCATATGCCCGGATTTCCCCAGACATTTTGCTGATTTCCACCTGGACACTGCTTCCAACTGCAGTATTCCAGGTATGTCCGAAAAATTCTGGACGTATGGCAACCCTGTTTAAATCTCAAAAAAATAAAATGTAATATACCTCTTTGAATCTAAGAACCTTTTAAATGAGGGATGGAGAACATGTGGACCTCCAGATGTTTCTGGACTCCAACTGCCATTGGCCGCTGCCAGCATGACCAGGTCATGCTGAAGGACTGCAGGTTTCTCATCTGTTTTAGAATGTGAGGGGATAGCATGTGACATAGCTGTCAACTTACAGATTTGAAAATAAGGGACCAGCAGCCTTGAAAATAAGGGACCAGCAGCCAAAATAAGGGACCTGCAGCCTCACCTCTTCCAGGCACTCCAGTCTTCCTGTCCTCCTGCAGTCTGGTCAAACTCATGCTGGTAGCTTCGAGAACACTGTCCAACCAACTTTGTAACCAGAGGTTCAACTGAATAGAATCTGAATCACATGCACCACAAGGCCTATGCAGCCTCAACTTAAGATGGCACCCCGGCCTGGCTTTGCACTGCAAAGTTTGCAGCAGCACGTGCAACAAAATGGCGTCCAGCATTCAAAAAACCCCTCAGCTTGCATTAACTAGCCACACACAAGGCATGCAAGCTCCACCCCCCAGTCCTTCTTAGACTTCTTATTGGGTGAGCAACACAGCCAAGCAACACAGCTGGAGCCTCCCTCCTCCCCGGCCGGCCGGCAGGGAGGGAGAGGAGCTGCTTCCTTTGAAATTTAAGGGACATCATTTAAGGGACATTTAAGGGACATCCATCAATAAGGGACAGCAGCGGGACATGGCGCTGGAATAAGGGACTGTCCCTTCAAATAAGGGACACTTGACAGCTATGGCATGTGATAAGGATAAGTTGCACGGGATAAAGTGAGAAGGGTTAAACATATGGGTTGTTTTTGTTTTTTATTTGTGATTTGAGGACCCCTCCCCCGCTTGGGAATAATAAAGACATGTGGACACAGTATATATAAGGTTAATGGGCTAGAAAAGGCCACAACTTTATTGATTAAAGCGTATTGATTAAATACGTGAGAGGTATTAGCTTAGGCATTGGACATCAGCAACTTTTGACTCTACCCACTCAGTGAGGGGTGAGTCAGACAAGGGTTATCCACCAGTAAGGGGAGCCTGTTGATGCAAATACAACTATAAGCTCTCCCCTGATGTCACCGGGGGTCGTGCCATGGCCTCCAGCCACACAGGGCATTGGACAGGATCCACGACTGCCAGATTCCTTTAATGGAATACCCATAAGTGAATGGGTAGGCGATGGCCACACCCTGCCCTTCATACACCAACAACACATTCCAATGCCTAACCGCCAAATACTGAGAAAGTTATGACGACTGCTACGAGGTAGGTGAAAAAACCAAGAGGCCGGGGCCAATTTGCCATTTGGAAAAAACTCCTACCCAGGCCCCCTGGGCAACCAAGGCGACCAACCAAAAGGTCCATAGCAAGGCCAAGCGGGAAGCTACACACTAAAGGGAGTGGTGGGTGGGTGACGCGAAGAAATCCGGCAGCGCAATGAGGAGGAGAGCTGGCGCAGCCGCATTTGAGCATGGCGCACCAGTGACGGGGACAGGGCAGGGGCCGAAACGCTCCCTGTACAGAGCGGGAATCGGTTTCCCGTTCACAACCCCTCCCCTCTGGGAGGAGGAGAGGCTTTCTCCTGCACTTCTGTTCGAAAACTTATTATATTCTTATGCTAATCTTAAACTGAAGTCTACAGAACGAAAATACAAGTAGTAGTCATTGGCAGTCAAGCATAAAGGAACAGTCAATAGTTTAGGCAGAGTTTGTGCTGCAACATGATCTCAGGGTGGAAACACATGGCTGAGAGAAACATGGGAGCTCTTGGAGAAAACAGAACCCTCCCCATAACATTTGCCTCTCGAATGAAAATCTAGCCATGTCTGAGGGTGATCACACAGTACATTTCACTGATCCATGTCATTGGCTGTAACTGGCGGGGCAACACATCGTGAGAAGATGCCAAGACATGTTCTACTGTACATTATGAATGCACAGCTCACCTTGGGGCTGCCATTTTGAACAACAGCTATGCATTTATTTTAATGTGCTATTCCGCCCCTGAAAGCAAAATCTTATATTCATGGGAAGTTGAGAGTCAATGTGACCTAGAGTGAATATAAATGATTGCTTACTGAGTGAAAGCATACCACACTGAGCATATAGCCACTTGCTGTAAGCTGGTCATCTGTATTATCTGTCAAGCAGGGAGGAGAATTTTAGGGTGCATCTATACCCAAAGGGAAGTCCAGGGAATGGGGCCACTATCAGTACCTGCCATTCTTGGTCAGTTACTGGTGCCCAAACTACCTTTAAAAACAAAAATAAAAATATTTTAGTTATTTGCAATGCAGGGAGAAATGACATATAGGACAATAAGCCAAAAATAATTAAAAAACAACAACAGATTAAGGCCATTAAAATAAGGTAAAATTGATATAAGGAATACATATACAGTGGTACCTCAGGTTAAGAACTTAATTTGTTCTGGAGATCCGTTCTTAACCTGAAACTGTTCTTAACCTAAGGTACTACTTTAGCTAATGGGGCCTCCTGCTGCCGCTGCGCTGCCACTGAGCGATTTCTGTTCTCACCCTGAAGCAACGCTCTTAACCCGAGGTACTATTTCTGGGTTAGTGAAGTCTGTAACCTGAAGCGTCTGTAACCCGAGGTATCACTGTACGCAGTAATGATGTTTTGATGCTTCATGTACCACCTAGAAGCTGAGTCTACCTGTAATTTTAATTGACCACCAATGCCCCAGAGTGAAATTCAGTTGTGAACATTGTGAGGAATCTAAATGGTAGCCAGATTTGGCTGTCAGTGGTCAGCTGCTGCCGCAACTGATGCTCCCCCTTATTACACACACAGCCCAACAAGACAACAAGAGTCCACCAAATCAATATGGCTAACTTGACCCAACAACCCCTCTCCCCCCACACACAAACAAATCTGACTGCAGACAACCAAAGACACACAAACAAATCTTTTTTTTTAATATATCTTTATTAATTTAAAATAAATACAGTTATGAAAAACAGATGTACATACAAGTAAATAAACATACAAAGAAACAAATAACAGAAAAATCAAACAAACCGCCACACTATAAGATTTAAGAAGATTAATATAATTATCATCAATTTCTTTTCTGTAAATTTTATAATTGCGTTCAGTACTAGGAACACAAACAAATCTGACTGCAGACAACCAAAGGCTCCCCCCCCCCATTCTCTCACCGCCAATAAAAACTAATAAAGGAATCGAAAGAGAACCTACTCAAGTGATGCTGACGCAAAACCCTCACGCATATACTAAGTTTTTTTAAAAATGTAAGTTTAGCACACACCTTCTCCCCTGTATTTGCCTCAACATGTCGTAAACAAAGCTTCCACTAGAAATGTAAGTTCTCCACTTATTCTTATGAAATAAATGTGGATTCGGGGCTCATCAATGGCTGTCTCCATCAAGCAGACCTAACAAATTTGCAGAGAAGAGCTGGGAAGGTAGGTAAGATTCTAGGCTTCATTCAGCTCAGCAGTGAATTGGGTGTCTTCTTTGAATGGGCACCAGGAATTCATCTTCCAGCTAAGTGCTGTGAACGAAACCACAAGTTTGCTCGGAATATATATTGGGTGGCCAAGCACACAAATCTGTGCTACCATTCCGACTGACCTTTATTTGTAAAGGAATTTGCTTTAGTTTTTAACTACCTGGCACATGGCACAATGAAAACTAAAACGGGTAGGTACAAGGGAGTGTCTTTGAAAGTCCGCAGCTTCGTGGAACTCATAGTGTTGCGTTGTCTACATTTGTGCTTCAGGGACTTTCATAAAACATGTTTCCTAGGATTTGTGTGTTTTAATTGGAATTAATGACTTCTCAAAACTACAGTTTTCCAAAAGCAGACTTTCTGTGGGCTAAAATTTGATCAGACAGTGGCATCCAGTGGGGAATGTAAATGCATAGCAAAAGATGTTGCCACTTATACATGTTAGTTCTCCTCATTTTAGCAAAGTGTTAAAGCTGGCGCATTAAGAGCAACCCAGCAATCCAGCCTCAAGAGTATACATCTAGTTTACGGCATATAGTAAGGAGTTTGTCTTCGTGTAGATGTTTAAGATTCCTGGCATCTCTTGGCCTGATTTCATTTCATGATTGCCCTTCTTTGAATCGTTATCAGCGTCTGACCGTGAGTTCTGCTCTTGCTATCTGTTTTGTCAGTTTGCATCTTGTTTTGAAAGTGTGAATTAGATAGATCGGCGTGAAAATGTAAACCAAACTGAATTCCTACCCCATCCCTACTTGACAGTGGCTAAGTGTAGCTCACTTTTTGTAGGCCCAGCATGCCAGTCGTCTGTGACAGGTCAGTCTGAAGGTGTTCTTGATGTGTCATCTGAAAAGGTGCCCAGGAAATCCCTACTTAGCCCCACAAATGTTGTTGTTGTTGTTTAGTCATTTAGTCGTGTCCAACTCTTCGTGACTCCATGGACCAGAGCATGCCGGGCACTCCTGTCTTCCACTGCCTCCTGCAGTTTGGTCAAACTCATGCTGGTAGCTTTGAGAACACTGTGCAACCATCTCGTCCTCTGCCGTCCCCTTCTCCTTGTGTCCTCCAACTTTCCCAACATCAGGGTCTTTTCCAGGGAGTCTTCTCTTCTCATGAGGTGGCCAAAGTATTGGAGCCTCAGCTTCAGGATCTGGCCTTCCAGTGAGCACTCAGGGCTGATTTCCTTCAGAATGAATAGGTTTGATCTTCTTGCAGTCCATGGGACTCTCGAGAGTCTCCTCCAGCACCATAATTCAAAAGCATCAATTCTTCGGCGATCAGCACCACCATATCCCATTTGGCCTGATGTGCCCCAGTTCCCCCGGCTGGGAGGGGTACACGCCCAAGGCCTAAGCCAAGGTCTTCCTACATTCGGAAGTTTAAATAAACTTGTGGTCTAATTTTAATTCCACAACACATGTCAGAGTCCTTGTTCCTTTCTTGTGATCCCTGAGGGCTGGGGCTGTCGTGCCTAGTCACGCAATGTCAATGGATGCTGTTGTCTTTCAGAACATAAAAGTGTTGGGGTTTACTCTAAATGGCTTGGAACTGAAGTACCTGAATGACCAACTGTCCTCTCCCCCATGAGTTTGACTGAATGCTATGGTCTTTCCTGAATGCCTCTCCACACTCGTCCTTTTTGAAGTTAGGCAGGCAATGTCTAGTTTAGAATAGCAGTCCACATGTGACATGCCATCTCCGGAAAGGCTGATCGGATGCTGAACCCAGGCATCTTTTCAAAATTGCCAGAAGACCTTTTTACTTGCAACACATCATTCAAGCAGCTTTTAATCAGTCTGGAGTAATCTCTAAATAACTCCACTGCCTTTATGCCTTGTTCTGTTTTACTGTCCTTGCTCTTTTAATTTTATTGTTGCTGTTTAAGTTTTCATTTAGTTATTCTTTTGTGATTGTTGTGGTGATAGTTGTCAAACTGAGAGAGGGCATATAAATATTTGAACATGCAAACACGCCTGGTGGCTCTATTCATCCTTGCAAGTCACAGACTTTGCCACCCTGTCTTTAAAACCTGCATTCTACTGAGAGTGAATTATTTCTCTTACATTCTTAAGATGATCTTCAGGTTTTGAAGATGAAGCATGCAATATCTCTTTTTCCCTTTGACAGAAGCAGTAAATCATGGGCCTCTCCAAAAAAAAACACCCCAAAAACAAATAGGCATGGTGTGGATTAAAAAACAGTGAGACAGCAAAACCAATTCTGAAGTATTAAATTATTTCTAAACCAACCAATTAAAACACTGTGATGTCTATTCCTTAACTCAAATTTAAAACAGCAACAACACATATATATATCTGCAGCTGTGTGAGGAGCAGTGGAAAAGAGAAAGAGAGGAAGGATCCCTGCTAAGGTTAACCTTTTGACCTCTAGAACCTGAGAGACGAGTGCAGACTTGTGTCAGACCTTGCCAACAGTAGACTTAATACTACTACTCATTATAGGTACTGATTTCTCAGAGTTGTACAAGACAATGATGCCTTGCCTGCAGACTTTCTATCTACTTATAGGTAAGACCAGGCCTCCCTTCAAATAAGAACTAATTAATAGATTTGTCCCTCTCCATTGTCCAACTCTACTACTGATATCATGAGCAGCAGAAAAAGTTCTCATTAACATGCATGTGTGGGGCTGCCTTGTCAGGGTCCCACCCTGACCGCAATCAGTGGTACCAATGGAGACAAGTGATGTGCATAAAACCTGAAACATGCTGACTCCTGTACCTGTAATATGTGAGACACCATTGTAATGCCCTTTGCTTTGCTTTCAGGAAACTAACCATGGTTGCAGGTGCGCCAACTCTAGGGGGCAGAGATGTCGCCAGCCCCCAGAATATTCCTTAGCTGGGGGCACAGAGCAAAGGAGGAGGCTGAACTGCTGAGCCAAGCGTGGCACAGCATCAAAGACAGGCTTCTCCTGAGCATGAGAAGAGGAGCCATGACTGTTGAAGTTGTGCGGCGCTGGGCAAGGCCTCCTCCTAATGACACATCTCCTTCTGACGATGCACACAAGACACATGCCACACATGTGACTACACAGGCACATGGTGCATGGTGCGCAACACCCATGTGACGTCACACAGAAGAAGAGTTTGGATTTGAGTTTGGATTCAATATCCCGCTTTATCACTACCCTAAGGAGTCTCCAAGTGGCTAACATTCTCCTTTCCATTCCTCCCCAACAACAAACACTTTGAGGTGAGTGAGGCTGAGAAGAAGAAGAAGAGGAGGAGTAGGAGGAGGAGGAGGAGGAGGAGGAGGAGTTTGGATTTGATATCCCACTTTATCACTACTCTAAGGAGTCTCAAAGTGGCTAACATTCTCCGTTCCCTTCCTCCCCAACAACAAACACTGTGAGGTGAGGCTGAGAAGAAGAAGAAGAAGAAGAAGAAGAAGAAGAAGAAGAAGAAGAAGAAGAAGGGGAGGAGGAGTTTGGATTTGATATCCCACTTTATCACTACCCTAAGGAGTCTCAAAGCGGCTAACAATCTCATTTCCCTTCCTCCCCCACAACAAACACTCTGTGAGGTGAGTGAGGCTGAGAGACTTAAGAGAAGTGTGACTAGCCCAAGGTCACCCAGCAGCTGCATGTGGAAGAGCGGGGAAGCGAACCCGGTTCCCCGGATTACAAGTCCAGTGCTCTTAACCACTACACCACACTGGCTCTCACAGACAACACGATGCTGCCCCTCCCCTCCCCCCAATCCAGCTCAATGCAGCGCCTCTGCATAGTGGGATGTATGCTTACATTGTATAGATGGAAAGAAGATAAAGTCCCTACCAGAGAAGAATGGCAGATCAAGTTGATGGATTGTGGCAAAATAGCTAAAAAGACCAGAGGAATCAGAAATCAGGAAGACTAAAATTTTAATAAGGAATGGGGAAATTTTATAAACTACCTTAAAAACCATTGTAAACAGTTAGAATCGTTATTAGGATTGGATGAGTATTGGATGAATATTCATCAATATTTTAGAGTAAGGTTACCAGATGGCCCCATTTCCCGGAGGCAGTCCCCAGATTTACAAATCAGTCCCCAAACAAAATCTATTGAAGTTGAAAAGTGTCCGCAGATTCATTGAAAAAAATTTGGTAACCTTATTTTAGGGCAGTGTCTTGAACACACCTAAGTTCCATTTATCTGCATAGAACTTACTTCAGAGTAGACATGTCATTAGATTGCACTGTGAATATGTTCAGTTGTTGTGCGCCTCTGAACTTGCAAATGACAAAATGCTGTGCCCTTGATAACATGCAAAGGAGTAGCCAACTATAATAAAGCTCATTATGCAATTATTTGCAGCTGGAAGAATAGCAATCAATTTGCAAAATGGTATTCACAGCTGAAACTAAAGAGTGAACTGCAAGGTGCAATTGGGGAAGTGTCACTGTTATTTATGCTCTTCTACCCAAGCCAGAATTTCTTTGAATTTTAATTACCACACAACTCTTTGCTTCTAATTTGGACAAAGTATTGAAGAGTGACACATGTGTCATAAAATATATGATGGTGCTATGCTCATATAGTTTACGTGAAAAGTGTTCAGGGGCGGCACAGCCCATTTCGCCATTTGAAGGGAAATTGGATGTGTGGTCCTGCTGTTGCTGCCACCCACTCTGCCACCTGTACCATCGGTAGAGAAGCAGCGCTGGCAGCGGGATTGATTTTGGGCTTCACAAGATCTCATACAGTTTCGGTGAGATCTTGCCTGAAATTGGCACCCCTGGTGCTTCTCCGCTGGCAGTGCACAAATGGGGATGTTATGTTGGGGACGTTCCACTGCAGCAGTCTCACCCCACCTAATGGCTATGCCAGCCCTGACTGTGTTGAATTCGCTTGCTGGAAGCAGTGGTGGAGGAAGGGGGCAGGTGGGTGGTCCGCCCCAGGTGTCATCCCTGGGGGGGGTGACTTTCAACGCCCCCTCCACCCATGATGCCCAAGCCTACCCTGAGCCATTGGGGGAAGGGGGGAGTTGCACCACTTTGCCAGCGGCATTCCCCTTCCCCCTTTGTTTTGACAGCTGGGGGAGGCTTGGGAGTCGTGGGTGGGCAGCGTGCCGAATATCCGCCATTGGCGGCTGGCTCTGTCCCTGTGGACTGCTTGCTCCATGCACTTGAGCGGTGCGCCTGGGAGGGCACCCTCCGCCGCTGGCTGGAAGAAATATATTTATATATGTTTCAAATATGTTATCTGCCTTCTGTTTAACAATGGTTTCTTAAGCAGCTTCCTATATATCTATATCTATATCTATATCTATATCTATATCTATATCTATATCTATATCTATATCTATATCTATATCTATATCATCTATCTCTATCTCTATCTCCCTATATCTCTATATCTATATCTATATCTATATCTATATCTATATCTATATCTATATCATCTATATCTATCTCTATCTCCCTATATCTCTATATCTATCTATATCTATCTCTATCTCTATCTCTATCTCTATCTCTATCTCTATCTCTATATCTATATCTATATCTATATCTATATCTATATCTATATCTATATCTATATCATCTATATCTATATCTATATCATCTATATCATCTATATCTATCTATCTATATCTATATCTATATCTATATCTATATCTATATCTATATCTATATCTATATCTATATCTATATCTATATCTATATCTATATCTATATCTATATCTATATCATCTATATCTATCTATCTATCTATACATATATAATGCACAATAATAAACTGTGGGCACCACAGTTCAAGAAGGACACTGACAAACTGGAACGTGTCCAGAGGAGGGCAACCAAAATGGTCAAAGGCCTGGAAACGATGCCTTATGAGGAACGGCTAAGGGAGCTGGGCATGTTTAGCCTGGAGAAGAGGAGGTTAAGGTGTGATATGATAGCCATGTTCAAATATATAAAAGGATGTCACACAGAGGAGGGAGAAAGGTTGTTTTCTGCTGCTCCAGAGAAGCAGACACGGAACAATGGATCCAAACTACAAGAAAGAAGATTCCACCTAAACATTAGGAAGAACTTCCTGACAGTAAGAGCTGTTTGACAGTGGAATTTGCTGCCAAGGAGTGTGGTGGAGTCTCCTTCTTTGGAGGTCTTTAAGCAGAGGCTTGACAACCATATGTCAGGAGTGCTCTGATGGTGTTTCCTGCTTGGCAGGGGGTTGGACTCGATGGCCCTTGTGGTCTCTTCCAACTCTTCTATGATTCTATGATTCTATGAATAACATCCATTTCAAAGACAATGAAAACAGAGCTAATGGCAAATTATCAAGGAACAGCCATTCCAAAAAAAAAAAAAAAAAAAGCATTAAAACTCAATATCCAATCACATATCGCAAGCACCTTCTGAAATAACAAGTCTTGGCCAGCTTGTGGAAGAAGACAAATCAACCATCCTGGTAGACTTTCTTAGGCAAGGAACTTCACAGGAAAACCCCCTTGTTCAATAGGTTACTAATATTATACAAAGCCTTTAATAGCTTGAGACTACTAACCACTTTGAGCCATTTGACCTTCCACTTTTATACGTGTCATGCAATACTCATTTTACATCTGTGAAGAACTGGTCTTTTAGCATGGCAGTCACCTTGATTTTAAGGGACACAGATGGTGCTGTGTTCTAAACCTCTGAGCCTCTTGGGCTTGCCGATCAGAAGGTTGCCGGTTCGAATCCCCACAATGGGGTGAGCTCCTGTTGCTCTGTCCCAGTTCCTGCCAACCTAGCAGTTCGAAAGCATGCCAGTGCAAGTAGATAAATAGGTACCGCTCTGGCAGGAAGGTAAATGGCATTTCCATGTGCTGCTCTGGTTCACCAGAAGCGGCTTAGTCATGCTGGCCACATGACCTGGAAGCTGTCTGTTGACAAATGCCGGCTCCCTCAGCCTATAGAGCGAGATGAGCGCCGCAACCCCAGAGTCGTCCGCGACTGGACCTAACGGTCAGGGGTATCTTTACCTTTACCACCTTGATTTTACTGCTTCAGATACCTGTGTAAAACACACACCCCCCCAGTGAGCCTACCTATTTCCCTTTTCCATATAAGGCAGCGAATTAGCCATACTGTAGAACCAATGCTCTGTTGCAGGACAGACAAAATAGTGATAAACTTAATGCAAAGAGCACAGCGACATTTTTTTGGAGCAGTTCAGGGGAGATATCCATATCATGCATTTAGGTGTGTGCATTTAATACATTTTAACTTCTACCATTGTAAGCATTAAAATAAAAGGTTCTTTTGAACCTCCAGACCTCCTTCCCTTCCTCCATGGGTTTCATATTCAAGATTAAATTTTCTGCATCTTTTACCATTGTCCATCTGTTGTATATCCATGGTTACCGTAGTTGATTCCACATTACAAGTGTCATTCCATCCCTGCCAATGATTTTAATTGTTTACATCGGTCTTTTAAATAATAATAAAAAATTACTCCAGTCTTTAGTAAATACTTGATCTTCCTGGTTTCGGATCTTCCCCATCAGTTTCGCCATCTCTGCATAGTCCATCAGTTTTTTCTACCAGTCTTCTTTTGTTGGTATTTCTCCTTCATTCCATCTCTGGGCTAGAAGCATTCTCGCTGCCATCATTGCAAACACAAAAAGTATTTTATCTTCCCTTGGTATCTCATGACCTATTATACCTAACAAAAAGGCTTCTGTTTTTTTAACAAATGTATTTATAAACATTTTCTTTAGTTCATTATATATCATTTCCCAAAAAGCCTTTACCAGTGTATATGTCCAAAGCATGTGGTAAAAAGTACCTTCTTTCCCTTCACATTTCCGACATAAATTTGAGCTCGTTTTGTACATTTTTGCAATTTTCCTTGTTGTAAAATACCACTAATATATCATTTTCATATAGTTTTCTTCCAGTGAACGGCATGCAGTCACTTTTATTTCCTCTTTCCGTAACTTTTCCCAAGATGAAAGTTCAATATTGTACCCAGAATGTTTTGGGTACATTAAGGTCTACATTACTTTGAACCTGCATCTGGTGGCACTGCAGGAGATCTTAGGACTGATCATGGACACAGAGAGTTGGCCGTGTTCTTCATTCAGGTAGAACCAATGTCAGAGAATTTCATTCCACTGCAAATTTATCTAAGGAATGTGAAACATATGGGCTCCCATCTGTGCAGTTATTTTCCCATGTGAAGTAGCACCTATATCATTTGGGCTTATCACCATCCTAAATAAGGTGCTTCCCTAATGTAATTAAACAGAATCAGTCACACAAGTGCCTTCATCACATGTGTAGCTAATGCATATTTTGTGCCCCCACACCTGTGCAGAGTGTCCTGATAATATTGCAAGCAAGTCTTTGGTGCTGCTCCTAAGGAACATTCCATCTTAAACCTACAGATAATGACGTGGAATCCAAGGATGTCCCCTTGAAGCTACTAGTAGGATAACTGATGGCACATGATGCAGCCGCCTTCAAGAAGCTAAGCAAATATTGTTAGTTTCTGTTTCCTCACTGCGCAGCTGCTTGCAGTCACAGGACTCTGTTTACATTCCACAGAGTCCAGATACTGTTGGAGTCTCACGGGAAAGGGAGACGGGATGTGACGTTACTGGTTTCCTGTTTCCTTTGTTCTGTTGTTTCCTTTGTTCAGTTGCTCTCTGCTTCTCACAGAGAGGAGATGTATGTTTCTTTGCTCTCTGCATAGCTTAGTAATAAAGCATAGCAATGTAGCCCGTACCTATCTCATCCTTCCGTTGTGGACTTTGTTGTTTTAATGCTCTGCTGGGAGGGCTCGGAGGAAGATGAGCCTTATCAGCTCGGGCGAACGGAGCTGAAATCCCAATAAATATGGGTGTGATCTTGTGCCTGGATAACAGACCACCTGAGAATTCCACACACATTGCCCCAAATTCCTAAAGAAAGGAAGGAAGGTGGGCAGGGGCAGAGCAAGGTGGGTGCAGTAGGTGTGGCCCGCCCTGTGTGTGAAAAAATGCTGTGTGTCCCTCACCGTCTGCCAAAGCGGTCCCCCCCCCACAACAATATGTCCGCAAAAAAAGCTCAACACAGCAACTCTGGCTCCCCCAAAACAGCTCAACAACAACTCTGGCTCCCCAGAGTTTGAAATAAAGTCAAACAATTTTTGCAGGCAAAAAACAACAGCCCAATGTGGGGGGTTGACAAGAAATTTTCCGCACCGGCTACCACCTGACCTTGCTACGCCACTGAAGGTGGGATAAATGAAATGAATATATTGATCTCCTACAAAAGATGGTGGTTGAAGTGGTTTTAATTCCACTGGCATTCTCATACCTCCCAGCTCTGAGGCTTGAGCATGAGACCTGTCTGGTTGAGAAGGGATTAATTTCTCCCAAATAATGTTAAATAAAAGGTGAAACAATGTTTTAAATCCAATGCACTTAATTTTCCTATTTTAATGAGAAAGTGACCTCTTGCGCTCTTCTTCACTGCAGAATAATTACTATCTGCTGTTACTAACACTTCCAGAAATAAATGATCTAGTCTGGAGGAGAATTAACAAGCAAGGCAGATCGTATGTCCACAGGCAGATTTTTTTCATGGCATCATTTTAATCTGACGTTCTTCTTCTCCACATCCCTACTTTTAGACACTTTCCCAGGGAGTTTGTTCTTAAATAGTATTTATTGTTCATCAAAGAGTGTTTATACTATTTTGTTGGCTTGGGGGTGAGGTGTGGGGGTGCTGAGAGAATCTGCAATCAGCTGGAACAAGAAAATAAAACTGTCACATTCAGTAGAAAATGAAGTGATATATTTAAGGGTAACTTAGCAAATAGGAGGACCAGTACTGAACCGGAATAATGCAATTTAACAATTTTTTTTATTAAACTTACCAAATGTCCTACTATCTTATAATATAGTTTGTAAAAAAAAAAAATGTAACAGCATAAAAAACAATGTTTCACATTTCCCCCTTTTAATTTTCTGTGATAAAAGAGATTCCGACAGCAGTAAATGTAAAAAGTCAATGAGTTAAATGTTTAAGTAATCCTTGCAAACAATGAATATAGGACACACAAGATGTCTATTGCAAATAATTGACTGTCTTAACTCAGGTCAAAGGTAGACACTCCAAATGATTTGTGCCTGTCACACTGGATGACAGTTCAAGTTCCCTAAGAACTTCACCTTTGGGTCCTCCCATTGCAAGGATCACCTGATCATGTTGTTTTACTTTCATAATGTGAGAAAGAAGGGGGCGGAAGCTACTCTTCGAGACTTCTGTCCCTAGTACTGTTGTATTTTTTTCTTTGATCTGTCTAGAAACAAGATGGCTGTATGAGAGCTGCTCCTCTCGTACATGTTTGTTATGTTCTTTTATTTGATTACCGTATTTTTTGCACCATAACACTCACTTTTTTCCTCCTAGAAAGTAAGGGGAAATGTCTGTGCATGTTATGGAGCGAATGCCTGCGGGTGGCGGGGGGGATCTGCTGCAGTCGTGAGCAGAGGATCCATGGTTCCCCTTCCTTCCCTCCTCCATGGTTACAAAGCATGGATCCACATGGATCCTCAGGATTTTTGCATTGGGCTACTCCAAACTCACTGTCAGATCACATGTCTGTGGCCACAGTATGAACTACAAAAATCATATATCCACTATTTTGTTTAGGATATTTTTTTTCTTGTTTTCCTCCTCTAAAAACTACGTGCGTGTTATGGTCTGGTGCGTGTTATAGAGCGAAAAATACGGTAATTGGTAGAAATAAATTAGGTATGCTAAAAACCTCCACAGCTTTGTTTCCATTTGCTCTGCTGAATTTGGCTGCTCACATGAGCAGATGTGAATCCACAGCACCAGGCCTACTCCTCAGGAATGCTGCATTGGTGTTTCTGTGTTCCTGTGATCAGAAGGTTGGAGAAGGTACTCCCATCGCCCAGCCCATGCAGGCCCTGAAGATGTGGGCTGAACATGGGCGTATGGGAACTGAATACCATACCTGAAACCAACATGCTTTGTCAGTTCAGGCAGGGAGACTGGCAGGAGGAAGTCAAGGGCCAACCAAGTGTTTCGGCAGTAAAGAGCATCTTTTCCATTATGCACCTCTGCATTTAAAGGGCATCACCACTTGCACAAGTTTGCTGCCTTCCCCCAAGTACTTTATTTAAAGGATCTATTTTCAGTCAAGAGATCAAACCTGCATTGTGGAGAGAGCTTTCGGTCCATTTCCAATGTGGTCCATTTACAGAAGACACACAACTGCTACAAAGATACAGCATCTTTCTTTCCCATACACAGTTTCTATGAAATATCACTTCCATGCATGTACTATCTATATTGGGATTTTAAAATGGCATATTATTCGACATAGCCTCAGGAGCAATATCCCACTTATTTCATGGGAAATGCTCCAAAGCAGCCACATGAGAAATACTTCTACATATAGTAGTGATAAATTGATGAGGAAGAGGGGAGAAATTAGGCAGAACGTGGTTATTAATAATACCATTTTGAGATGTCTTCAGGGGGGTTTTTTGGTAGATATTCTACACACTGGAAGCACACGGTATTTTATACTTCCACCTGATAAGAGTTGTAAAGACTTCAGAAGCATTCATTCATAGTTTGGAGAAGGATGGCAAGTGCTGAATATGTACTGGGAAACGGCACATGCCAAGCTAAGTGAAAAATGTTATATGACTAGGGTCAGCGTCTGACATGACATTTCCCCCCTAAATAATAACACCTACACAAACCCACATCAGAAATGATAGAGGTGGCTCCTCAGGTCTTGGATTCATAATGCATTAGAAAAGCTAAATGCTTTGTTATCAGAATATAAAGATCAACTGGCCTCCATTCAAACTATTTTAAACGATATGCTCAGATTTCCCCAGCATTAACTATAACTATGCATTTTGCAGATGACTCTGACCAGTAGATCTTGGGGATCTAGTAAAAAGCTGAGAAGATCCAACAAGCCTGAAACTCACCCCCCGGTGATACAGATGTTATGGTAAGTAAGTGAGTAGCAATAGTCTTAGGATTTCTGCCTTAGTTCAGTTCCACAAACGAGGCGCAAATTTTGTTTACTCCAGAGTGTTTCTCAGTAATTTTCCGCATTTATTTTCATGTCTCTCCAGTCATCTTTTTTACCCTGCAGGTTGCTTCCGTATGTTAACAAAGTTCTTTTTTAAGATGAAAATTATTCTTCCAGTATTAGCATAAAACATTCAACCATGTAACTACGCAATCCTCTGCATTTTAAGATTGATTAAAGACTATCTACCTAACCCCATCTGACAGAACACTCGGTGCTATACTTCGTTACGGACAAAATAAAAAGGAAAGGATTAAGCTGAGAAGTGTGCCTTAAGATCTACAAAAGATGCTTTTTAATACAAAGTGGAAAAGTCATTCTTACAATGAATGGGCAATACAGCAGATGTTTGGTAGACGAAAGAAACATAAATGGGAAGGCTTCTTGCCTTGCTTATTAATCAGCACTACACGTGTATGCATTCCCGCCAACATTTCTCTGATGAAAATAGGGATGTCCTAAATAATAATAATAATAATAATAATAATAATAATAATAATAATAATTTTATTGTTTATACTCCACCCATCTGACTTGCCCCAGCCACTCTGGGCAGCTTCCAACATATATAAAATCATCATTAAACATTTTAAAAAAAAACCCTTCCCTATACAGGGCTGCTTTCAGACGTCTTCTAAAGGTTGTATAGTTACTTTTCTCCTTGGCTCAGGGGTCACTCCATACCCTTCAACATTTCTCCAATGTAAATAGGGACGTCCTAAGGGAAAGTGGGTCATTCTGGGATCAAATCAGAAAACAGGATGTCTTCTGTAAATCCAGGACTGTTCCTGGAAAATAAGGACCCTTGGAGGATTTGGCATATTTCTGAACCCACATACGACCCCAGCATGCACTTTCAAGAAGAAAACCTTGAGCATTGAGAGAGATGTGTAAATATAATGTAAATAAACAGATAATATATATTGGGAAGCGGGTGGTGCTGTGGTCTAAACCACAGATCCTAGGGCTTGTCTATCAGAAGGTAGGTGGTTCGAATCCCTGCAAAGGGGTGAGCTCCCGTTGCTCGGTCACTGCTCCTGCCCACCTAGCAGTTCGAAAGCACGTCAAAGTGCAAGTAGATAAATAGGTACCGCTCTGGCGGGAAGGTAAACGGTGTTTCCGTGCACTGCTCTGGTTCACCAGAAGCGGCTTAGTCATGCTGGCCACATGACCCGGAAGCTGTACACCGGCTCCCTCGGCCAATAAAGCAAGATGAGCGCCACAACCCCAGAGTCGTCTGCAACTGGACCTAACAGTCAGGGGTCCCTTTACCTTTAGAGTTCATATACTGTACACACATATAGTGATGCCTTTTGTAATGCACCTATCCATGTTTTAAATAACAAGCTTTCTGTCTCTCTACTTTGATTCCTTATTCATCGCCATGGCACCCAGTCATAAACTTTATAAATACACAGACAGAGATCTCTGTATAGAAAGAGAGATATTAATTTGGATCTAATTAAATACTAAAGTCCTAGTAGGAAAGGAAATTGAGCCATTCATTTAAATAAATTACTCATCCATGCATACACATGCATTAAAGAACTAATCGGTAAATAGTTTCTGATCCTTAAGATAATTAAATTTAAAACTTATTTCAGGTTGCCTCAAATTCTTCAAATCCACACGCTGGTTATAAGAAAGCGCGAAGGGAGCTCACTTACTCGGCTACAATGCAAATTGGCCAGTGTCAGGTGTTATTCAGAGATTTTTGAATTAGTTCAGTGAATTAGTTTATCTGAATTAGTTCATTTTAGGAACAACTTATAGATTGACCCCCACTGCCACTTTCCACGTGATTTTGCTTTTTACGCGATAAATGCGTGAATAGACTAAGAAAGCTGTATCCGAACTTCTGAACATATTGAAATCATTCGACTACAGTGGAATGTTTCAGAACTATAGTGGAATACAGCACAAGTTTAGCACTCAGTTCCACATCGTTGGCAAATGGATTTTTTTTCTGGGTGGAAATAAAACAGAAATGAGTGCTAAACCATTCCATTATAGTTCCAGAAGTGGCATTCACACCATGTGAAAGTTCAAATATAATGCAGAACACAGTACTAAAGGGGAATTGGTGAAAATGGAATAAAAGGCCATGTGAATTCAGCCATTGTTGAAAATTTCATTCTATTTATGGACCTTTATAGAATTCTGGATTCTGATTGTCTACACTATAGGTTTGTAAGTGCAAAAAAAGATACTGTCACATTCAGTTTCTCCTCTTTCTCTTCTATTTGTAACATTTTATTCATATTAGAGAATCAGAGGGGGAAAATGCATTCATGTTGCTCAAAGATTCCCCACTCAACAAAAAAGAATGGCTATATATTATTATACAACATTACTGTTGGGGATACATCACGTTTAGCTCTTTTGAAATCAATACTAGTTTTGCCATTGATTCAATATCATGTGTATTCAAAAAAGATTTCTCCCCATAGTTAGATTCTTTTAGCCTGTCAAATTCATGCACAGTACTTTTGTGTCCTGTTGTTATTAATTCGGTTTAAATTGAATTTCATTATGATTACTCTTGCTACAGTAAATGCCCTTTAGCACCCATTGTGATAATGAACAGAGTAAAAACAATTTAGCATTCATACAGATGTCATACAGTGTGCATTTCCGCAGAAAGAAATGATTCTGTTTTATTTATTGTCTTAAATAATGTGTTTTGCGCTTTGCCAAAGTAATGAAAATCATGCAGGATATTTTCCATTCCTGCAATTGGAAATTGCTATTAGCTATGAATAGTTTAAGAAAACAAATACTTTCCCTAAAAATAATTAGCATAAGGACAGTAGTTCAATGGAGCTTCATCTGTCATACCAAATGTTTCTGCCCATTCATTAAAATTGCTTACAATAAGACAAATTGTTAAGTTCCTGCAGCCTTGGAAAGTATATGAAGAAAAGCGTGTGATTAGTTTCCAGTTTTTATGGCCAGGCAGCAATATGGATATTCCCAAGCTGCAGAAATTTTGTTTTTTCACAATATTCATATACATAATATAATAATTTACTAGATGGTGTTGTAGTTAAGGTAAGTTCAAGTTGCAACCCACCAAGCTGACAGCATTCCACCAGCAATATATATATATATATATATATATATATATATATACACACACATACATACATATATATATAATATATATTTTTATTGATTTTTACATAAAGTTTCCAAAAATCATACAACATATTTTCTTATCTTATACAGCGTTTTGGACTTCCATCAACCACATCTGAAGATTTTTCAGTTTTTATCATTTAATTTGCATTTCATTAGTTTCACTATTACTTTTAATAGTCCTTCACTAATAATTCTCTTCATACTTTTCTCTGCAATATTTCGCATAGTCCTCCTTACAATACCTCTTGCAATCCTACTAAGCGTAATCTGTTTCCACCAGCAATATAGACATCACTAATACACAAGAGTTTACTGAATATATTATTTTACTCTTTGTCGATGACATTGAAGGGGGATGGGGGTCAATGGCTACTCACTACATGACTGCTGGCCCATGTGCAATGTGTGGGTCAAAGTTCTGTAGGCCTCATCTCATTGCTGCCACAGGTGAATTGAATTGAATTTATTACAGTCCCAGACCAGACTCAGACTGTACTAAACAAATCAGAAATGCAATAAAATTGAGTTTAAGTTAACAATCAATGTAACGATAAACAATACAATTATGGCAGTAGTTAAAATATGTTTTAGGTCTTTATCTCTACAATATTATCTATAATTTACTTCTAAGACCTCAGTCTTTATAATATCACAGCTTGTTCCCTAAGTTTTATGAAAACCGCACAAAATTTGGCCATATAATCTCTGGATCCTTATGACTGGCAGAATCCGTGACCAGGGAGAAGAGTCGGTGGAAGAAGATTGGAAGAAATTCAAAGACTATTTACAGAAATATTGCAAAATTAATGAATGTTAGAATGATGTTGGATTGAAGTTAAGTGGTTTCTAGCTGTACAGGCACAAAAAAATATATGGAAAATTGGTTTTTAATATGTAAAAGGTAAAATCTAAAGTTATATTATATCAAGATTAAAGATTAGGATTAAAAAAGAGGGAAAGGGATTGTTGGATTAGCATACTTAATTAGAATACAGAAGAGGGAGGTAAGAGGAGGTCCGGGAAATAAGTAAACGTAAAAGAAGTGAGGAAAAGATGAAATTGTTTTAAATTGTTTTTTCTTTTTACTTTGTATTTTTTCTTTTTATTGTTAACTTTTTCTTTACTAATGTGGGGTTTTTTTGTTTTTGTTTTCCCTGTGAAACTTTAATAAATATTATATATATATAAAAAATATATAATCTCTGGATCCTTGTCCTCTATCAGAGATTTTAAACATCGAAGTTCGGAAGACTCGTTCTGTGTACGGTTTACCCACGTATCGGTCCTACAGCAAGGCAGATGGCAGTACGTTGTTGCCACAGGTGCAGAATGGACATTGCAGGTGAAGGAAGGACCACAAGAATGAACATAGGAGACTGATATTGGGTTGGATTTATTGATTACAGGAAAGAGTGGTTGGGCTAAGGCAATGGGCAGGTATGCAGCATCAGGAAGCCTGTCTGCTACCTGATAGGAACCTGGTGGGGTCGATCTGTGCTGGGAAGTCGCCTCTGACTTGAGTTGGATATCACGACCTCACACAGGCTACCATTGGGAGAGGTGTATTGGCCCATCAAAGGTCCGTATAGTAAAAGCTATGGTTTTCCCAGTAGTGATGTATGGAAGTGAAAGCTGGACCATAAAGAAGGCTGATCGCCGAAGAATTGATGCTTTTGAATTATGGTGCTGGAGGAGACTCTTGAGAGTCCCATGGACTGCAAGAAGATCAAACCTATCCATTCTGAAGGAAATCAGCCCTGAGTGCTCACTGGAAGGACAGATCGTGAAGCTGAGGCTCCAATACTTTGGCCACCTCATGAGAAGAGAAGACTCCCTAGAAAAGACCCTGATGCTGGGAAAGATGGAGGCACAAGGAGAAGGGGATGACAGAGGACAAGATGGTTGGATAGTGTTCGCGAAGCTACCAGCATGAGTTTGACCAAACTGCGGGAGGAAGTGGAAGACAGAAGTGCCTGGTCCATGGGGTCACGAAGAGTCGGACACGACTAAACGACCAAACAAAACCAAAACCATTGGCCTATCAGTCCCCCAGTGGATTCCTGGACAAGTCACCGCTCCTGGACCCAACTAATGGGTGACTAAGGATCCAGCCCAATGCCTTATCCACCAAAGTTGTGATGGTTGCTATGGGGTAGGGAAAAACCTGCAAGCAAGGCAACGTTCTTGCAGGACAAAATTCCTCTCTGGCCCCGACTGATTAAACCCTGGGTGGGCCTATAAAGGCTGGGTGGGTGGGCGGAAAATCCCACAATGATAGGCCAAAAGGGGTGGCAAAAGCATACTATACTTCTCCTATTTTTACACACCCCTCCCCACAAAACCCACAAACTATTTCCATGCATATACCTCATATTCCAAGTCTGGGCTTAGCTTTGAGCATTTAAAGCAAGCATGTGAACAAAGACATGTAGATACAGTATATACATCTTCTAAAAATAAGTACGTCTTTCTGTCCTCAACCTTACAACTTTCAGCTTCCAGGGATTGTCCCATATTTTAGTACTCTGACAGAAGGAGAAAAAGTTCTCTCTATCTGCATTATCCATAATCTTATAAATTAAAAAGCTCCAACCTTTCCTCAGTGGCATATTGTTCCACACTCTTGATCACTTGAGTTGCCTTTTCTGAACCTTTTTCAGCTACGCAATACCCTTTTTGAGGTTACATTGTGCAGTGTGGTATCATGTGGTCACCGTATGGATTTGCACAATAGCATTATGATATGGGCAGTTCTATTTCAATCCCTTTCCTAAGGATCCCTAACATGAAATCTACCTTTGACACAGCTGCTGCATTTTGGGTCGACATCTTCATTGAACTATCTACTACAACCTCAAAGTCCTGTTTCCCATCAGTCACTGCCAGTTGAGACCCAGTTCAGAAAATATGAGGGTTTGTCCCACTTTCAATTAGCTTACACTTCAATTGCATGTGCCATTTTCTTCTTCATTCATCCAGTTTGGAGAGATCCCATCGAAGCTGTTGGAGATCCTTTGATGTTTTAACCACCCAGAACAATTTGGTATCATCAGCAAATTTGGCTTCCCAACCACTCACTCCTAACTCTAGATTATTTATGGAAAAGTTAAAAAGCATAGGTTTACTGATCTATGGGAGGTGACGCTTTCAACATCAGTCCATTGTGAGACTCATCAGTTTGTTCCCACTCTTTGCTTCCTGTTCCCTAATAGGTTACTGAGCTGTGACTTAGACCACAATCTTTTCCAAATCCTGTTCTGATGGTACCTTTCTGATGGTACCAATGAGAGGGGTTTATTTGACCCATACAAGCTTTAGAATTCACTTTCTCTACATGTTTGGCAGAAAAAAGGCATTTCCAAAGTAACACACACACACACACACACACACACACACACACACCGCCCATCTGGCTGGGTTTCCAACAAAATATTAAAAATACAATAAATCATCATACATTAAAAACTCTTGCAGTGGTAATGTATGATCTATGTGTTTGTACAAATATTAAGTAATCAGCAAAGAACAGAAGATTCCTTAGTTTTCAAACTAGAAAAATGATGTCTAATTGGCCCAGATTCAGTTGTTTTCATGGCAAAGAGGTTATATGAGGCATCAGAGACTGTCATAAACAGAAACAGTAAATTAAAATACCCTCAAGTGGGCAGTCTACTGAACTGTGGTTTATGCTCATAGCATGGTACCCATTGAATTGTTAATACTTTTGAACAGAGGATGACGACAGAATGTCTCAGCTTTTAAAAATGTGGTCTTAACCATACAATATGGCATGGGTTATATTTGATATATTATGACAATACTCAAGAACAACTATTAAATCCAAGTATTGTGAATGTCCCATGGTGACACAAATGAGGGGAAACCAATGGGAAGAGGGGGGGAGCATGGAATCACCCAAGCCCCTTCCTCCCCACCCAGTTTTATAAGACAATCCCTTCCTTCATAATATCACCAGTGGCGTTTCTTTTTGAAATTCATTATTTAAACTATAATTACTGGAAGCTACTGTACTTAGAGTTCAGTGGTAGCAAAGTGAGCCGCAAAGAGCTGAAAGTGTCTCATTCAGATAACTTTATTCAAGGGAATGGTAGTAATGAGAAAAGGGAAAAAAGCTGCAAAATGAATTCATTTAACGGCATTGATTTTAATAAGAATGGAGCTTTGCTTGCATTAAAAGGAATAAGCCCCTAAAATGTCTGAGCCAGTGTAATGTACTGACAAAGAACGTAAGCAGCGAGCAAGGAAATCTCAATTTCACCTCTGCTATGAGCTCTCTATGTGGCCTTAAGGAAGCTAGATCTCGCAACCTTTCTGATCTCTGGGGGGAAATAACACCGATCTAACTTTCAGAGCCCTTCCGAGAATTATTGAAATAATGTGCATGAAGATCTTGCACACTTCACTGCGTGAACTGCATGTTCCAGTGGTTTCATTTGGCCACAATAGCTGAGTCCACAGAGTGGGCCATCAGCTGGCAATCTGTTATTTTGTCTTGATCACTGTCTACTTCCTCTTCCCAGAGATGCATCTCTCAGTGCCAGATTGACGTATAAGCTAAACAAGCTATAGCTTAGGGCCCCACTCTCTTGGGGGCCCCAAAAAAAGTTAAAGGGAAAAAAATGAAACACATTTCCAAAATATAAGATTTAAAAAAACAAATAAAATAAAACCTGCAACAGTGTTTTGTGTTGTGTAGGCTCCTATTGTTATGTGCAAATGGCTTTAGATACCTATTAGGTCCATAAATTAAAGGTAAAGGTAAAGGTACCCCTGCCCGTACGGGCCAGTCTTGCCAGACTCTAGGGTTGTGCGCTCATCTCACTCTATAGGCCGGGAGCCAGCGCTGTCCGCAGACACTTCCGGGTCACGTGGCCAGCATGACAAGCTGCATCTGGTGAGCCAGCGCAGCACACGGAACGCCGTTTACCTTCCCGCTGGTAAGCGGTCCCTATTTATCTACTTGCACCCGGGGGTGCTTTCGAACTGCTAGGTTGGCAGGCGCTGGGACCGAACGACGGGAGCGCACCCTGCCGCGGGGATTCGAACCGCCGACCATGCGATCGGCAAGTCCTAGGCGCTGAGGTTTTACCCACAGCGCCACCCGCGTCCCTGTAGGTCCATAAATTACCATATAGCATATATTCAACACAGAAAACAGCAACAATTTGTTGCTGTTGCTGCCTCTTAGAATTGGTCAATAGCTTTCTATTTCTCCAATATGGAAATACAACCGAAGTAGTAATAAGATTTAAACTCAGTGAGATCATTTCATTTCATTTTTTCACTTTCAGTTTGTATACCACCTTTCTATATTACTATACACAAGGTGGTTTACAGCAACAAAATACACAAAACGTACAATAGTAATCTGATCCAATACAGAAAGTCATAATAAGACATAACTTTAAAATGAAATGACTTACCTGTATATCAAATAAAGTAATTTTCAATAATATTATAATAGAATAGTAGGGACGGTCAGGGGTCCCTTTACCTTTACCTTTATGCAATAAAAGTAACTCAAAACATCAATGAATAATAATTAAACAGAAATTCACTCTTAACAATCACAATAAATAGCTAATTACTCATTACAGTTCAAAACTGGGTTCAGTTAAGAATTTATGGGAATGTCTTAGTCTACCAATTGCCTCTTAGCTTAGACCACCTCTGACACAGAAGAAAGATGAAACTATTTCTGTTATTTGTTTTAATTTTGAGGAATTAGTGGATGCTGCACATGCTAGGGTAGCACAATGTCCTACCTAAAATCCCTTTTTCTATTTAAAAAAAAAATCAGCGAGGTAGTTATTATATTGTTGTTCTTATGTCAGGTAGAATATGATTCAGCCTCTCCCTTCCCACAATGCCAGCAGACTCATGATTGTGACTGTTAGCAATTCTATTTTAAATTTAAATTTATTGTCTTCTGACATTAAGATCTTGGATTGTAACATCCCAGCACCATGTCTGGTCTCAAGACGTAAATGGAATTCATACAAATTAATTGCAAACACAGGAAGGCTTTCTGATTTAAATATTCTGCAAAGCTTTCTTTTTGTTGTTGTTTAGTCGTTTAGTCCTGTCCAACTCTTCGTGACCCCATGGACCAGAGCACGCCAGGCCCCCCTGTCTTCCACTGCCTCCCGCATTTTGGTCAAACTCATGCTGGTAGCTTCGAGAACACTATCCAACCATCTCGTCCTCTGTCGTCCCCTTCTCCTTGTGCCCTCCATCTTTCCCAACATCAGGGTCTTTTCCAGGGAGTCTTCTCTTCTCATGAGGTGGCCAATGTATTGGAGCCTCAGCTTCAGGATCTGTCCTTCCAGTGAGCACTCAGGGCTGATTTCCTTAAGAATGGATACGTTTGATCTTCTTGCAGTCTATGGGACTCTCAAGAGTCTCCTCCAGCGCCATAATTCACCATAGCTTTCTTTTAAGGCACAGTAAATGCTAGAAATTCAAGTTTTAAACAAACGGAACAAGAAGAAAAAATTAATCCTGGACTTCCAAACTACAATAAAAATTTTCATCGTTTAAATGGGTTTTGCCAATTAAGATTGGGTTCTGGGAGATGTAGGCTGAAGTGGTAGAATTTAAGTTGAGACATGAATCCTGAGAGAAATGTATACATCCTTTTAACCGCTACAAAGTTATAAAGAGTGGAATGGATTCATTTCTTCTCAGATCCTTGTTAAACTAGCAGGGTATCAGCAGATATGCCTTATTTTTTTGTCTTAATTTCATTAAAGTTGCACACATATAGACCTTGCTATGAACTGGGGAATGTACTTTCTCTGCATCTCATAGTCATGTAAAAAAATTTAATTACTTTGCCCACTTCAATATATTTTATGACATTCATGGGACTCTGCTTGCATCCTCTGTTGGCTAATGCAGCACTTGAATGTGTTATACGGATGGCTCAAGGTAATTTTATGAATAGGTTATATGAGCAGATTGTGAAAGGGTACAGTTTCAAATCCTGCGGAGACTTAGCTTTCATTAGCACTTCCATTATTAATATCTACCTTCTTGTTGGGCCATGGATAAATTAATTCTTATTCTTTGAAATTATTTCCCCCCTCCCTCATTTTTAAATTGGTGTTGCCTTGATGATTGGGATCGTGGAAGCATTGGGGAAGGCTTTGAAATAACAACCAACTCCCTTTTTAGATATATGGGGGGTGGCCCTCATTATTTTTATGTTAATTTTGGCTGAATGATCTATGAGAAACTGTGTGTTGGGAAGAGTTTGGGAAAACTTTGAAACATTCACATCACCCAGAAAATTATATTCCCACCCTAGTGGGAATAGAGCATGGGTAGGCAAACTAAAGCCCGGGGGCCGGATGCGGCCCAATCACCTTCTAAATCTGGCCTGTGGACAGTCCGGGAATCAGTGTGTTTTTACATGAGTAGAATGTGTGCTTTTATTTAAAATGCATTCTGGGTTATTTGTGGGGCATAGGAATTCATTCATTTTTTTTTTCTTTCAAAATATAGTCTGGCCCTCCACAAGGTCTGAGGGACAGTGGAGCGGCCCCCTGCTGAAAAAGTTTGGTGACCCCTGTAATAGAGCATTGAAGCAGCACATAAGAAATTGTTCCATTCTCTTCCTCTTCATCGTAAAGCAATTCCCTGTGCTGGTTGACATGGATGGGGAATCCTACAGTTCCAAAACTGCCATCTCTGCACTGTCGCCCCCTCTGACTCCTGCCCCAAATATTTATTATCATGGTAAATAAAGCATGCTAATCATGCACCACAGAAATTAGGAGAAAATAATTGCAAAATGAAACATTTCCAGAGTCTACCTTTGATTGATGCTGACCACTTAATGGTGGCCTGGTTGATTGGAGTCTAATCATTAGTCCAAATTATTTATTAAAAATGCAAATAGGCTGAAGTAGTGAAGCTATACAAGCTGGCCTTCTGGAATGCTTCTTTCTCAAATAAATGGCTTTGTACGAGGCACTGACTAATATCCTCTTCAAGACCATTCTTTCCTACTGCTAATTGGGATAGATGCATCATCACTAACTGCTGCCACAGATTTTATATGTCATAGTTTACTTAGTGAACGTATTATATCTTACGTGTTAAAAATATACCATGTAATTAACTTGGGTTTGGAGATGGATGGTCAGATGGGAAATGGCTTTTCCTTGAATAAGCAGCAAAACGTTCCATCGTTCTTGTGCCCAGGGCACTACAAAATGTGAATATGCCAGCTTTATTGTTGTTGTTGTTTAGTCGTTTAGTCGTGTCCAACTCTTCGTGACCCCATGGACCAGAGCACGCCAGGCACTTCCGTCTTCACTGCCTCCCGCAGTTTGGTCAAACTCATGCTGGTAGCTTCGAGAACACTATCCAACCATCTCTTCCTCTGTCGTCCCCTTCTCCTTGTGTTCTCCATCTTTCCCAACATCAGGTTCTTTTCCAGGGAGTCTTCTCTTCTCATGAGGTGGCCAAAGTATTGGAGCCTCAGCTTCATGATCTGTCCTTCCAGTGAGCACTCAGGGCTGATTTCCTTAAGAATGGATAGGTTATGCCAGCTTTATACAAAGGATTAAAGAAGATCTCTGAACAAAACAGACCCCACTCTTCCCCCAAACACCCGATACATGCACAAATCATTGCTGGCATCAAAGGTTGAGATTCTTAGGCAATCCTTTCAAGGCTCACCTGCCTGGAGCCCACTCAGGGCTGCAACATATTTAGAAGACTTCTCACAATGCACCCAACAACTTAGGTGGGGAAATAGTGTAACAGAGGAAGACTAAACTGAATCATTCTACCTGACTTGCTACCTGACTCTGGGCAAGTTTTCTGTCTCTTACAGGGAAGTATTCCCACTTGCCTGTTGTCTTTGTCCATGGAGTTTTCTTGGCAGGGATACTGGAGTGGCTTGCCGGTTCCTGCTCCAGGTGGATCACGTTTGGTCAAAACTCTCCACTATTACCTGTCCATCTTGGGTGGCCCTGCATGGCATAACTCATAGCTTCTCTGAGTTATTCAAGCCCCTTCACCACGGCAAGGCAGTGATCCATAAAGGGGAGAGCTGGACCATAAAGAAGGCTGATCACCAAATAATTGATGCTTTTGAATTATGGTGCTGGAGGAGACTCTGGAGAGTCCCATGGACTGCAAGAAGATCAAACCTATCCAGTCTTAAGGAAATCAGCCCTGAGTGCTCACTGGAAGGACAGATCCTGAAGCTGAGGCTCCAATACTTTGGCTACCTCCCTGGAAAATAACCTGATGTTGGGAAAGATTGAGGGCACAAGGAGAAGGGGACGACAGAGGAAGAGATGGTTGGACAGTGTTCTAGAAGCTACCAGCATGAGTTAGACCAAACTGCGGATGGCAGTGGAAGACAGGAGTGCCTGGCGTGCTCTGGTCCATGGGGTCACGAAGAGTTGGACACGACTAAACGATTAAACAACAACATTCCCACTTGCAGCTTGCTGTGGTACACTTTTACCAGTTAACTTTGGGCTCAGCTACATTAGTACAAAAAACAGCTTTTTGAATGTGTTAAAAACATGTGACACCAAATGGCGCTGGAGAGTGGGAGGGAAATCTTTGCGACTTCCCATAGCATTTTTTTTCCTTTTGTTATTATGATTTGATTTCTGACTTATTTATAGCGTTCCCCCCCCCCCCGTGTGTAGATCCACCCTTTATTGAGTGTTTCAAGTGAGCATGTGCATGTTTGAATCAGCCCCAAGGTGCATCTATTAAGTAAGAGATCAATTAATTTCATGCAGTGTATCACGTAATTCAAGGATGGCAAACCTGGGACCCCCTGGACTCAAACTCCTATCAGCCCACTGGAAAATAGGAGTCCTTGGTGTGTAATTCCTACAACAGCCACACATTTTCTGTATTAAACTCTTATTGATTTTTCACCTTCCTGCCATGCAGCCGCTGTCCATCCCAGAGAATGGGCATGAAAAACAAGATGTGTGCCATGATGGGCTATCGTTTGGGGAATGTTGCCTTCTGGTTTAAGCTTCTGTTACAAATTGTGCAGTGCTGTGCACAGTTCACTCACTGGTATATAGAGCTGTTAAAGGTTTGGCAGGAGATAAAAAAACATGTCAGTGGAAATCCATTACCACGAAGAGGGGTTTAAAATAACCCTGCATCTCTCCTGGGAGATTCCTGGCGAACCCAGTTTTCGTTCGTTGACTTGTCCACTGAGCAAATACAAGAGCAAGACTCTGCTTCTTGTGTGTACACTAGGACTTAAATAGATCATCTTGTTAAAATCTCTGCACTCTGAAACTCAAAATATCTGCCTTGCTTGCCCACTCACCCCCAGCTTGATCCTGACATTTCAGGGTCAGTGTTTCATCTCCTGTTTTGTCAGGTTAGTATCTGGGCTTATATTAAATCTGTCTTCAGGGCAGTGTGTGCTTGCCCTTAGCCTTCCAGTGTTTGATGAAATCAACTCCACCATTTGGAGGTGGCTTGGTGAGTCTTTGTATTGATGCTGAGTTCTGTATGAGGAAAAGGTAAAGGTACCCCTGACCATTAGGTCCAGTGGCGGACAACTCTGGGGTTGCGCACTCATCTCGTTCTATAGGCCGAGGGAGCTGGCGTTTGTCCGCAGACAGCTTCCTGGTCATGTGGCCAGCATGACTAAGCCACTTCTGGCGAACCAGAACAGTGCACGGAAATGCCATTTACCTTCCCACCAGAGCGGTCCCTATTTATCT